>NC_142443.1:87135000-87445833 GCF_059453495.1 Arachis ipaensis
ATGTTAGCCTTCCACAGCCGTTGAAAGCGCACCATTTGGACTCTTGTAGCTCCAAAAAAGCTCCTTCGAGTGCACAGAGGTCAGATCCTGACAACATCTGCAGTTCTTTCTCTGCTTCTGAATCAGACTTCTATTCAAGCTCCTCAATTTCAGCCAAAAAATACCTGAAATTACCATAAAACACACAAACTAAAAGTAGAATCTAAAAATGTGAATTTTGCACTAAAACCTATGAAAAAATAATGAAACTTAAACAAAATATACTAAAAACTATATGAAAACAATGCCAAAAAGCGTATAAAGTATCCGCTCATCAGAACACCAAACTTAAACTGTTGCTTGTCTCCAAGCAACCAAAAATAAAGTAGGATAAACTGAAATAGAAGGATGCAATAAATTTTGGAGTTCTCAATGAGGCTCAGTTTCAATTAGATGAGCGAGACTAGTAGCTTTTTGTTTCTGAATAGTTTTGGCACCTCACTTTCCATTGAAGCTCAGAATAGTTGGCATCTTTAGGAACTTAGAATCTAGATGATACTTCTTTAGAGTCTTGGCGGTGACCCTAAGCACTTTTTTTTCCAGTATTACCACCGGATATATAAATGCCACAGACACTTTAATTGGGTGAACCCCTTAGGATTGTGACTCAGCTTTGCTAGAGTCCCAGCCAATGGTGTCCAGAGTTCTTAAGCACACTCTTTTCTTTAGACCACGACTTTAACATCTCAGTCTCAAGTTTTTCACTTGCCACCTTCATACCACAAGCATATAGTTAGAGAAGCAGCTCATTTGAACTGCATAGGCTAAGATTTTTCTTTTAGGTCCTCCTAACCATTGATGCTCAAAGCCTTGGATCCTTGCTCTTGCCTTTTTGTTTTAAGAGCTATTGGCTTTTTGCTCTTGCCTTTTGGTTTAAAGAGCTATTGGCTTTTTCTGCTTGCTATATTTTTTCCCCACAAACTCTTTTTTCTTTTATTGCTTTTTTTGCTGCTTTTTCTTGCTTCAAGAATCAATTTTTGGATTTTTCAAATCATCAATAATACTTCACTTTTATCCTCATTCTTTCAAGAGCCAACATTCTTAACTCCAACATCACTATTTATTCATACATTCAGAAAACAAAAGCAATGCCACCACATCAAATAATTGAACTATTGTTAATATATAACTTGAAATTCATGCATCTTACTTTCCTTTTTCAATTAAATTTTTCTTTTAAGCAAGGTGATAGATGCGTGGAATATTCCATAGCTTTAAGACATAAAGACAGATGATCATGCACTAGAAACAGACAATAGAACAAAAGACATGGAAAATAGAAAAAAAATTAACATAGGCAATAGGGTAGTAATGGGAACGATTCCACCTTAGTGACGGCGGCTACTAGTCCTTCTGAAGGATCCAATGGAGTGCTTGATTTCTTCTATGTCACGCCCCTGCCTCTGTTGTTCTTCCCTCATGGCTCTTTGATCTTTTCTTATTCCGTAGAGGATGGTGGAATGCTCTTGGTGGTCTAACCTCACCTGATCCACGTTTTAACTCTACTTTCCCAGAGAGGTGTTCAGTTGATCCCAAAAAATTTTTGAGAGGAAAATACATCCCTTGAGGCATCTCAGGGATTTCCTATTGAGGCGGCTCTATATGCTCTTGCTGTGGTCCATCTGCCAACTCTCTAACATGCTCCATCCTTCTTTTAGTGATGGGTTTGTCCTTCTTAGGGATGGTAGAAGTCAAAAAGCAAAGCTTTTGCAACACCAAACTCAAGAACTTTGCTTGTCCTTGAGCAAAGAATAGCAAAAGGGAAGAAAAGAGTTGAAGAAAGTAGAAGGTGGGGTAGGTGGAGATTCTGTGGACTTCACTGATCCTGAGAGGCTAGGGAATCGAATTTCCTGCACCTTATGGGCATTGAACGCCCAGCTCCTGCTCCTTAGCTGGCGTTCAATGCCAGCTACATGCTCCATATTGGGCGTTGAACGCCCATTGGGAGCCTCCTTCCTGGCGTTCAATGCCAGGTCTCTGCCCCCTGGCTGGCGTTCAACGCCAACTTTATGCTCCCTGGCTGGCGTTCAACACTAGCTTTGCTACTCCTCATGGGCGTTGAACGCCCACTCTGGCCCCCTTGTCTGACGTTCAACGCCAGCAAGGTCTCTGCTCCAGGGTGTTTTGTTTCCAGCTCTGACTGTTTCTGTTTCTGTTCTAACTACTACACATGATCACAAACATTAAAAAGCAATGAAATACTGAACAGTAGGCAGAAGTCGGCTAATTAAGAAATCAAAACATGAAATACATTGTGAGTATAGTTCTTAACCAGCTAAGATCTGCCTCGTCAATTTAGAAAAGTTGTCACAAATTTTAGAAATAAAAATACTGAGAGTATGAGTCCCAGGTCGTCTCCCAACGAGTTACAGGAAAGCGTGCTAATTTATTAATAAAAAATTTTCCAGAAGGTTTGAGTTGGATAATGAGTAATTAAAATAATTATAAATTAAAGCAATAAAACTAGGAATTATTATTAATATTAAAAGGCCTTGACTGGGGGAATGATTAATTGGAAGTTCTATCCTTGTTGGAATCTTCTCAAATGTAGTGTAAAGATGTTGTTGTTTTCACTTAGTTAACCCTTACTAAATAAAGGGAAGTCAAGTGATTGAGCTAATTCTTACCCGCAAATCCTAGTCCTCTCCCTTGGGAAGGTCTAGCGTTAGTAGGTACAGAATTAGCCAACAATGTCCAATTTAACTAAGCACTTGAGCATTCCAACTCAAGTGTCTCCTCTTAATCAACCCCCATGTCAAGTAGAAAATCTACTCCATTGACATGGAATTAATACTCATAAAAATATAAGAAGACATAATGAAATGAAATAAAATAGGGATTTAAAATTAATTAAAAATAAAAGTAACTCTATATATTAATAAATCCAAAATACAACATACTTATTTGAATAGGGTCAATGAGCAACTAATAAGAGTAAAGGAATATGGAAACAAACTAAAGTGATGTCTTCACGGAGGTAATGACTCTTCAGCATCCAAAATCCAAAGCGAAAGCATAAACTATCCATGTAAAGCTAATCTAGATTCTGATCTAAAACTAAATGTAATCCTAAAATCAATGTATCTGAATGTGTGTGGATGCGTGTTTGAGTCTCTGCATGTTCCCTAGCTTTAATCTGTGTTTCTGGGCCGAAAACTGGGTTAAAACGCGGCCCGAAATTGTCTCCAGCGTATTCTACAATTTCTGCAGATCGCGCAGGTCACGCGTACGCGTCGTCTATGCGATCGCGTCATTCAGCGATTTTCTTGTCACGCATTCGTGTCGTCCACGCGTTCGCATCATTCGTGCAGACTCCACTCCACGCGTTTGCGTCAGACACGCGTTCGCGTCGCTGTGATTTCTTTATTTCGTGCGCTCGCGTGAGCCATGCGCTCGCGTCAGTGTTCGCTGGTCATCTCCTTAGTTTCTTGTGTTCCTCCTATTTTTGCAAGCTTCCTCTCCATTCTCTAAGCCATTCCTGCCCTATGAAGCCTGAAACACTTAACATACGGATCACGGCATTGAATGGTATAAAGGAGAATTAAAATGTACAAATTAAAGGTCTCTAGGAAGCAAGTTTTCAACCATAAACAATACTAGGAAGGAATTATAAAATCATGCAATCCATATGAATAAGTAGGTAAAGACTTGATAAAACCACTCAATTAAACACAATATAAATCATAAAATAATGGTTTATCAAATACTCTAAAAATAAACTAAAATAAACTCAAATAAAAATAAACAAAAGAAATAAAAAATACTCTACTCATGGTTGAGTTGCCTCCCAACAAGCGCTTCTTTAATGTCATTAGCTTGACACTCGATCGCTGACTTTCTTCCTCTTCTTCTAGTTGGTTAACAGAAATGACTCCATGGGAGAAGATAAGGAAATTAGTGCCCTCAGATTTGAATTCCTCCTAACAAGCTTTCTTTTTGTGTAATGAGCTTGATTCTCTTTGCTTGTTTGGGTAGGGGTTGTATTGTTTCTCCATCCCCTATGCATCTTCCTCTTGGGACCTTCCTCCTTGGTGGGTGATGACTGCCCAACACCAAACTTAAGTTTGATATCTGGGGAAACTGTATGAGTTTTCACCAAGGGATGAGGCTTCATTATTGTACTCTGCTTGGTAGTACCTCCTTTGTCAGGGGGTAGTGTGATGCCAAGGCATCTTAGGCTAGTTTCACTAGCATTTTTCTGTTAGTTTTAGTTGTTTTATGCATTTTCTTGAGCTTAAAGTAACCAAGAATGGTTAAATGAATAACAAAGCAATGAACCATCCAAACAGTATGATTTTAATGCAAATTCCATGAGTTTTAGTTATATTACTTGAATGCTATGAATGGAAGATTTCTCATGAAATTTTGCAAGACTTTGATGCAATTGTTTGGATGATTTCAGGGAAGAAGAGGCTAAGCAAGGAAGCAACAAAATCAATAAAGGAAGCTTGAATATCACATGTGGAGTTTAAGTTCCAGTTTAAGCCTAAACTGGAGCTTAAACGCCAGAATCAGGAAGGCTAAGAAATGCTGGAATTGAAGTTTAACCTCCAGTTTAACCTTAAACTGGAGGTTAAACGCCAGAAGTGAGAAGGACACCAAGGAGGGCAGTTCCACGTTTAACCTCCAGTTTAACCTTAAACTGGAGGTTAAACGCCAGAAAGGGGAAAGGCACCAGGGAGCCATTTCCACGTTTAAGCTCCAGTTTGACCTTAAACTGGAGCTTAAACGTGTTCGACCAAGTTTCTCCTCCAGGGTTGCTTTCTCCATTTCCACGTTTAAGCTCCAGTTTAACCTTAAACTGGAGCTTAAACGTGTTCGACACCTCCAGGGCTACCTTCTAAGCTTCCACGTTTAAGCTCCAGTTTAACCTTAAACTGGAGCTTAAACGTGTTCGACCTCCAGGGCTACCTTTCTCAGCTTCCACGTTTAAGCTCCAGTTTAACCTTAAACTGGAGCTTAAACGTGTTCGACCTCCAGGATGCCTTCTTCCATTTCCACGTTTAAGCTCCAGTTTAACCTTAAACTGGAGCTTAAACGTGTTCGACCTCCAGGGCTGCCTTTTCTATTTCCACGTTTAAGCTTCAGTTTAACCTTAAACTGAAGCTTAAACGTGTTCGACTATATTACCCTCCAGGGCTGCCTTCTTCCATTTCCACGTTTAAGCTTCAGTTTAACCTTAAACTGAAGCTTAAACGTGCTTCCACAAAAGGCATCACTGGAAGTGTCTGGCGTTTAAGCTGCAGTTTAAGCTTAAACTGCAACTTAAACGCCACTCTTGGAAAAGGTTTCTGGGCCAAAAATATTGCGGTTTAAGTTAGTATTTGAGCACAAACATTAACTTAAACTTACTCTGGTATGAAACCCAATTGAATATCATGGTTTATGGGATTGGGCCTGAAGGATTGATGAGTCTGAAATTTCAATTTATTGAGTCATGTGTCATTATTTGATTATCACTAAGTTGGCTCAATGAATGTTACAGAATTTGGATCAACAGCCTCATCAAGATTATGGATCATAAACCCAAGGCAAAAGGAAAGAAGGGAGAAGCCTCAAAGCCCAAGAAACACAACAGAAGCTCAATATAGAAAGTGTATAAATAGGATAGAATTTAAGTTAGAGAGGGCACTGGAACTTTGACCTTTTCATTTAGCTAGTTTTCATATCTTTGTAGTTGAATTCAGAGCTATGACTCACTAAACCCCTTTCATTGGGTTAGGGAGCTCTATTGTAATTCAATGAATCAATAATAGTTTATCTTCTTCTTCAATCTTTTCTCTTGAATTTTGTTAGAAAGCTTCTCGATCTAATTCCATTGGGTAGTTGTCTTGGATGTTAGGAGATATTGAGATCTCCGAATCAAAACATGTTTATCTCTTCCTCAACCAATGCGTTCATTGAATTTTGCTTGGCAATCTTATATGATTGGATCCCAATCCCTTGGCTCACCAATTCTCTCTAAAAACAAACAAATTCCCAATCCCTTGGTTTAAATGTTCATAAGAAGAGATGATGCTCGATCACTGATTATACCACACAGTTTCATGAACCACAATTTGGTAGGATTACATGTCACAATATCCATCCAAACCCCAATCCAATTCACTGTGAGAAAGCTTCTCTAGCATGAATCCTCCATTCCTTTCCCAAGGTTCCGAAGGATTCCAATTATGGGTAGTTTCTTTCCCAAGACAACTACCCAATGGAATTAGATCGAGAAGCTTTCTAACAAAATTCAAGAGAAAAGATTGAAGAAGAAGATAAACTATTATTGATTCATTGAATTACAATAGAGCTCCCTAACCCAATGAAAGGGGTTTAGTGAGTCATAGCTCTGAATTCAACTACAAAGATATGAAAACTAGCTAAATGAAAAGGTCAAAGTTCCAGTGCCCTCTCTAACTTAAATTCTATCCTATTTATACACTTTCTATATTGAGCTTCTGTTGTGTTTCTTGGGCTTTGAGGCTTCTCCCTGCTTTCCTTTTGCCTTGGGTTTATGATCCATAATCTTGATGAGGCTGTTGATCCAAATTCTGTAACATTCATTGAGCCAACTTAGTGATAATCAAATAATGACACATGACTCAATAAATTGAAATTTCAGACTCATCAATCCTTCAGGCCCAATCCCATAAACCATGATATTCAATTGGGTTTCATACCAGAGTAAGTTTAAGTTAATGTTTGTGCTCAAATACTAACTTAAACCGCAATATTTTTGGCCCAGAAACCTTTTCCAAGAGTGGCGTTTAAGTTGCAGTTTAAGCTTAAACTGCAGCTTAAACGCCAGACACTTCCAGTGATGCCTTTTGTGGAAGTACGTTTAAGCTTCAGTTTAAGGTTAAACTGAAGCTTAAACGTGGAAATGGAAGAAGGCAGCCCTGGAGGGTAATATAGTCGAACACGTTTAAGCTTCAGTTTAAGGTTAAACTGAAGCTTAAACGTGGAAATAGAAAAGGCAGCCCTGGAGGTCGAACACGTTTAAGCTCCAGTTTAAGGTTAAACTGGAGCTTAAACGTGGAAATGGAAGAAGGCATCCTGGAGGTCGAACACGTTTAAGCTCCAGTTTAAGGTTAAACTGGAGCTTAAACGTGGAAGCTGAGAAAGGTAGCCCTGGAGGTCGAACACGTTTAAGCTTAGAAGGTAGCCCTGGAGGTGTCGAACACGTTTAAGCTTCAGTTTAAGGTTAAACTGGAGCTTAAACGTGGAAATGGAGAAAGCAACCCTGGAGGAGAAACTTGGTCGAACACGTTTAAGCTCCAGTTTAAGGTCAAACTGGAGCTTAAACGTGGAAATGGCTCCCTGGTGCCTTTCCCCTTTCTGGCGTTTAACCTCCAGTTTAAGGTTAAACTGGAGGTTAAACGTGGAACTGCCCTCCTTGGTGTCCTTCTCACTTCTGGCGTTTAACCTCCAGTTTAAGGTTAAACTGGAGGTTAAACTTCGATTCCAGCATTTCTTAGCCTTCCTGATTCTGGCGTTTAAGCTCCAGTTTAGGCTTAAACTGGAACTTAAACTCCACATGTGATGTTCAAGCTTCCTTTATTGATTTTGTTGCTTCCTTGCTTAGCCTCTTCTTCCCTGAAATCATCCAAACAATTGCATCAAAGTCTTGCAAAATTTCATGAGAAATCTTCCATTCATAGCATTCAAGTAATATAACTAAAACTCATGGAATTTGCATTAAAATCATACTGTTTGGATGGTTCATTGCTTTGTTATTCATTTAACCATTCTTGGTTACTTTAAGCTCAAGAAAATGCGTAAAACAACTAAAACTAACAGAAAAATGCTAGTGAAACTAGCCTAAGATGCCTTGGCATCACAACACCAAACTTAATACTTGCTTGTCCCTAAGCAAGTCCTGAGTTATTTGAGAAGAAAGTATGAAACAGAAAGCAATTACATTGGCTATATTAGCAAGCATTTGAAGTTCATCAGAAGGGTTTTATGCAGAAAGTTGCAGCATCACTTTTTCATACTTATCAGGTAGAATTATCACTTTTTCATTGCATCCATCAAACACTGCTATGGCCTCTTGTTATTCTTATGTCCTTGGCACTTTTCTCTTCTTTGTTTTTCTTTTCTTTTTCTTAGAGCTTCTTTGCTCCTTGTTTGCTTAGTGTCATGTGTTGCACAAGCCTTTGGCATTTTCTTTTTCTTATCAGTGCACTACACATATCCACTTTAGGCATTTTGGTTCACATTTCTTCTTGAGACATTGGTGCCCAGCACCTCTTTGTGTGACTAAATGTTTTGTATTTAGGTTGCTCTTGATAATGGACTTTTGGTTGATAATCCCGGGTTAGTTAACCCAAGTTACCAAGTGTTGAAACACTCCTCAGAACCTATTCATCCAAGCATATCCTTAATACATAAACACCACAGGCATTTGTCTCAGAAGTTCAAACCATTGGTGCCTAGCTTATTTTCTCAATTTTTTTGCTTTTTGGTTGCCCTTTTTCAGTGGCTTTTTCTTCTTCTTTTTCTTTCTTTTTCATGGCCAAAGACATTTATTCATCAAGATCCATAGACAGTTTTCAATTTCTATACAAAAAAATGATAATTCTACACTCTATTTCCAGTGATCTGACTTAAACAATCAAGCATGCATACCACCACTTAATTCTACTTGATTTGTCACTAATTTAGCCAAGTTACTTTTGTTCAAACTTTTCTTTTATTTTTGGAAACAGAACAAGCATGGCAAGCACTTGTTTAAGAAGGTGAAGTTATATCCAAACATCTAGGCATTCACTTTATTCAAAGCAATAAACAGACACTCATACTAAAAAAAAAAACTCCACATAACACTTAAATGACTTGTGATGAAAGAAAGCTCATAAAGACAATTCACCAATTATCATTTGATTATTAAGGAACGAGACCACCTTTTATTTATTGCTTGGTTCTTCTTAATTCTTGGGATCCTGCTTCTTCTTGCTTCCTGCCTCTTTTTGACTACTTGTGCTTCCTTTGTCTTTTCTTATGAGCTTTTTCCAGAATCCAGCCTTTTTCATTGTTTCTTCCACTCCTTTTTCAAGGATCATTGCCTTGTTTATTTCTCCTTCTTTCCTCCCTTTGAAATACTCATCAAAAGCTGGGAATGCTGGGTCCATCTTGTGTAGATGTTCCCCTATGTAGTTAAGCTTGATTTGCAAACTGATGTTGTAATCAGCTTGGACTGAGTATCTTGCATTCTGTAAAGTGGTGGCTTCCTTGATTGCCAAGACATTGGCATCTTGGTGTTGGCATATGTGGCTGAAGGATTCCTGTAAATGTAAATTCTGTTCCCTTTGCAGATCCAAGAATCTTGATTCAAAGTTCCTTTGCATATCCATCATTTTTAGGTGAAAGTCCTCTTGTCTCTCCTGAGACCTCATGTATTGTTGAGACATTCCTTCCATGATTTCCTGCATTCTGCTCATATCCATGGGGTCTCTAGGAGTTCGTTGTCTTCTTTCTGGAATTGCTTGCTCTTCTTGCTCTTCTTCTCTGTCTTCTCCTTCCTGTCCTTCTTGTTCAGCTTCTTGCTCTTCTTCCGCTTGTTGCCCTTCTTCATTTCTTCTTTTTGTATGTCTTGGAGGAGTTGGGCCAAGAGTCATTCTGTACGCAGTTATGGCCAATCCAGGATATAGCCAATTAGGTCTTTCATCTTCAAGTGGTACTTGGGCATCGATGCATAGTCTAATGATGGTGCTAGGGAAGTGGAGCCAGGATTCAGGGTCACTTTTCTCACTAAACTCTTGTATCTGTTCAGCAATGAGTTTATGAACTTTGATTTCCCCTCCCACCATAATGCAATGTAGCAAGATGGCTCTTTTAGGGACTATTTCTGAAGAGTTTGCAGTGGGTAGGATGGATCTCCTAACTATTGCATACCACCCTTTAGCTTCCGGTGTTAGGTCTCCCCTTCTCAAAACTCTTGGAGCCCCTCTTGTTTTTCTCACCCATTTAGCTCTGATGGCACAAAGGTCTTCAGCAATAGTTGTATAGTCAGGTTCTCCTATCATCCTTTCCTCATAACTTGCTTGGCTGAAATGTATGTTTTTCAGGCCAAGAGTTTTCATGATTGCCTTGGGGCTGAAGTCAACATCCACCCCTCTCACATAGCTTTTGTATGTGGGTTTCTTGGTTGAGTCTTCCCTCACTGCATTTGCATAGAACTCCTTCACCAAGTTGATGTTGATTTTAGTGATTGGCTTAGTCAGGAGCTCCCACTTCCTCTTTTTGATCTTCTCCCAAACACCTGGGAACTCATCCTTTTCAAGGTCAAAGGGAACCTCAGCTAGTACCCTTTTTGGTCTCATCCATTCGGCTTGAATCTCATGGAAAACTGATTTGTATCTCCTTGCATCGAATTCCCTGCTCTCCTCCATTGGTTGCTTGTCTTTTCTTCTTTTGTGGCTAGATGAGGCTGCCATTGGTTCTTTGGTTTTGGTAAGTTACAAGCTAAAGTTGACAAGGTGAAACAAGAAGTGTTGTTGGAAATGTGGTGAGGTTGTTTTTGGCAAGAGATAGTTATGCTATGATGAAGGAAAATGTGCATGAAGGAGAATTGGTGGTGTGGAACTCGTTCCCCAAGTGGTTCTTTATAGTGCCCATAAGTGAAAAATGGACGGCTAGGGTGGTTTGTGAAGGGTGGCTTGATGGTAAATATATGAATTAGGGAGAAGGACGAATTGCTTTTCATTTTCTTGGAAGTATTCTGGGTGCATTAAGTTGTACATGTAGCTATCTTTTCTTGCAGAACTTCCTTTTCCCATGTGTTAGTTTCAAAGACTTGTGAACTTTTCTTTTTGACCAAGCACCGTACCTCCCTTTGTCTTTTTCCTCCATTTTTTTCTTTTCTTTTGTTAATAGTTTTTGTTTCAGTTTATTACTGCTAATTTCTGTAAATTTTAATTTGTTTTCTTTGCTTATTCACTTGTTAGCATACTAACCACTAGCTGTTTGTGATATTGCCTCACTATGGAATTTCCACTATCTTTGGATGAGTATTGTTTGAGACTGAGCACATTGCAAAAAAAGAAAGGAGTATCCATCATCTTTTGGTCAATCAAAATTCATGAGAAACTCTCCACCACCACAGAATGATTCATGTTATTATGCTCATGGTGGGTGGGAGTATCAGGAACAGGAAACGGGGTACTTCCCAGAGCCACAAAATGGTCCATGTTTTGGTGAATTTGATCACTACTCAAGTTGTGGCTGGGAAGATCAAAACCAAAGAGATTTCACTTATTCACACCCCATTCATCAAGAGCCATCACCTCTGAATTATCCAACCTCACCTCCTAGTTTTACATATCCAAATTCTTCAGCACTTGAGCATTTCTCAGCACAAAATTCCTTCTCAAATTCATACAATTCATTTCATTATCCACAAGACTCATTCCACTACACACAAGAGTCATACCACTACCAACACTCCAACCAAAGACTCTATCAGCCCACACAAAACACATACTCCCAACCACCATATCACAACCAAGATAATCAACCTCATCAACCCAATCCGAACCAACAATTTCAAGATCAATTAAACAGGATAGAAGGAATGCTTGCAACTATGGGCAGAGATGTGGCCGATTTGAAAGGCTTTAAGGAAGAAGTGATATCCAACTTACAAAATCAAGGTGCTGCCATTCAAAAGCTAGAAGCACAAATTGGATATCTATCAAAGCAAATCCCTACCCACAATTCTTCTAGTGATACCATGGCAAACCCAAGGGAGGAATCAGAAGAACAAGAAAGGGAGAAAGTCAATCAAGGGAGATCACACTCCAATGACACAGAGAGTTGCAAAGAGGAAGGGTTCATTGAACCACAAATTCAGGAAGCTTTTGATGAACAGGATACTCCAACTGTCCAACAACAACCAAGTTCTGAGATCAAGGATGTGAAGGCAGTAGAAACAAGCACCAAAATGAGGATTGTGACCGAGAAACAAAGGACCATATCCATGAAGAAGAGAAGGTCGAAGAACAATCCAACTCCTGAGCCAACAAGCAAGCTCACTCAACCAATCCTTGTGGGATTCGACCTCACTCTATTGTGAGTTTTTACTTGACGATAACCGGTGCACTTGCCGGAAGGAATTTTGCCGATCGTGCAATTTCCTAAATCGTAGCATAACTAGTTTATGCGCATCATAGTGGAGGTTGAAGGACCTTGATAATCATGTAATCCTTCTGTAACCTCATCACTAATTCGCCTTTCTCAGCATCTGAGAGGTTTCTTCCAGTAGATAGAGACCATTACTCCAAAACCTCAGCAAAAGGAATATTGAACTGCAGCTTTTCATAGCCTTTCAAGGATTGTGAGTAGTGCTTATTCTTGATCTCCTTTTAGGGCATCTGAGGGTGTGGTACTTCAGGCTTTCTTCCCATAAGAGGGATGTGTAATAATGTGCTTCCAACCTCTTCTTGAGTCTCTTCTTCATTTAGTTCCTCAACAGTGTGTACCATCTTAGGCTCAGCCTCTTTGGTACTAATAAGGGCCAGACACTATTCTCTTATCTGTTCAGATAAGTGCTATCTAGTTTGAGTCAACTGTGCCTCTATAGTTCTGTCAGAGGCTCGGGCTTCTTGCAGCATCTCTTGAAATTTCAACATTTGTTGTGCAAGAGAGTGCAGTTGCTGGGTTAATGAGTCACTTTACTCAGGAGGGTCTGACTCAAAGGACATTGTCTTAACCTCTCCTTTCATTGGATTCTCATTAGATGAGTACAGATGTTGATTGTTAGCAACTGTCTCAATGAGCTTGTGAGCTTCCTCAATTGTCTTTCTCATGTGGATTGAACCACCAGCAAAATGGTCTAAGGACATCTTAGCCATATCTATGAGTCCATAATAGAGGATGTCTAACTTTACCCATTCTGAAAATATTTTCGTAGGGTATTTCTGTAGTATCACTTTGTACCTCCCCAAGCATCATAAAGGGATTCATTATCTTCTTATTTGAAGCCTTGAATGTCCAGTCTTAACTGGGTTAGCTTCTTTGGTGGAAAGTATTGATTCAAGAACTTATCCACCAGCTGACTCCATGTTTTCAAGCTTGATTTGGGTTGATTATCCAACCACCTCTTTGCTTGTCCTTTCACAACAAATGGAAAGAGCAACAACCTACAGACATCTTGGTCTACTCCAACAGTGTACATTGTGTCAGCATATTGCAGGAAATCTGCAAGGAATTCTATGGGCTCCACTTGAGAAAGTTCCTGAAACTGGTAGTTTTGCTGCACTAATGTGATTAGTTGTGGGTTGAGCTCAAAGTGAACTACTCCAATAGGAGGTACACTAATACTACTTCTATAGAAGTCAGGAGTGGGGGCTGTATAAGACCCCAAGATTCTTCTTGGTTGTGCCACTTCCTCTAGATCCATAGTGCACTCTTCCTGTTCCTGCATACACAGACAAGAAACAAAGAAAAGTGGGGAGTCTCGATGTCAGAGTATAGAGAGCTCCTAGTGAGATATCAAAAAGAAGAAAAGAGACAATAATTAAATATTTTTTTTGAAAATTAAATAAATAAATAAAATAAAAAGTGGAAAACTAATTCGAAAATAAAAAAATAATTAAGAAATTTCAAAAAAATAAGAAAAGGAAAGATTAAGAAAAGATATGACAACTGATGAGAGGATAATTTATACGCTTTTTGACATTATTTTTAGTATGTTTTTAGTAGAATCTAGTTACTTTTAGGGATATTTTCATTAGTTTTTATGTTAAATTCACATTTCTGGACTTTACTATGAGTTTGTGTATTTTTCTGTGATTTCAGGTATTTTCTGGCTGAAATTGAGGGACTTGAGCAAAAATCAGATTCAGAGGTTGAAGAAGGACTGCTGATGCTGTTGGATTCTGACCTCCCTGCACTCAAAGTGAATTTTCTGGAGCTACAGAACTCGAAATGGTGCGCTTCCAGTTGGAAAGTAGACATCCAGGGCTTTCCAGCAATATATAATAGTCCACACTTTGGCCAAGATTAGACGACGTAAACTGGCGTTCAACGCCAGCTTTCTGTCCAAATCTGGCGTCTAGCGCCAGAAAAGGAGCCAAAACCAGAGTTGAACGCCCAAACTGGCACAAAAACTGGCGTTCAACTCCAAGAAGGACCTCTACACGTGCAACACTCAAGCTCAGCCCAAACACACACCAAGTGGGCCCCGAAAGTGGATTTATGCATCAATTACTTACTCATGTAAACCCTAGTAGCTAGTTTATTATAAATAGGACCTTTCACTATTGTATTAGACGTCCTTTTGATCATCCTGGATCAGGGATTGTATTTTGATCCTGTGATCACGTTTTGGGGGCTGGCCATCTCGGCCATGCCTGGACCTTTCACTTATGTATTTTCAACGGTAGAGTTTCTACACTCCATAGATTAAGGTGTGGAGCTCTGCTGTTCCTCAAAGATTAATGCAAGTACTACTGTTTTCTATTCAATTCATCTTATTTCGCTTCTAAGATATTCATTCGCACCTCAACCTGAATGTGATGAACGTGACAATCATCATCATTCCCTATGAACGCGTTCCTGACAACCACCTCCGTTCTACATTAGATTGAATGAGTATCTCTTAGATCTCTTAATCGGAATCTTCCTGGCGTAAGCTAGAATGATGGCGGCATTCAAGAGAATTCGGAAAGTCTAAACCTTGTCTGTGGTATTCCGAGTAGGATTCAATGATTGAATGACTGTGACGAGCTTCAAACTCGCGAGTGTTGGGCGTTAGTGACAGACGCAAAAGGAGGGTGAATCCTATTCCAGCATGATCGAGAACCGACAGATGATTAGCCGTGCTGTGACGGAGCATGTGAGCATATTTTTCACTGAGAGGAGGGGATGTAGCCACTGACAACGGTGATGCCCTTGCATAAAGCCAGCCATGGAAAGGAGTAAGACTGATTTGATGAAGATAGCAGGAAAGCAGAGGTTCAGAGGAACGATTGCATCTCCATACGCTTATCTGAAATTCTCACCAGTGATTTACATAAGTACTTCTATCCCTATTCTATTAATTATTATTCGAAAACTCCATAACTGTTTTATATCTGCCTAACTGAGATTTGCAAGGTGACCATAGCTTGCTTCATACCAACAATCTCCGTGGGATTCGACCCTTACTCACGTAAGGTATTACTTGGACGACCCAGTGCACTTGCTGGTTAGTTGTATCGAAGTTGTGAACCATGGTATTGGCACCATGTTCTTGGCGCCATTGCCAGGGAAAGAAAGAGCCATGAATTTTACATAATTAAAGTGTAATCACGATTACGCGTACCAAGTTGCTCACGTTGCCAGGGATTGTTCGAGCCTGGACATCACAATTTCGTGCACTAAGTTTTTGGCGCCGTTGCCGGGGATTGTTTGAGTTTGGACAACTGACGGTTCATCTTGTTGCTCAGATTAGGTAATTTTCTTTTTGTTTTCTTTTCAAAAAAATTTTTCAAAAATCTTTCAAAATTTTCTCCTTTGTTTTCGAAAAAAAAAATTTTTAAATAAAAAATTGTTTTAAAAAATATATTTTTCTTCAGAATTTTTAAGAATGAATTCTAGTGTTTCATGAAGCATGGCTGGCTGTAAAGCCATGTCTAATACGACTGTAGGGCATGTTAGACGTGTCATGTCTGAGTTACATGCTAAAGCTTGGCTAGCCATTGGCCATGTCTAGTGTTTTGGACCGGAGCTTTCATTGAAAGCTTGGCTGGCTAGTGAGCCATGTCTAATTCCTAGACTGAAGCTTTAGACTAACATGGCAAGATTCCTGGAATTCATATTAAAAATTTTGGAATCCTTATTTTTTTCTTTTACAAATAATTTTCGAAAAAAAATACAAAAAAATTAGAAAATCATAAAAATCAAAAATATTTTTCATGTTTCTTGTTTGAGTATTGAGTCATGTTATAAGTTTGGTGTCAATTGCATGTGCATCTTGCATTTTTCGAAAATTCTCATGCATTCATAGTGTTCTTCATGATCTTCAAGTTGTTCTTGGTAAGTCTTCTTGTTTGATCTTGATGATTTTTTGTTTTGTGTCTTTTATTGTTTTTCATATGCATTCTTGAATTCTTAGTGTCTAAGCATTAAAGAATTCTAAGTTTAGTGTCTTGCATGTTTTCTTTGCATTAAAAGTTTTTCAAAATTGTGTCTATGATGTTCATCTTGACATTCATAGTGTTCTTGGTGTTCATCTTGACATTCATAGCATTCTTGCATGCATCACATGTTTTGATCTAAAAATTTCATGCATTGCATCTTTTTAGTATTTTTCTCTCATCATAAAAATTTCAAAAATAAAAAAAAAATTTATCTTTCCCATTTTCTCTTATCAAATTCGAAAATTTGGATTGACTTTTTCAAAAATTTTTAAAATCAAATTGTTTCTCATGAGTCAAATCAAATTTTCAGTTTGAAAATCTTATCTTTTTCAAAATCTTTTTCAAAAATCAAATCTTTTTCAAAATTCTTAGTTATTTTCGAAAATTTCAAAAATATTTTTCAAAAATCTTTTTCTTATTTTTATATCAAATTTTCGAAAATAACATAATCAATTAATGTTTTGATTCAAAAATTTGAAGTTTGTTACTTGCTTGTTAAGAAAGATTCAAACTTTGAATTCTAGAATCATATCTTGTGATTTCTTATGAATCAAGTCATTAATTGTGATTTTAAAAATCAAATCTTTTTCAAAACTAATTTTAATCATATCTTTTCAAAAATATCTTCTTATCTCTTTCAAAAATTTGATTTAAAAATATCCTCTCTAACTTCCTAACTTCTTATCTTTTCAAAATTGATTTTCAAATTTGTTTCAACTAACTAACTAACTTTTTGTTTGTTTCTTAACTTTTTCAAAACTACCTAACTAACTCTCTCTCTCTCATTTTCGAAAATATCTTCCCGCTTTTTCAAAATTTCTTTTTAATTTATTAATTATTTTAATTTTTAATTTTTAAATCTTAATTTTCGAAAATTACTAACATTTTTCAAAAACTATTTTCAAAAATCACTAACTCTTTTTCAAAAATTATTTTCGAAAATTCCTCCTCTCCCATCTTATTCTATTTATTTATTCATCTACTAACATCTCATCTCACATCTCAACCCTCCTCACAGTTGTGTTTCTTCCGTTATATTACATTCTTTGTCTCCCCCTCTTCTTCTACTCACACAGAGATCCCTATACTGTGGTATAAAGGATCTCTATTATTATTATTATTTTTTTCTGTGCCCTCTTCTTTGTCATATGAGCAGGAGCAAGGACAAGAATATTCTTGTTGAAGCAGATCCGGAACCTGAAAGGACTCTAAAGAGAAAATTAAGAGAAGCTAAATTGCAACAATCCAGAAATAACCTTTCAGAAATTTTCAAACAGGAAGAGGAGATGGCAGCCGAAAATAATAATAATGTAAGGAAGATGCTTGGTGACTTTACTGCACCTAATTCCAATTTACATGGAAGAAGCATCTCCATTCCTGCCATTGGAGCAAAGAACTTTGAGCTGAAACCTCAATTAGTTTCTCTGATGCAGCAGAACTGCAAGTTTCATGGACTTCCATCTGAAGATCCTTTTCAGTTCTTAACTGAATTCTTGCAGATATGTGATACTGTTAAGACTAATGGAGTAGATCCTGAAGTCTACAGGCTCATGCTTTTCCCTTTTGCTGTAAGAGACAGAGCCAGATTATGGTTGGATTCTCAACCCAAAGACAGCCTGAACTCTTGGGATAAGCTGGTCACGGCTTTCTTAGCCAAGTACTTTCCTCCTCAAAAGCTGAGCAAGCTTAGAGCTGATGTTCAAACCTTCAGACAGAAAGAAGGTGAATCCCTCTATGAAGCTTGGGAAAGATATAAACAGTTGACCAAAAAGTGTCCTTCTGACATGCTTTCAGAATGGACCATCCTGGATATATTCTATGATGGTTTATCTGAGCTATCAAAGATGTCACTGGACACTTCTGCAGGTGGATCCATTCACCTAAAGAAAACGCCTGCAGAAGCTCAAGAACTCATTGACATGGTTGCTAATAACCAGTTCATGTACACTTCTGAAAGGAGTCCTGTGAGCAATGGGACGCCTATGAAGAAGGGAGTTCTTGAAGTTGATACTCTGAGTGCCATATTAGCTCAGAATAAAATATTGACTCAGCAAGTCAATATGATCTCTCAGAGTCTGCATGGAATGCAAGCTGCATCCAACAGTACTCAAGAGGCATCTTCTGAAGAAGAAGCTTATGATCCTGAGAACCCTGCAATAGCAGAGGTGAATTACTTAGGTGAACCTTATGGAAACACCTATAACTCATCATGGAGAAATCATCCAAATTTCTCATGGAAGGATCAAAAGCCTCAACAAGGCTTTAATAATGGTGGAAGAAACATGTTTAACAATAATAAACCTTTTCCATCATCCACTCAGCAACAGACAGAGAACTCTGAACAAAATGCTTCTAATTTAGCAAATCTAGTCTCTGATCTATCCAAGGCCACTGTGATCTTCATGAATGAAACAAGGTCTTCCATTAGAAATTTGGAAGCACAAGTGGGCCAGCTGAGTAAACGGATCACTGAAATCCCTCCCAGTACTCTCCCAAGCAATACAAAAGAGAACCCAAAAGGAGAGTGCAACGCCATTGACATAAGCACCATGGCCGAACCTACAAGGGGAGTGGAGAACGCAAATCCCAAGGAGGAAGACCTCCTGGGACGTCCAGTGGTCAATAAGGAGCTTCCCTCTGAGGAACCAAAGGACTCTGAGGCTCATCTAGAGACCATAGAGATTCCATTGAACCTCCTTATGCCCCTCATAAGCTCTGATGAGTATTCCTCTTCTGAAGAGAATGAGGATGTTACTGAAGAGCAAACTGCTAAGTTTCTTGGTGCAATCATGAAGCTGAATGCCAAATTATTTAGCATTGATACTTGGGAAGTTGAACCTCCCTTGTTCATCAATGAACTAAGTGATTTGGATCAACTGACATTGCCTCAGAAGAGACAGGATCCTGGAAAGTTCATAATACCCTGTACCATAGGCACCATGATCTTTAAGGCTCTATGTGACCTTGGTTCAGGAATAAACCTCATGCCCCTCTCTGTAATAGAGAAACTGGGAATCTATGGGGTGCAAGCTGCTAAAATCTCATTAGAGATGGCAGACAGTTCAAGAAAACAGGCTTATGGACAAGTAGAGGACGTGTTAGTAAAGGTTGAAGGCCTTTACATCCCTGCTGATTTCATAGTCCTGGATACTGGAAAGGAAGAGGATGAATCCATCATCCTAGGAAGACCTTTCCTGGCCACAGCAAGAGCTGTGATTGATGTTGACAGAGGTGAAATAGTCCTTCAATGGAATGAGGACTCCCTTGTGTTTAAAACTCAAGGATCTCCCTCTGCAACCATGGAGAGGAAGCAGAAAAAGCTTCTCTCAAAGCAGAGTCAACCAGAGCCCCCACAGTCAAACTCTAAGTTTGGTGTTGGGAGGCCACAACCAAACTCTAAGTTTGGTGTTGAACTCCCATATCCAAACTCTAAGTTTGGTGTTGGAGAGTTTCAACAATGCTCTGAACATCTGTGAGGCTCCATGAGAGCCCACTGTCAAGCTATTGACATTAAAGAAGCGCTTGTTGGGAGGCAACCCAATTTTTATTTATCTAACTATATTTTTCTTAGTTATATGTCTTTGTAGGTTCATGATCATGTGGAGTCACAAAATGAATATAAAAATTGAAAACGGAATCAAAAACAGCAGAAGAAAAATCACACCCTGGAGGAGCATCTGTCTGGCGTTCAGCGCCAGAACAGAGCATGGTTCTGGCGCTGAACGCCCAAAATGGGCAGCTTCTGGGCGCTGAACGCTAGAACAGGCATGGTTCTGGCGTTCAACGCCAGAAATGGCACACAAATGGGCGTTGAACGCCCAAAATGGCCACCAACCTGGCGCTGAACGCCCAGAGTTGGGTGCAAAGGCATTTTTACATGCCTAATGGGTGCAGGGATGTAAATCCTTGAACACCTCAGGATCTGTGGACCCCACAGGATCCACTCAAGATCTGTGGACCCCACAGGATCCCCACCTACCTCCACTTACTTCTTCTCACCACTCTCTTTCACACAACCCCATAAACACTCTTCCCCAAAAACCCTTCACCAATCACCTCAAACTCTCTTCCCCATCACCTCTTCACCACTCACATCCATCCACTCTTCCCCATAAACCTACCTCATAAACTCCACCTACCTTCAAAAATTCAAAACCAATTTCCCACCCAAACCCACCCATATGGCCGAACCTTAACCCCACCTCCCTTCCCTATGTAAAGCCCTCCATTTTTCATCAAATTCACACAACACACCCCTCTACACCCCTCTTGGCCGAAACCACATCTCCCTCTCCCTCTCCATATTTCTTCTTCTTCTTCATTTATTCTTTCTTTTATTGCTCGAGGGCGAGCAAGATTCTAAGTTTAGTGTGGTAAAAGCATAAGCTTTTTGTTTTTCCATTACCATTGATGGCACCTAAGACCGGAGAATCCTCTAGAAAGGGGAAAGGGAAGACAAAAGCTTCCACCTCCGAGTCATGGGAGATGGAAAGGTTTATCTCCAAAGCCCATCAAGACCACTTCTATGATGTTGTGGCCAAGAAGAAGGTGATCCCCGAGGTCCCTTTCAAACTCAAAAGAAATGAGTATCCGGAGATCCGACATGAAATTTAAAGAAGAGGTTGGGAAGTTCTAACAAATCCCATCCAACAAGTCGGCATCCTAATGGTTCAAGAGTTCTATGCTAATGCATGGATCACCAAGAACCATGATCAAAGTAAGAACCCGGATCCAAAGAACTATGTTACAATGGTTCGGGGGAAATACTTGGATTTTAGTCCGGAAAATGTGAGGTTGGCGTTCAACTTGCCAAACATGGAAGAGAACGCACGCCCCTACACAAGGAGAGTCAACTTTGATCAAAGGTTGGACCAAGTCCTTATGGACATATGTGTAGAAGGAGCTCAATGGAAGATTGACTCCAAAGGCAAGCCGGTTTAACTAAGAAGATTGGACCTCACGCCTGTAGCTAGAGGATGGTTGGAGTTCATTCAATGCTCAATCATTTCCACTAGCAACCGGTCCGAAGTTACTATAGACCGGGCCATCATGATCCATAGCATCATGATTGGAGAAGAGGTGGAAGTTCATGAGATTATACCTCAAGAACTTTACAAGGTGGCTGACAAGTCCTCCACCATGGCAAGGTTAGCCTTTCCTCACCTCATTTGCCACCTATGCAATTCGGCTGGGATTGACATAGAGGGAGATATCCTCATTAAAGAGGACAAGCCCATCACTAAGAAGAAGATGGAGCAAGCAAGAGAGCCCATTCATGGAGTTCAAGAGGCGTATGAAGCTCATCACCATGAGATCCCGGAGATGCCTCAAATGCACTTTCCTCCACAAAACTATTGGGAGCAAATCAACACCTCCCTAGGAGAATTGAGTTCCAATATGGGACAACTAAGGGTGGAACATCAAGAGCACTGCACCATGCTTCATGAAATAAGAGAAGATCAAAAAGCAATGAGGGAGGAGCAACAAAGACAAGGAAGAGACATAGAAGAGCTCAAGGACATCATTGGTTCCTCAAGAAGGAAACGCCACCATCACTAAGGTGGATTCATTCCTTGTTCTTGTTTCTTCTGTTTTTCGTTTCTATGATTATATGCTTATCTGTGTTTGTGTCTTCATTACATGATCATTAATAGTTAGTAACTTTGTCTTAAAGTTATGAACGTCCTATGAATCAATCACCTCTCTTAAAATAAAAACTATTTTAATTCAAAAGAACAAGAAGTACATGAGTTTCGAATTTATCCTTGAACTTAGTTTAATTATATTGATGTGGTGACAATGCTTCTTGTTTTCTGAATGAATGCTTGAATAGTGCATATGTCTTTTGAAGTTGTTGTTTAAGAATTTTAAATATGTTGGCCCTTGAAAGAATGATGACTAGGAGACATGTTATTTGATAATCTGAAAAATCATAAAAATGATTCTTGAAGCAAGAAAAAGCAGCAAAGAACAAAGCTTGCAGAAAAAAAAAATTTATAGGCGAAAAAAAAAATAGAAAAATAAGAAAAAGAAAAAGCAAGCAGAAAAAGCCAATAACCCTTAAAACCAAAAGGCAAGGGCAAATAAAAAGGATCCCAAGGTTTTGAGCATCAGTGGATAGGAGGGCCTAAAGGAATAAAATCCTGGTCTAAGCGGCTAAACCAAGCTGTCCCTAACCATGTGCTTGTGGCGTGTAGGTGTCAAGTGAAAACTTGAGACTGAGCGGTTAAAGTCAAGGTCCAAAGCAAAAAAAGAGTGTGCTTAAGAACCCTGGACACCTCTAATTGGGGACTTTAGCAAAGTTGAGTCACAATCTGAAAAGGTTCACCCAATTATGTGTCTGTGGCATTTATGTATCCGGTGGTAATACTAGAAAACAAAGTGCTTAGGGCCACGGCCAAGACTCATAAAGAAGCTGTGTTCAAGAATCACCATACTGAACTAGGAGAATCAATAACACTATCTGAACTCTGAGTTCCTATAGATGCCAATCATTCTGAACCTCAATGGATAGAGTGAGATGCCAAAACTATTCAAGAGGCAAAAAGCTACAAGTCCCGCTCATCTGATTGAAGCTATGTTTCATTGATAGTTTGGAATTTATAGTATATTCTCTTCTTTTTATCCTATTTGATTTTCAGTTGCTTGGGGACAAGCAACAATTTAAGTTTGGTGTTGTGATGAGCGGATAATTTATATACTTTTTTACATTGTTTTTAGTATGTTTTTAGTAGAATCTAGTTACTTTTAGGGATGTTTTCATTAGTTTTTATGTTAAATTCACATTTCTAGACTTTACTATGAGTTTGTGTGTTTTTCTGTGATTTCAGGTATTTTCTGGCTGAAATTGAGGGACTTGAGCAAAAATCAGATTCAAAGGTTGAAGAAGGACTGCTGATGCTGTTGGATTCTGACCTCCCTGCACTCAAAGTGGATTTTCTGGAGCTACAGAACTCGAAATGGCGCGCTTCCAATTGCGTTGGAAAGTAGACATCCAGGGCTTTCCAGCAATATATAATAGTTCATACTTTGGCCAAGCTTAGATGACGTAAACTGGCGTTCAACGCCAGCTTTCTGCCCAAATCTGGCGTCCAGCGCCAGAAAAGGAGCCAAAACCAGAGTTGAACGCCCAAACTGGCACAAAAACTGGCGTTCAACTCCAAGAAGGACCTCTACACGTGCAACACTCAAGCTCAGCCCAAACACACACCAAGTGGGCCCCGGAAGTGGATTTATGCATCAATTACTTACTCATGTAAACCCTAGTAGCTAGTTTATTATAAATAAGACCTTTCACTATTGTATTCGATGTCCTTTTGACCATCCTGGATTAGGGATTGTATTTTGATCCTGTGATCACGTTTTGGGGGCTGGCAATCTCGGCCATGCCTGGACCTTTCACTTATGTATTTTCAACGGTAGAGTTTCTACACTCCATAGATTAAGGTGTGGAGCTCTGCTGTTCCTCAAAGATTAATGCAAGTACTACTGTTTTCTATTCAATTCATCTTATTTCGCTTCTATGATATTCATTCGCACCTCAACCTAAATGTGATGAACGTGACAATCATCATCATTCCCTATGAACGCGTTCCTGACAACCACCTCCGTTCTACATTAGATTGAACGAGTATCTCTTAGATCTCTTAATCGGAATCTTCGTGGTGTAAGCTAGAATGATGGCGGCATTCAAGAGAATCCGGAAAGTCTAAACCTTGTCTGTGGTATTCCGAGTAGGATTCAATGATTGAATGACTGTGACGAGCTTCAAACTCGCGAGTGTTGGGCGTTAGTGACAGACGCAAAAGGAGGATGAATCCTATTCCAGCATGATCGAGAACCGACAGATGATTAGCCGTGCTGTGACAGAGCATGTGAGTATATTTTTCACTGAGAGGAGGGGATGTAGCCACTGACAACGGTGATGCCCTTGCATAAAGCCAGCCATGGAAAGGAGTAAGACTGATTGGATGAAGATAGCAGGAAAGCAGAGGTTCAGAGGAACGATTGCTTCTCCATACGCTTATCTGAAATTCTCACCAGTGATTTACATAAGTACTTCTATCCCTATTCTATTAATTATTATTCGAAAACTCCATAACTGTTTTATATCTACCTAACTGAGATTTGCAAGGTGACCATAGCTTGCTTCATACCAACAATCTCCGTGGGATTCGACCCTTACTCACGTAAGGTATTACTTGGACGACCCAGTGCACTTGCTGGTTAGTTGTATCGAAGTTGTGAACCATGGTATTGGTACCATGTTCTTGGCGCCATTGCCAGGGAAAGAAAGAGCCATGAATTTTACATAATTAAAGTGTAATCACGATTACGCGTACCAAGTTGCTCACGTTGCTAGGGATTGTTCGAGCCTGGACATCACAATTTCGTGCACCAACAACCAATTAACTAACAAGATTTAAAATCAAAGAGAGAATTTTCAAAAAAGAAGAAAGAGAAAGGAGAATAAAAGATAAAACAAGTAACTAACTAATTAACAAAATTTAAAAATAAAATAAAAGATTTGATTTTGAAATTAAAAGGAGAAAGTGTTGAATTTCAAAAGTTGAAAGAAAGTAAAGATTTAAAATTTAAAAGTTTAAATTTAAAAAGAAAGATAAGGTAAAGTAACGAACGGGCTTCTGCCAGTAAAGAATTTTATAAAAATAATTGCGTTGTAAGTATAGTTTCTGAACCAGCAAGGAACCCTTTCGTGCAAAAGTTTTGGTTGTCACAAGTAACAAAACCCAATAAAATTTATAACCGAAATATTTAAACCTCGGGTCGTCTCTCGAGGAATTGTAGGGAGGTATAATTTATTATTGGTTATAGAAAAGTATCTTTTTGGGTTTTTGAAATAGGGAACAAGGAAATAAATTGGCAAGAAAGTAAATTAATTATCATAAAAACCATTGCAAGGTATGAGAACTGGAAATCCCATCCTAGATATCCTTATCTAGTGTGATGAGAATTGTTTGTTGTTCCCACTTAGTTAACCTTTACTAAATAAAGGAAAGTCAAGTGGACTAATCAATTTGATTCCTCAAGTCCTAGTCAACTCCTATAGAAAGACTAGCTTTAGAGGGATCCAAATCAATCAGTAAATTCCAATTTTCAATCAACAGCTGAGTTTGATAACTCAAGTGTTACCAATTACTTAACCAAAGCAAATGGAGAAGAAATCTAAATTAAATTAAAAGCATCAATAACATGAATTGAAGAAAGCAATCATAAATCTGAAATATATCGAATTATATTAAATAGAAAATCAACTTAAACATAGGAATCCATAAACCAATATTGAGAAAATAAACAAATTCAAATAATAAAATAAATAAAAATAGAAGAAAACATAAATTAAAGGAACATTGAACCTGTAATTGAGAAGGAATGAACCATAAACTAGGAGAAATCCTAAATCCTAAAACCTAAGAGAGAGGAGAGAGCATCCCTCTTTAGAAAACTACATCTAAAACCTAAATTTGTCCCTTGTGAATGAATGATTGATGAATGATTTGATTCCCTCATTCTCTAGTCTCTATTATGTGTTTTTGGGCATGAATTTGGGCCGAAAAAGGGCCCAGAAAATTGCTGGGGGCGAATTCTGCAACTTTCTGCACGTGGCGTCTGTCACGCGCGTAGGTCACGCGTGCGCGTCATTTGGAAGTTTTCCTTGTCACGCGTATGATTGAAGAAAATTGTCATGTCGCTATAGAATTTCACACAAAATGAATGAATTCTCGTTGCAAGCATAGTCCTACACCAACAAACAGTCCTCCCAATAAAAAATTTATAGTTTTGTCACAAGTACAAACCCCAATGAAAATTTACCGAAGTATTTAGACTCCGGGTCGTCTCCCTAGGAATTGCAATAAAGTGTATGCGTATTGGCTATGAAGGGATAAAAAGGGGGGTTTGGTTGATAAAAGGGGCAATAAAATAAATGGCAAGAAAAGTAAATCAAGCAAGTATTTAAAGAAGACAAGTAAATAAGAGAAAGCAAGTAATAAAGAGAGAGACATTCATGGAAAGAATGGAGAATATAGGCTTTCTATCCTAGTCATACAATGATTAATTCATCTTATTTAGTCAACTCCAACAAATGGATGAAGGTATCATGTTATCTTAACATAGGGAGAATGTCAAACAAGACTAATCAATCATGTCACAATTATAAACAAGAATTTATCTCATTACGTCATCCCCGAAGATGGAAGAAGGTATCACATTATCTTCACACTCGAAGAAAGTCTAACAAGACTAAATAATCTCAATCCAAATGTCCTAATCAACTCACTAAGTGAATTAGCAAGAGATTAGAGTTAATGGAAACAATACTAGTTAACAACTCTAGATCACTAACATGAGTTGGGTTTTCATGACTCAAGATTGCCTAATTACTCCTTCCAAACCAAGAATGCTCAAAGTCTACTCTAAAGCCCAACCAAGCATTTTGTCAAACACTTGGTGGGTACAAATGGAAAGCATAGTAAATGACAAGAAATAGTAAAATCTACCAACTACAAATTGTAAGGAGACAAGATCAATAACTCAAATTCACAATAAAAGACATCAAACATCATTACATTAATAGAAAATCCAAATTCAACATGAGTTTATCATCACAAAAGAAAGCAAAATGAGAATTTAACTTTACAACTAAGAAAGACAAGATGTAGAAATGAGAAATTGTAAAAGAACAAAGATGAAATCAAGTAATTAATTCAAGATCCAAGACATTTAACCTAATCCTAACCTAATTCTAGAGAGAAGAGGGAGCTTCTCTCTCTAGAAAACTAACTAAAGGCTCATGTTGACTAACTAATTGCTCCCCCTTTGCTTGGACTTCAATTCTGTATGAAATACACTCAGAAACAAGTTGGATTTGGGCCTGGGCAGCTCAGAAATCGCCCTCAGCGTTTTGCCTTTAAGTGGGTCACGTGCTAGTATCGACGCGTACGCGCCATGTGCGCGTGCGCGTCGATGGGCTGTTTCTTCATCCACGCGGACGCGGCATGTACGCATGCGCGTCTCTATGAAAAATCACTTCTGCGCGTGCGTGCCTTGCACGCGTGCGTGCCCATTGATGCATTCTCAATCTTTTGTTTCCTCATGCATTCTCCACTTTGTATGCTTTTCTCCTCATTTCTTCCACCTAATACTTGCCTTATGAACCTGAAATCACTCAACAAACACATCAAGGCATCGAATGGAATTAAAGTGAATCAAAATCACCAATTTAAGGGCCTAAAAAGTATATTTTTACACTTAGGCACAATTCAAGGGAGAATTACAAAACCATGCGATTTCATTGAATAAATGTGGAAAAAGGTGATAAAATCCCCTAAAATAAGCACAAGATAAACCACAAAATCGGGGTTTATCAGCGTACGCGTTAGTCACGCGTACGCGTTGCTCGTGCTTTGCGCTAGGCACGCGTCCGCGTCGTCCATGCGCGCACGTCGCTGCCATTTCCTTCAAAACTTCATTTCTGCCCTATAAAGCCTGAGAATACTCAACACACAGATCACGACATCGAATGGTAATAAAGGATAAATAAAATTAACAGTTTTAAGGAATAGGAAACATGTTTTCACACATATCATAGAATAAGGAAGGAATTGTAAAACCATGCAAATTATATTAATAAGTGGGTGAAGAATTGATAAAAAACACTCAATTGAGCACAAGATAAATCATAAAATAGTGGTTTATCAACCTCTCCACACTTAAACATTAGCATGTCCTCATGCTAAATTCAAGAGAAACTAAAAAAAGAGTGAAGATAGAATGGTGGAATCTATGCAATGCAATCTATCTAAATGCAAGCTACCTATATGAATTATGCAATTCTAATTACTATCCACTTAGATATATAAAACTTACATGTGGTTAAATTGAATCAAATTTTCAAGGAATCATATATGCACAACCAAGGCTAAATCATATTAAAACACATTCACAATTGAGTTGAGTTAATCAAAAGAGTTCACAAACTTGCAAGAATAACAATGATTAAACATGGATATATGGAAATGAACTATTGAACCCTCACTGGATTTGTATATACACTCTGATCACTCAGTGTTTGGGATTAATCACTCTACTCTTCTCTAGTCATGCTTTTTAAAACTTTGTTCTTCATCTAACCAATCAATAAATATTTAATGTACACATGCAAACATCATGAAGTCTTTTCAAGGTTGTAATGGGGTTAAGGCAAAGGTGAGGGTATATATATATGGCTAAGTGAGCTATAAATTGAATCCTTGATTAGTCTAAGATCTCACCTAACATATACATATTCTTATACAATTCTTAAATTATGCCTAACTACCCAATTTTTCCACTTTTATATCACATACTCATGTACCAAATCATCTTTAATTTTATCCTCTGTACATTGATTTTTTTTATACTTAATACTGGGGTAATTTTGTCCCCTTATTTAATTATTTACTTAAAGGAAAATTTATTTATTTTTATAAATCTAAACATAAAATATCAATGCACATGGTATTTTGATTATTTAAGTTTCACTTGAGCATGCACCCAAATTCCAAGTATTGTGTTAATTTAACACTTTCCTACCAACCCATGTTCCACAATTTTCCTACACTTAATTGATACACAATCTCTATCTTAAGCTAACCAAAGATTCAATTTGGGGTTTTTATTTTGTTTTTCTGCTTAAGGCTAGTGATGTGGTAGAATACAGAATAAATAGGGATTAAAAGGCTCAAGGTGGCTAACAAGGGTGACATAAAAGGGTAGGCTATTTGGGATAAGTGAGCAAAAATAAGTAATGGCCTCAATCATATGCAAGCATGTAAATACATTATATATTGGACATATAGAATGGAACAAAGCAAAAGATTGCAATCATAGTGAAGAAACACACAGGAATGAAAACTATGGTTAAATAATGTAACCATGCAATTAAGCTCAAATCTCACAGGTTGTGTGTTCTTTGGCTCAAAAATCATATATCATTTATATATATCATGCAAGTAAGAATAAAGAGTTCAACTCTAATCAATGTGAATCCTTGAATGGCTTTTATAGAAATAAATATATTCCTTAAAAAAATATCGTCAATTTACCAAAATTTAACATTATATATCTATATATATACTAAGTGGATTGTTGTGATTATGAAAAACTAAAAATTTCTAGTTTACTCTCTATTTTCAATTAAACCAAATTATCATATTCTAAAAGGGTAAACTAAACTAAATAATCCGTATTTTCTATATCAAAACTAATAAACTAAGAGTGCAAATCAAGCTAAATATCTAAGATATATACAACTCAAAGTGCAAAATGTAATAAAGTAGAAATAGACAAAAAGTACAGTAAAAGAAAATGTTCAAGTACTGGAAAGAAAATAAGATAATATAAGATAAAATAAAATAAAAATACAGAAAAAGAAATAAAATAGGATAAAAGGGTCTGAAATAGTTCACCAAAATAATATTCGCCAGAGATGGCGACCTCCCCACACTTATATAATAGCATTGTCTTCGATGCTCAATCAGGCTGGGTGTGAAGGGATGTCATCTTCGGAAGGGTGTGCTGCTGTTGTCTCTGTGGTGGCCTGTGGTGCTGCAGGCTGCTCAAGCTGAGGCTTTGTGGAGTCTAGCAGTGTAGGAGCCTGTGGCTCTGCCTGTATAGGGGCCTGTGGATCTGCCGGCTGTGTCTGCTGAGGCTCCTGGTGCTGGGGCTCTGCCTGCTGAGGCGCTGCCTGCTGAGGCTCCGCCTGCTCATCCGCCTCCTCCTCAGATGGCTCTGATAGTGTGTCAGGCTCAGAGGGGATGTCAGTGTGTCTCGACCTGATCATTAGCTTTAAATGCTCATAGCGTCGCTTATTGCGACGCTCCATCCGATCAAGGCGCTCAAATAGTCGGTGCACAAGGTGGTAGATGGGCTGGGAAGCATGTGAGGGTGCTATGGGTGTGGGTGGTGCAACAGGTGCTGAAGGGGCAGCAGAAGATGTGGCTGTATCAGCAGAGGCAGTAAGAAAGGGCGGTTTGTAGCCCAGAGCCTCGAACTTCCTGCCATGTGGGATGATCTTCCTGCAGTCTGCGCCTGGTGGCCTCTCATCCTTAGGCTTCCAAGGTACCTCAGCTCGGCGGCCCAATTAGGTAATCAGATAAGGGAAGGGCAGAGTGCCTTGAACATGGACTTTAGCCATAGAGTGACGTATAAATAGGAGAAGGTACAGGTCCTTGCCTTCCATCACGCACCAGATAAGAGTAATCATGGCAGCTGGCACCTCAGTCTCGTGAGTGCTTGGCATAACATAGTTGCTCAGAATTTGCTGCCATAGCTGAGCCTCATCGTTTAGATAATTGATCTTGATGCCTTTAGGGTTTACTGTTGACTTACTCATAACCCATGGGACAGCTGGATCAACGGCTATGGTGCGCTTCACTGCTTCCCAGTCAAAAGTCATAAATCGCATGGCTTCCTCAGCCTGCTGGTAACCATCTGGCTGTTCTGATTTGAGCTGGAAATGGAGGATATCTTCAATGGCCTCCTCAGTAACTAAAATATGCTTCCCTCTGAGCTGTACTGCATCCAGGGTCGTCTTATAATAGTTGCAGTAAAATTCCCTGACCCAGGATGCATTAACCTCAGTCAAATTTCTTTCTAGAAAGAACCAACCTCTCTGTTTTATCTGTTCTGTAGTGTACTGTTGTAGTTCAGCTGGGATTCTGAGGGTCTTTTCCAAATATAGGTTCCTGTTAGTCCCAAAGATCTCATATTTCAGTTCACAGTAGCGGTTTGTGAACTTGATCGGATCAGTAGCAGGCACTAGTTGATCTGCTTTTTCTTGCGGAGTAAAGTTTTTCTCACGCCAGGAATCATCATGTAGTATATCTAAAATAATGGCAGATGATTCTCCTCTCTTTCTTTTACCTGTGCCTGCTTTTGCTTTTCCTTTCCCTTTGGGATCAGACATCCTGAAAAACAGAAAATTCAGGGTATAATTTATTAACTTAAAGCAGAAAAATAGGAAGGCAAATAGGATTCAAGCAAGATAAGCATAGATGGGCAAAAGAGGAATAAAAGCCAAAGCATGAAGTGAGTCAGAAAGATATAGAATGTTGGACTGAATGCAAGATAAAATTTAAAGAATTCAATTAAAAATCACAATCCAAAAACTATTAACTGAAATGCACAATGCCTGTTTGGCAGGAAACAATAATAAACATGCCATGAAAGGGGTTAAAAGGGGTTAGTGTAAACCAAGAGAGAAGTTAGAAAGTCAATGAAGTAAAAAGTTAAAAAGGGAAGTTAAAGTTAGTGGCATGGTACTGTAGTTCCTAGCTAACAGAAATGCACAAACTTGAAGAACAAGTAATTCACATTCAAGAAAAGAATACAGATTATTGATGGTAAATATGAAAATAAAAGAAGCATGAAAAGGATAAATAATCATCAATAATGCAATTGAAGTTGGAAAGGAACCAAAAGAGATAGTGAATGCTAGCCCAGCATGTCATGAGGTGACTTTGGTTTAAACCAATTAAAGCACAACGGAAAAGTACCAAAGGCAAGTAATGAATGGCAATTAAGTAAAACCGGTTTTTTGAAAAATTGGGCAGCATTCGGGCTGTAAAAGGGACGTTCCCGGAAAATTAAATAGCATAATAATGCAAGTAGCAACAATTGGCAAATAGAATTAGCAGTTTATAAGAATTTTAAAATGGCATTGAGAAGAATTTTCAATCAAGATAGATTCAAGGCAGAATGTAAACCAAAACAGCAGCATGTGATATGAATTCAGAGCAATAATTGCAATCAGCAGGAATGAATGCAGCTTATATGAATTGATGGTATGAAGCAGAACATTATCAAGCAGCTATGAAACAGTGAAACAGCAACAATAACAGCCATCCAATAGTGAAAAGCAGAAAATTAAACAGCAGGTACGGAGCAATTATCAGATCTAGAATCCTCTAACCACATCCTAGCTACCTAATCACATAGAATCCACTATGAACATGCATATCTAACAAACCTAAATTAAACAGAATTAAAATATGCAAACTAACTAACTTGAATGGAAAAGGAATCGGAATGCAGTGGAACCTGGGAGGCGCAGTGAAAGAAATGGAACGAAGAGAGAGGGGGTGTTGATGGTGGCACTGGTGGTGGCGGAAAGGCGGCTCCGGTGCCGCGGTGGTGGTGCTATGGTGGCATGGTGGCGGGCTTGGGGTCGGCGACGGGGCAGGGGTGAGAAGGGGGAGAGAAGAAAAGGAAAGGAAGGAGGGGGTAGGGGTGACGGTGGCGGCGGGGGGCTGGGTCGGCGACGGGGCAAGGGGAAGTGGGGGTTTGAGAGGGAGAAGGAGAAGGAGAAGAAGAGAAAAAGGGGGAAGAGGGGGGGTGAACAGTGGCGGTGCGGCGACGGGTTTGGGGGTCAACAACGGTGGCGGTGCGGCGATGATAGTGGCGGTGGTGGCTAGTGGCAGTGGGAGGTTGGAAGGAAGAGAGAAGAATGGAGGTGGAACGTTGGGGGGGATAAGTAACGCTGAGGCTAGGGTTTTCACGTCAGGGGGGATTAGGGAATTTAAATCCACGCGTACGCGTGGGTAACGCGTGTGCGTGGATGAAGTAAAATTGAAACAACGTGGAAGCGTCATTGATGCGAACGCGTGAAGAGGGATAGGTGGAGATGACACGTACCCGTGAAGCACGCGTACGCGTCGACCAGAATTGTGCTGAATGCACGAATCCAGCATCGTTTTGGCGCAACTCTCTGTTTCAATTTAGGGGGCAAAAACTTTCAGGCGACGCGAACGCGTCATGGACGCGCACGCGTGGTCCAATTTATTCCTAACGCATGCCAGCCGCACGATTCCAGCCCAACTTTCTGGGCGTTGGATGGAGTCGCCGATTTGCAATCGACGCCCACGCGTGGCCTACGTGCACGCGTGGTGTGAGCTTCTCTTTTTTTTTTGTATAGAATATGCAGAATACAAAATGCAGATGCTGATTCGGATGTTATGAATGATACTAGGGAAAATAAAATAAAATAAAACAAACAAAACAAAATAAAATTAAAATTGAAAAGGAACGATCATACCATGGTGGGTTGTCTCCCTGATAAACCCATATTTTATGATATATTTTGTGCTTAGTTTGAGTGATTTATTCAATCCTTCACCCACTTATTCATATTAATTGCATAGTTTTACTTTCCCTTCCTCATTATGTGATGTATGTGAAAAACATATTTCCTATGCTTTAAAACTAATTATTTTAATTACCTTTAATTCCATTCGATGCCGTGACTAGTGTGTTGAGTAGTTTCAGATCTTCTAAGGCAGGAATGACTTAAAGGATGGAAAGGAAACATACAAAAATGCAAGGAAAGCACAAAACGGAGTTTCTAAAGAAACTGGCATCCACGCGATCGCATGGGCGACGTGGACGCATGCCAAGTGCAAATCAACAGCGACGCGGCCGCATGACTGACGTGACCGCACACCTTAAGCAAAACACATATGACGCGGCCGCATGACTGACGTGACCGCGTGACAAGAAAAGCTCCGAATGACGCGACCGCGTGACCCACGTGGACGCGTGACAGAGGCCACGCACCAGAAATTGCAGAAAACGCTTCTAACGATTTCTGAAGCCCTTTTTGCCCCAAATCCAAGTCCAGAAGGCATAGACCAGAGGTTATGAAGTGAGGGAATTCATCCATTCATAGAAAGACGACTTTAGTTTAGTTTTCGTGAGTTAGATTTAGTTTGGAGAGAGGTTCTCTCCTCTCTCTTAGGATTAGGATTTAGGATTTCTCTTAATTCGGGAGTAACTCTTGATCCCCGGTTTAATGTTCCTTTACTTCAAGCTTCTCTTTTACTTTTATTCACTACTTTAGTTGATTATTTACTTTTGCAATTTAATTTATGAATTCTTCCATGTTACAAATTATTATTTTGGATTAATGTTATTTGAGGTATTTCAGTTAATATTGCTTTCTTTTATTTATTAGTTACAATTATCCCCAATCTGAAGACATTCTTATTCCAGTAGATTTACTTTTCTCCTTTTGGTTTTGGTTAAGAAATCAGTAACTCAGGAGTTATCAAACTCAAACATGCTTGATAATTGTTATCTTTGTTAATTGAATTGAGCTTCAAGAATCCCAATCTTTTCTTAGAAAATAAAATAGGATCCGAAGATCAATCCAATTAATCCCTTGACCTTCCTTTATCTTAGTAAAGGTTAACAAAGCGGAATTAAGATTCAATTCTCATCATCATTGATAAGGATAGCCAGGATAGGACCTATAGTTTCTCATACCTTGCCAAAAGTTTATTTACAGTCATTTATTTATTTTACTTGCCATTTAAATTGCTTGTTCTTCATTTACTTTATTCGCTAATTAAACTATTTACTCCTCATTCTCAAAACCCCAATTTACAATCTCCATAACCAATAATAAGAACATACTTCCCTGCAGTTCCTTGAGAAGACGACCCGAGGTTTGAATACTTCGGTTATCAATTTATTTAGGGGTTTGTTACTTGTGACAACCAAAACTTTTGTATGAAAGGACTTTTGAAGGTTTAGAAACTATACTTGCAACGAGGATTTATCCGCGAATTTCTAGACCACGCAAAAGTTCCTCTCATCAAAATGGCGCCGTTGCCGGGGAATTGCAATCTTGTGCCTTATTATTGGTTATTGTAAATATTCTTCTTTTACTTGTTTATTTGTTTTTATTTTTCCCTTTTATTTTCATCAGCTACTATGAATTCTCACCCCTTTCGCTTTGAGTTTGGTTCTAATGTTATTGAAAGGAATGAAAGTTATAACAGGAATATGCATCAAGGTCAAACCAATCAAGGATGGATGGAGCCGAGAGGACCTAATCAACCCTTTAGGCAACAATACCCTCCAAGATATCATGGACAAAGACCATTCTGCAATGCATACCCAGCTGAAAGATATGGTGGACAACCTTGTAACTACCAACAAGCCCCACCACGTGCCTATAGACCATCCTCTCAACATAACCTCGAACCACCATGCTCACAAGCTTCTTTTCACCATTCACCACCACATGATCCTCATTTACCCCAGCTCCAATCCAATCACTCCCAAACACCACCACTTCCCCTTGTACCACGTCCAAACCTATCACCCCGGGAATCAGAGATTCGCCTCAAGGAAACAGCAGATCAACTTCAAACAACTATTCATCAACTGGAGCAACCAATAAGTCAATTACTTGCCAGACGTTCGAACATTCAAGGACCTCCCACAACACCATGTTGACAATCTAATGAAGAGCGTAGCATGAAGGAGATACTACAGACTCCAGTGGACATGACAGAGCCTGACTTCGTACTAGAACAAGTAGAGGAAGCTGTCACTGTACAAGAAGAAGAGTTGGTTGAAGACTTAGGAGACGCTGAACCCCCATGGGAATCCAGAGTTGTGGAGAATTCTGTCAAGGATGTTACAATTGATGCTAAGGAGGATAGTGCACAACCTCCAAAGCTAAGATTTTATGAAGAACTAGACAGGATAATTCCAGAAGCAAGTTTCCTTGATGATGATAATGAACTTGCATCTGCAAGTGAATTCTCTGAGATCGAAGACTCTTCCCCAGATGAATACGAAGATGACGCGGAGGTAGATTTCTCTAAACCGCCCATTTATGACCCAAGTGATGAGGAAGACATAGATGGCTTTGATCAGGATGATGTTACATTTGAAGAATTCTGCAAAGAAGTGGAGAATTTCACAGAAGAGCACAAGGGAGTAGAACTCACAGAACCACTGGAACCACCTACCCCAAGGCCATAACCACCCAATACAAGCTTCAAGTGGGTACAATCCTTAACTTTTAACTATATTTTTCCACTTGAATATGGTTTGCTTGAAACAGATGGCCAGCTTAGAGCTCTCTGTGCCTTTAAGAGTAAAAGGAAAATGGCTCGTACTCAGAGCTGGTGCACAAGGTTCGATAAGGTTCCACGCTTCAACTTGAAGTGCACGGATTGGCATCATAATCAACCGGATGGATCTTGGAAAATGTTTGGTTATCCTGGTGAGAATCTAATCTCTAAACTGCCCAGATGGAAAAGTATAGATCAAAACGAAGGTGGATTTAAAAGTAAATTTTGGGATTCTGGAATCTATGCTAACATTCGTCACCCCGGGAGTCTGAGAATCTGTTTGAAGCTGCCCAGAAGCTTCACGTGCCTAGTTTCGGACCTCGGAGGCTATTGGCATTCCAAGCATTGGTGGAGATTTCTGGATGAATTTAAGCATAAGTCGCCATAACAGGAAGCTCCTCCAATGTCCAACTTAAGGACTTTAACTAAAAGTGCTAGGTGGGAGACAACCCACCATGGTATGATCGTTCATTTTTCAATTTTTATTTCGTTTTGTTTGTTTTCAAGTGTTATTTTATTTTATAATATTGAACATGGAATTTTGCATCGCATTCATATTAATCATTGCATTCTGCATACTGCATAAAAAAAAGAGAGAGAGAAGGTGCTCCACGCGACCGCATCATCCATGCGATCGCGTCAAATGGCGTAAAACATTACCCACGCGACCGCATCATTGGTGCACGAAATTGTGATATCTGGTAATGGCTCCAAGAGCTTGGTGCTCTAATCTCAATTCATAATTTGTCACAACTTCGATACAACTAACCAGCAAGTGCACTGGGTCGTCCAAGTAATAAACCTTACGCGAGTAAGGGTCGATCCCACGGAGATTGTTGGTATGAAGCAAGCTATGGTCACCTTGTAAATCTCAGTAAGGCGAATATCAAAAGGTTATGGAGTTTTCGAAATTAAATAAGAAGTAAACATAAAATAAGGATAGAAATACTTATGTAATTCATTGGTTAGAATTTCAGATAAGCGTATAGAGATGCATTCGTTCTTCTGAACCTCTGCTTTCTTGCTGTCTTCATCCAATCAGTCTTACTCCTTTCCATGGCTGGCTTTATGTAAGGGCATCACCGTTGTCAATGGCTACATCCCATCCTCTTGTGAAAATGGTCCAAATGCTCTGTCACGGCACGGCTAATCATCTGAGGTTCTCGATCATACTGGAATAGGATTCACCTTCCTTTTGCATCTGTCACTACGCCCAGCACTCGCAAGTTTGAAGCTCGTCACAGTCATTCAATCCCAGAGTCCTACTCGGAATACCACAGACAAGGTTTAGACTTTCTGGACTCTCATGAATGCCGCCATCAATCTAGCTTATACCACGAAGATTCTGATTAAGAGATCCAAGAGATACTCATTCAATCTAAGGTAGAACGGAAGTGATTGTCAGGCACGTGTTCATAGGGAATGATGATGATTGTCACGTTCATCACATTCAGGTTGAATTGCGAATGAATATCTTAGAAGCGGAATAAGTTGAATTGAATAGAAAAACAGTAGTACTTTGCATTAATCTTTGAGAAACAGCAGAGCTCCACACCTTAATCTATGGAGTGTAGAAACTCTACCGTATGAAAATACATAAGTGAATAGAGGGTAGGCATGGCCGAGTGGCCAGCCCCCAAACGTGATCAATAGATCCAAAGATAATCCAAAGATTTCTAATACAATAGTAAAAAGTCCTATTTATAATAAACTAGCTACTAGGGTTTACAGAAGTAAGTAATTGATGCATAAATCCACTTCCGGGGCCCACTTGGAGTGTGCTTGGGCTGAGCTTGAATGTTCCACGTGTAGAGGCTCTTTCTGGAGTTGAACGCCAGGTTGTAACGTATTTCTGGCGTTCAACTCTGGTTTGTGACTTGTTTCTGGCGTTTAACTCTAGACAGCAGCGTAGAACTGGCATTCAACGCCCTTTTACATCATCTAAACTCGGCCAAAGTATGGACTATTATATATTGCTGGAAAGCTCTGGATGTCTACTTTCCAACGCAATTGGAAGCGTGCCATTTTGAGTTATGTAGCTCCAGAAAATCCACTTTGAGTACAGGGAGGTTAGAATCCAACAGCATCAGCAGTCCTTCTTCTACCTCTGAATCTGATTTTTGCTCAAGTCCCTCAATTTCAGCCAGAAAATACCTGAAATCACAGAAAAATACACAAACTCATAGTAAATTCCATAAATGTGAAATTAACATAAAAACTAATGAAAACATCCCTAAAAGTAACAAGATCCTACTAAAAACATACTAAAAACAATGTCAAAAAGCGTATAAATTATCCGCTTATCACAACACCAAACTTAAATTGTTGCTTGTCCCAAGCAACTGAAAATCAAATAGGATAAAAAGAAGAGAATATACTATAAATTCCAAACAATCAATGAAACATAGCTCCAATCAGATGAGCGGGACTTGTAGCTTTTTGCCTCTTGAATAGTTTTGGCATCTCACTTTATCCATTGAAGTTCAGAATGATTGGCATCTATAGGAACTCAGAGTTCAGATAGTGTTATTGATTCTCCTAGTTCAGTATGATGATTCTTGAACACAACTATTTTATGAATCTTGGCTGTGGCCCTAAGCACTTTATTTTCCAGTATTACCACCGGATACATAAATGCCACAGACACATAATTGGGTGAACCTTTTCAAATTGTGACTCAGCTTTGCTAAAGTCCCCAATTAGAGGTGTCCAGGGTTCTTAAGCACACTCTTTTTTTGCTTTGAACCTTGAGTTTAACCGCTCAGTCTCAAGTTTTCACTTGACACCTTCACGCTACAAGCACATGGTTAGGGACAGCTTGGTTTAGCCGCTTAGGCCAGGATTTTATTCCTTTAGGCCCTCCTATCCACTGATGCTCAAAGCCTTGGGATCCTTTTTATTACCCCTGCCTTTTGGTTTTAAGGGCTTTTGGCTTTTTCTGCTTCCTTTTTCTTTTTCTTTCTATTTTTTTTTCGCCTATTTTTTTTTCTGCAAGCTTTGTTCTTTGCTGCTTTTTCTTGCTTCAAGAATCATTTTTATGATTTTTCAAATTATCAAATAACATGTCTCCTAGTCATCATTCTTTCAAGAGCCAACATATTTAACATTCTTAAACAACAACTTCAAAAGGCATATGCACTGTTCAAGCATACATTCAGAAAATAAGAAGCATTGTCACCACATCAATATAATTAAACTAAGTTCAAGGATAAATTCGAAACTCATGTACTTCTTGTTCTTTTGAATTAAAATATTTTTCATTTAAGAGAGGTGATGGATTCATAGGACATTCATAACTTTAAGACAAAGTTACTAACTACTAATGATCATGTAATGAAGACACAAACATGGATAAGCACTTAACATAGAGAAAACGAAAAACAGAAAGTGAGAACAAGGAATGAGTCCACCTTAGTGATGGTGGCGTTTTGAGGAACCAATGATGTCCTTGAGCTCTTCTATGTCTCTTCCTTGTCTTTGTTGCTCCTCGCTCATTGCTTTTTGATCTTCTCTGATTTCATGAAGGATGATGGAGTGCTCTTGATGTTCCACCCTTAGTTGTCCCATGTTGGAACTTAATTCTCCTAGGGAGGTGTTGATTTTCTCCCAATAGTTTTGTGGAGGAAAATGCATTTGAGGCATCTCCGGGATCTCATGGTGATGAGCTTCCTGCGCCTCTTGAGCTCCATGAATGGGCTCTCTTGCTTGCTCCATCTTTTTCTTAGTGATGGGCTTCTCTTCCTCAATGTGAATGTCTCCTTCTATGAAAGCTCCAGCTGAGTAACATAGATGGCAAATAAGATGGGGAAAAGCTAGCCTTGCCCCAGGAGAGGGCTTTTTGGCTATTTTGTAGAGTTCAAGGGAGATGACTTCATGAACTTCTACTTCCTCTCCAATCATGATGCTATGGGTCATGATGGCCCGATCCACAGTAACTTCAGATCGGTTGCTAGTGGGATGATGGAGCGTTGGATGAACTCCAACCATCCTCTAGCCATAGGCTTGAGGTCCAGTCTTCTTAGTTGAACCGGCTTGCCTTTGGAGTCAATCTTCCATTGAGCTCCTTCCACACATATGTCCATGAGGACTTGGTCCAACCTTTGATTAAAGTTGACCCTTCTAGTGTAGGGGCGCTCATCTCCTTGCATCATAGGCAAGTTAAACGCCAGCCTCACATTCTCCGGACTAATAATCTAAGTATTTCCCCCGAACCATTGTAACTTAATTCTTTGGATTCGGGTTCTTACTTTGATCATGGTTCCTAGTGATCCATGCATTGGTATAGAACTCTTGAACCATTAGGATGCCGACTTGTTGGATGGGGTTTGTTAGAACTTCCCAACCTCTTCTTTGGATTTCATGTCGGATCTCCGGATACTCATTTCTCTTGAGTTTGAAAGGGACCTCGGGGATCACCTTCTTCTTGGCCACAACATCATAGAATTGGTCTTGATGGGCTTTGGAGATGAACCTTTCCATCTCCCATGACTCGGAGGTGGAAGCTTTTGTCTTCCCTTTCCCTTTTCTAGAGGATTCTCCGGTCTTGGGTGCCATCAATGGTAATGGAAAAACAAAAAGCTTATGCTTTTACCACACCAAACTTAGAGTTTTGCTCGCCCTCGAGCAAGAAGAGAAAGAATAGATGAAGAAGAAGAAGAAATAGAGGAGAGGGAGAAGGGGTTGCGTTTCGGCCATTTAGGGTGGGTTTGGGTGGGAAATTGATTTTGAATTTTGAAGGTAGGTGGAGTTTATGGGGAAGAGTGGATGGATGTGAGTGGTGAAGAGGTGGTAGGGAAGAGAGATTGAGGTGATTGGTGAAGGGTTTTGGGGAAGAGTGTTTATGGGATTGTGTGAAAAAGGGGTGAGAAGAAGTAAGTGGAGGTAGGTGGGGATCTTGTGGGGTCCACAGATCCTGAGGTGATCTTGTGGGGTCCACAGATCCTGAGGTGTTCAAGGATTTACAACCTTACACCAAATTGGGCATGCAAAATGCCCTTGCACACAACTCTGGGCGTTCAGCGCCAGATTGGTGCTTGTTCTGGGCGTTGAACGCCCATTTGTTGCCCATTCTTGGCGTTGAACGCCAGAACCATGCTTGTTCTGGGCATTCAGCGTCAGCTTTTCTCCAGGGTGCATTTCTGGCGTTCAAACGCCCAGATGCTGCCCATTTCTGGCGTTCAGCGCCAGAACCATGCTCTGTTCTGGCGTTGAACGCCCAAAACATGCTTCTTACTGGCGTTTAAACGCCAGTAAGGTCTTCCTCCAGGGTGTGATTTTTCTTCTGCTATTTTTGATTCCGTTCTCAATTTTTTTGATTTATTTTGTGACTCCACATGATCATGTACCTATAAAGACATATAACTAATAAAAATATAATTAAATAAAAATTGGGTTGCCTCCCAACAAGCGCTTCTTTAATGTCAATAGCTTGACAGTGGGCTCTCATGGAGCCTCACAGAAGTTCAGAGCATTGTTGAGACTCCCCAACACCAAACTTAGAGTTTGATTGTGGCCTCCCAACACCAAACTTAGAGTTTGACTGTGGGGGCTCTAGTTGACTCTGTTTTGAGAGAAGCTTTTTATGCTTCCTCTCCATGGATGCAGAGAGAGATCCTTGAGTTGTAAACACAAGGTTGTCCTCATTGATTTGAAGGATCAATTCTCCTCTGTCCACATCAATCGCAGCTCTTGCTGTGGCTAGGAAGGGTCTTCCAAGGATGATGAATTCATCCTCATACTTCCCAGTATCTAGGACTATGAAATCAGCAGGGATGTAAAGGCCTTCAACCTTTACTAACACGTCCTCTACTTGTTCATACGCCTGTTTTCTTGAATTGTCTGCCATCTCTAATGAGATTTTAGTGGCTTGCACCCCAAAGATTCTCAGTTTCTCTATTACAGAGAGGGGCATGAGGTTTATCCCTGAACCAAGGTCACACAGAGCCTTAAAGATCATGGTGCCTATGGTACAAGGTATTAAGAACTTTCCAGGATCCTGTTTCTTCTGAGGCAATGTCAGTTGATCTAGATCACTTAGTTCATTGGTGAACAAGGGAGGTTCATCTTCCCAAGTTTCAATGCCAAATAATTTGGCATTCAGCTTCATGATTGCACCAAGGTATTTGGTGACTTGCTCCTCAGTGACATCCTCATTCTCTTCAGAAGAGGAATACTCATCTGAGCTCATGAATGGCATAAGGAGGTTTAATGGAATCTCTATGGTCTCTAGATGAGCCTCAGATTCCTTTGGTTCCTCAAAGGGAAACTCCTTATTGATCACTGGACGTCCCAGGAGGTTTTCCTCACTGGGATTCACGTTCTCCTCTCCCTCTTTGGGTTCGGCCATGGTGATCAATTCAATGGCCTTGCACTCTCCTTTTGGATTTTCTTCTATATTGCTTGGGAGAGTACTAGGAGGGATTTCAGTGATCCTTTTACTCAGCTGGCCCACTTGTGCTTCCAAATTTCTAATGGAAGACCTTGTTTCATTCATGAAACTTACAGTGGCCTTAGATAGATCAGAGACTAAGTTTGCTAAATTAGGGGTATTTTGTTCAGAGTTCTCTGTCTGTTACTGAGTGGATGATGGAAAAGGCTTGCTATTACTAAACCTGTATCTTCCACCATTATTAAAGCCTTGTTGAGGCTTTTGTTGATCCTTCCATGAGAGATTTGGATGATTTCTCCATGATGGATTATAGGTGTTTCCATAAGGTTCACCTAAGTAATTTACTTCTGCTATTGCAGGATTCTCAGGATCATAAGCTTCTTCTTTAGAAGATGCCTATTGAGTACTGTTGGACGCAGCTTGCATTCCATTCAGATTCTGAGAAATCATATTGACTTGCTGAGTCAATATTTTGTTCTGAGCCAATATGGCATTCAGAGTATCAATTTCAAGAACTCCATTCTTCATAGGCGTCCCATTACTCACAGGATTCCTCTCAGAAGTGTACATGAACTGGTTATTAGCAACCATGTCAATGAGTTCTTGACCTTCTGCAGGCGTTTTCTTTAGGTGAATGGATCCACCTGCAGAAGTATCCAATGACATTTTAGCTAATTCAAACAGACCATCATAGAATATATCCAGGATGGTCCATTCTGAAAGCATGTCAGTAGGACACTTTTTGGTCAGTCCTTTGTATCTCTCCCAAGCTTCATAGAGAGATTCACCTTCTTTCTGTCTGAAGGTCTGAACATCCACTCTAAGCTTACTCAGCTTTTGAGGAGGAAAGAACTTGGCTAAGAAAGCCTTGACCAGCTTATCCCAAGAGTTCAGGCTATCCTTAGGTTGAGAGTCCAACCACACTCTAGCTCTGTCTCTTACAGCAAAAGGGAAAAGCATGAGCCTGTAGACTTCAGGATCTACTCTATTAGTCTTAACAGTATCACATATCTGCAAGAATTCAGTTAAAAACTGAAAAGGATCTTCGGATGGAAGTCCATGAAACTTGTAGTTCTGCTGCATCAGAGAAACTAGCTGAGGTTTCAGCTCAAAATTGTTTGCTCCAATGGCAGGAATGGAGATGCTTCTTCCACGTAAATTGGAATTAGGTGCAGTAAAGTCACCAAGCATCCTTCTTGCATTATTATTATTTTCGGCTGCCATCTCCTTTTCCTGTTCGAAAATTTCTGAAAGGTGCTTGCTGGATTGTTGTAATTTAGCTTCTCTTAATTTTCTCTTCAGAGTCCTTTCAGGTTCTGGATCTGCTTCAACAAGAATGTTCTTGTCCTTGCTCCTGCTCATATGAAAAAGAGGGAACAGAAAAATAATAATAATAAGGATCCTTTTTACCACAGTATAGAGGTCCCTGTGTGAGTAGAAGAAAAGAAGAAGAAAAAATTCGAACACAGATGGAAGAGGGGGTTCGAATTTGGTGAGTGATGTGAGGAAGAGATGTTAGTAGATGAATAAATAATTAGAATGAGATGAGAGAGGGAGAATTTCGAAAATAATTTTTGAAAAAGAGTTGGTGATTTTCGAAAATAGTTTTTGAAAAATGTTAGTAATTTTCGAAAATTAAGATTTAAAAATTAAAATAATTAGTTAATTAAAAAGAAATTTTTGAAAAAGAGGGAGATATTTTCGAAAATTAGAGAGAGAGGGAGAGTTAGTTAGGTAGTTTTGAAAAAGATAGGAAACAAACAAAAAGTTAGTTAGTTAGTTGAAACAAATTTTGAAAATCAATTTTGAAAAGATAAGGAGATAAGAAGTTAGAAAAGATATTTTGAAATCAAATTTTTGAAAAAGATAAGATAAGAAGATATTTTTGAAAAGATATGATTGAAATAAGTTTTGAAAAAGATTTGATTTTTAAAATCACAATTAATGACTTGATTCACAAGAAATCACAAGATATGATTCTCGAACTGAAAGCTTGAATCTTTCTTAACAAGCAAGTAACAAACTTGAAATTTTTGAATCAAAACATTAATTGATGATGTTATTTTCGAAAATTATGAGATAAAATTAAGAAAAAGATTTTTGAAAAATCTTTTTATAATTTTCGAAAATAACTAAGAAAAATGAAAAAGATTTGATTTTTGAAAAAGGTTTTGAGAAAGATAAGATTTTTAAATTGAAAATTTGATTTGACTCATAAAAACAACTAGATTTTAAAAATTTTTGAAAAAGTCAAATCTAATTTTCGAAATTTTAATAGAGAAAAAGAGAAAGATATTTTTTTTGATTTTTTGAATTTTTATGATGAGAAAGAAAAACACTAAAAATGCTCAATGCATGGAAATTTTGGATCAAAACAATGAATGCATGCAAGAATGCTATGAATGTCAAGATGAACACCAAGAACACTTTGAATGTCAAGATGAACATCAAGAACTTATTTTTGAAAATTTTTATATGCAAAGAAAACATGCAAGACACCAAACTTAGAAATGTTTCATGTTTAGACTCTATGGTTGCTAAAATGCACACGTAAAACAAGAAAAGACACAAAACAAGAAATCATCAAGATCAAACAAGAAGACATACCAAGAACAACTTGAAGATCATGAAGAACACTATGAATGCATGAATTTTTCGAAAAATGCAAGATGAATATGCAATTGACACCAAACTTACAATTTGACTCAAGACTCAAACAAGAAACACAAAAATATTTTTGATTTTTATGATTTTCTAAATTTTTTTTTTGGTTTTTCTTTTAACTTTTTTCAAAATTCATTTTGAAAAAGAAAAATAAGGATTCCAAAATTTTTAATATGAATTCCAGGAATCTTATGCTTTTTAGTCTAAAGCTCCAATCAAAGGGTTAGGCATGGCTTAATAGCCAGCCAAGCTTTAGTATGTAACTCAGACATGACACGCCTGACATTCCCTACAGCCAGCCAGGCTTCAACATGCTTCATGAAACACTAGAATTCATTCTTAAAAATTCTGAAGAAAAAATATATTTTTGAAAATATTTTTATTTTAAAATTATTATTTTTTTTTCGAAAACAAAGGAAAAATTCTTGAAAGATTTTTGAAAAATTTTTGAAAAGAAAACAAAAAGAAAATTACCTAATCTGAGCGACAAGATGAACCGTCAGTTGTCCAAACTCGAACAATCCCCGGCAACGGTGCCAAAAACTTGGTGCACAAAATTGTGATCTCTGGTAATGGCTCCAAGAGCTTGGTGCTCTAATCTCAATTCATAATTTGTCACAACTTCGATACCACTAACCAGCAAGTGCACTGGGTCGTCCAAGTAATAAACCTTACGCGAGTAAGGGTCGATCCCACGGAGATTGTTGGTATGAAGCAAGCTATGGTCACCTTGTAAATCTCAGTCAGGCGGATATCAAAAGGTTATGGAGTTTTCGAAATTAAATAAGAAGTAAACATAAAATAAGGATAGAAATACTTATGTAATTCATTGGTTAGAATTTCAGATAAGCATATAGAGATGCATTCGTTCCTCTGAACCTCTGCTTTCCTACTGTCTTCATCCAATCAGTCTTACTCCTTTCCATGGCTGGCTTTATGTAAGGGCATCACCGTTGTCAATGGCTACATCCCATCCTCTTGTGAAAATGGTCCAAATGCTTTGTCACGGCATGGCTAATCATCTGAGGTTCTCGATCATACTGGAATAGGATTCACCCTCCTTTTGCGTCTGTCACTATGCCCAGCACTCGCAAGTTTGAAGCTCGTCACAGTCATTCAATCCCAGAGTCCTACTCGGAATACCACAGACAAGGTTTAGACTTTCCAGACTCTCATGAATGCCGCCATCAATCTAGCTTATACCACGAAGATTCTGATTAAGAGATCCAAGAGATACTCATTCAATCTAAGGTAGAACGGAAGTGATTGTCAGGCACGCGTTCATAGGGAATGATGATGATTGTCACGTTCATCACATTCAGGTTGAAGTGCGAATGAATATCTTAGAAGCGGAATAAGTTGAATTGAATAGAAAAACAGTAGTACTTTGCATTAATCTTTGAGAAACAGCAAAGCTCCACACCTTAATCTATGGAGTGTAGAAACTCTACCGTATGAAAATACATAAGTGAATAGAGGGTAGGCATGGCCGAGTGGCTATCCCCCAAACGTGATCAATAGATCCAAAGATAATCCAAAGATTTCTAATACAATAGTAAAAAGTCCTATTTATAATAAACTAGCTACTAGGGTTTACAGAAGTAAGTAATTGATGCATAAATCCACTTCCGGGGCCCACTTGGTGTGTGCTTGGGCTGAGGTTGAATGTTCCACGTGTAGAGGCTCTTTCTGGAGTTGAACGCCAGGTTGTAACATATTTCTGGCGTTCAACTCTGGTTTGTGACTTGTTTCTGGCGTTTAACTCCAGACAGCAGCATAGAACTGGCGTTCAACGCCCTTTTACGTCGTCTAAACTCGGCCAAAGTATGGACTATTATATATTTCTGGAAAGCTCTGGATGTCTAATTTTCAACGCAATTGGAAGCGCGTCATTTTGAGTTCTGTAGCTCCAGAAAATCCACTTTGAGTACAGGGAGGTCAGAATCCAACAGCATCAGCAGTCCTTCTTCTACCTCTGAATCTGATTTTTGCTCAAGTCCCTCAATTTCAGCCAGAAAATACCTGAAATCACAGAAAAACACACAAACTCATAGTAAAGTCCAGAAATGTGAATTTAACATAAAAACTAATGAAAACATCCCTAAAAGTAACTAGATCCTACTAAAAACATACTAAAAACAATGCCAAAAAGCGTATAAATTATCCGCTCATCAGTCATCCACGCGGCCGCGTGACCTGGAGATCGGCGTAAAGATCCAACGTCCAGAAAGTTAGGCTAGAATTGTGCGGCCATTGTGCGTTTCGCACAATTGACCCACACGATTGCGTCACTCATGCGATCGCGTCACTTGCACAATACCAATCCCACGCGATCGCGTGAGCGACGCGATCGCATCGCATGGATTGCACCACACCCCAAAAGGAGACAGAGAGTTGCACTGAAATGACGCTAGATTTGTGCATTTAGCACAAATTCCAGCGACGCGATCGGATGCCCCGGGCGATCGCGTCATTTACTCTTTTTGCCATCCACGCGATCGCGTCATTTACGCGATCGCGTCACACAATTTTTTCGCACTAGCCACGCGACCGCGTCCCCCACGCGGCCGCGTGGATTCAAATTTATAACCCCCCAGCCACGCGAACCCTACCAGTCGCCCCCCCAAACCTTTCTTCTCCCTCTCTTCTCCTCCAATCCAACCATCACCACCCAGCCACCACCACGCCACCGCCGACCACCGCCGACCACCCAGAACCCGCCGCCACCCACCCCCTTCCTCCTTCCCCCTTCTTTCTTCTTCTTCCTTCTCCTCCCTCCCTCCAATGCCATTGCCCCCCTTCCACGACCACCACCCACCACCGCCGGCCCAACCTAGCCACGCCCTCCCATCCGCCACCCACCCCTTCCCCTCTCTCCCTACCCCCATTACCCCTCCTTTCCCTCCCTGCCCCTCCGAACAGCATCACCGCCGTCGTGCCGCCCTTCTCCGCTGCGCCAGACGCCGTCACCACCACCCCCAGCCACCTTTCTGCCCATTCTCCCTAGTTCGCCTACCAGGTTCCGCCAAACGCCACCCTTTTATCCTTTCGTCGTTGGTTCCTATTTTTCTTTTCTATTATTGTTCATATTTAGGCTAGTTAGATATGCATGTTGTAGTGGATTTTAGAATGTTAGGTAGCCTAGGATGTGGTTAGTGGATTTAGGTCTATTTAATTGCACTGTTCTTGTTTCTTGTTTCTTTATTTTCACAATTCTCCTGATGCTGTGCTGTTAGTTTTCTTCATATGATATAATTTCTTGTTTCATGCTGCTCTTTACTCTGAATTTTCATGTTTATATTCCTTATATGTAAGTCCAGCTTTAATTTTGATTCATATGAACTATTTGACTGCTCTTTATTATCCCGCACAGCAGGAACTTTCTGGCCTTGGGCTACAGACCTCCATTCCTCACTGCTCCTGGTGACACTGCCACATTATCTGCCGGCCCCTCTTCCTCTACAGCTACACCTGCCACCACCACTGCACCTCCACCTGCCCCAGAGCCCATCTATCATCTAGTGCACCACCTGTTTCGACGGCTTGACCAGATGGAGCGTCGCAACAAGCGACGCTATGAGCACCTGAAGCTGATGATACGATCTGGTGACATTCCCTCCGAGCCTGACACACCATCCGAGGCATCTGAGGAGGAGGTGGATGATCCCGAGGCAGAGACCCATCCACAGAGCGAGGCAGAGCAGGTAGGCACCCAGCAGGCAGCACACCATCAGGAGGCTCCGCCTCAGATTCAGGCTGTAGACCCTGAGATCCCTCTTTAGTCAGCACCTCCTCTACAGCAGTCAGACCCTCAGATCACCACCTCAGAGACCCCAGCTACCCGTCCTTCCAGTGATGACACCCTTTCACACCCTGCTTGACTGCACATCATGGACGATGCTACATTTTAAGTGTGGGGAGGTCGCCATCTCTGACGTTCTTTTTTTTGTTGAACCACTACATACCCTTTTTATTTATTTTGCTATTTTTTTGTATTTTTCTTTTTATTTCTATTTTGCAGTACTTATACATTGCTATTTTCATGTATTTATACTCTATTTCTGCATTTTGCATTTTTAGTTCATATTTTAGCCACTTAGTTTAGTTGCAATTCTAACTTATTAGTTATAGAAATTGTGGATTGATTAGTATAGTTTACCCTTTTTTAGCATAAGATAACTTGGAATAGATTGAAAAGAAAAAGGAAGTAAACTAAAGACTTTAACAGAATCAAAATAATCCACACACTTTGTACATATAGCATTACATGTTAGTTAGTTAACAACATTTCATCAAGGAGAAACACTAGAACTTTAAAGCCACCTTAAGTTTTACATTGAGAATAATGGGAATTTTTAACTAAACCTGCATGACATACATAATTGATAAATGATTTTTGAGCTAGAGAACACATAGCCTGTGAGTTTTGAGCTTAATTGTATGGTTACATTCAAACCATAATTTTTATTCCTGTGTATTCCGTCCTTCTTTTATATTCTGGTATTCTTTACTTTGTTTTAATCTATATGTCCGATTATAGATTAGAAATACATACCAAGAGAGTGATTGAGGCCATTATTTGATTTTAGCTCACTTATCCCAAAATATCCTACCCTTTACATAACCCTTGTTAGCCCCCTTGAGCCTTTGAATCCTCTTTTATTCTATTAGCCACATTACTAGCCTTAAGCAGAAAAACAAAATAAATTCCCAAGTTGAATCCTTGGTTAGCTTAAGATAGAAAATTATGTATAGTTTAAATGCGGAAAAACCTATTGGGAACATGGATGATAAAAACAAAAGGGTAGAAAAGAATTAAAATAAGTCAAAATAAGAATATTTGGGAAGCATGCTCATGTGAAATCAAAATAATTGAATTACCATGTGCAATAAAAAAAAAGAAAAAGAAAGAAGATTTTATTTTTCAGTATTTGAATAAAGGGGACACAAAAAGAATTCCCCAATTGTGAAATAAAGCAATGCACATGGGATAAAAATAAACATTGCGATATGAGCATGTAACATCAAAAGTGAGAAAATATGGAAAATAGGTAAAGAAGCTTTGATTTAGAAAGTATGTATGTTAGGTGAGATCTTAGTCTAATTAAGGATTCACTTATTAGCTCACTCAGCCTTATACATATACCCTTACCTTTACCTTGGCCCCATTACAACCTTACTTAAAGACCTCATGATTTTTGGTATGACTATATTCTATGATTGTTGATTGGTTAGATGAAGAACAAAGTTATAGAAAGTAAGAATAAAAAAGAAGAATAGAGTGATTAACCCAATAAACACTGAGTGATTAGAGAGTAAACACAAAATCCAGTGAGGGTTCAATAGCTCATTAACATTTATCTCTGTTTAAATTATTAATTGTCTTGCAAAGTTTATAAAATGCTTTTCTCTCCCATTTCAATTGTAAAGGCACTTTATCACTATCTAAGGTTTGGCTATATATATACATGACTCCTTGAGAATGTGAATTAGTTTAACTACATGCAAGCTTTATATACAAGTGAATAAAAATTAGAATTGCATGATGCATCATTCATTTAGGTAGTTGCATTTAGATTAGATTGCATTACATGACATTCCATCACTTTAACCTTACGTTTCACCTTGGATTTACCATGAGGACATGCTATTGTTTAAGTGTGGGGAGGTTGATAAACCCATATTTTATGATATATTTTGGGCTTAGTTTGAGTGATTTATTTAATCCTTCACCCACTTATTCATATTAATTGCATAGTTTTACTTTCCCTTCCTCATTATGGGATGTATGTGAAAAACATGTCTCCTATGCTTTAAAACTAATTATTTTAATTACCTTTAATTCCATTCGATGCCGTGACTAGTGTTTTGAGTAGTTTCAGATCTTCTAAGGTAGGAATGACTTAAAGGATGGAAAGAAAACATACAAAAATGGAAGGAAAGCACAAAATGGAGTTTCTAAAGAAACTGGCATCCATGCGATCGCATGGGCGACGCGGATGCATGCCAAGCGCGAATCAACAGCGACGCTGCTGCATGACTGACGCGACCGCGCGCCTTAAGCAAAACACATATGACGCGGTCGCATGACTGACGCGACCGCGTGACAAGAAAAGCTCCGAATGACGCGGACGCGTGACAGAGGCCATGCACCGGAAATTGCAGAAAATGCTCCCAGCGATTTCTGAAGCCCTTTTTACCCCAAATCCAAGTCCAGAAGGCATAGACCAGAGGTTATGAAGTGAGGGAATTCATCCATTCATAGAGAGACGACTTTAGTTTAGTTTTCATGAGTTAGATTTAGTTTGGAGAGAGGTTCTCTCCTCTCTCTTAGGATTAGGATTTAGGATTTCTCTTAATTCGGGAGTAACTCTCGATCCCAGGTTTAATGTTCCTTTACTTCAAGCTTCTCTTTTACTTTTATTCACTACTTTAGTTGATTATTTACTTTTGTAATTTAATTTATGAATTCTTCCATGTTGCAGATTATTATTTTGGATTAATGTTATTTGAGGTATTTCAGTTAATATTGCTTTCTTTTATTTATTAGTTACAATTATCCCCAATCTGAAGACATTCTTATTCCAGTAGATTTACTTTTCTCCTTTTGGTTTTGGTTAAGAAATCAGTAACTCAGAAGTTATCAAACTCAAACATGCTTGATAATTGTTATCTTTGTTAATTGAATTGAGCTTCAAGAATCCCAATCTTTTCTTAGAAAATAAAATAGGATCCGAAGATCAATCCAATTAATCCCTTGACCTTCCTTTATCTTAGTAAAGGTTAACAAAGCGGAATTAAGATTCATTTCTCATCATCATTGATAAGGATAGCCAGGATAGGACCTCTAGTTTCTCATACCTTGCCAAAAGTTTATTTACAGTCATTTATTTATTTTACTTGCCATTTAAATTGCTTGTTCTTCATTTACTTTATTCGCTAATTAAACTATTCACTCCTCATTCTCAAAACCCCAATTTACAATATCCATAACCAATAATAAGAACATACTTCCCTGCAGTTCCTTGAGAAGATGACCCGAGGTTTGAATACTTCGGTTATCAATTTATTTAGGGGTTTGTTACTTGCGACAACCAAAACTTTTGTATGAAAGGACTTTTGAAGTTTTAGAAACTATACTTGCAACGAGGATTTATCTGCAAATTTCTAGACCACGCAAAAGTTCTCTCATCACTCCCACCTAGCACTTTTGATTAAAGTCCTTAAGTTGGATATTTAATGAGCTCCTTGTTATGGTGGCTTGTGCTTGAACTCATCCAGAAATCTCCACCAACATTTGCAATTCCAATAGCCTCTGATGTCCCAAAATAGGCACGTAAAGCCTTCGAGCAAGTTAAAGTAGGTGTTTAGGCTCCAGGAGTGTTAATTATCAGAATGAATTCCAAGATCCCAAACCTTGCTTTTGTACCCGTCTTTGCTTTTATCTACATTATTCCATCCGGGCGGTATGCAATCCGAAATCTCACTGAAGCATCCAAACAGCTTCCTAGACCTATACAATTGAGCTCTATACCAATCCTTGCACTTCCATTTGGAGCGTGGAACTGTATTGAACCTTGGATACCAACTTCTATTACTAACCATCTTCCTCTTACTCTTAAAGCCACAAAGAGCTCTAAGCTGGCCATCGGTTTCAAGCAAACCATATTCAAGTGGAAAGGTAAAGATAAAGGCTAAGGATTTTACCCACTTAAAGTTTGTATTGGGTGGTAATGGCCTTGGGAGAGGTATTTCCAGTGGTTTTTCAAGCTCCACTCCCTTGTAGTTTTCTGTGAATTCTTCCACTTCCTTACAAACCTCTTCAACTGCAACTACGTCTTAATCAAAGTCTTCGATTTCTTCCTCATCACTCAAATCATAAGTTGGAGGTTGAGAAAAGTCTACCTCCACATCATCTTCGTACTCACTTGAAGAAGATTCTTCAATCTCAAAGAATTCAATTGCAGATGCAAGTTCATCATTAGGAGAGCTTGGTTCACGATAATCATTACCAAGGAAACTTGCTTCTTGATCTGTTCCATCCAGTTCTTCATAAGGTACATGCTTTGGGGGTTGTGCACTATCCTCCTTAGCATCAATTGCAGATTTCTTGGCGGAATTCTCTACGACTCTTGATTCCCATGGAGGTTCAGCGTCTCATAAGTCTTCAACTAATTCTTCTTCTTTGATGATCTCGGCTTCCTTCACTTGTTCCAATACAAAGTCATGCTCCTTACTATCCACCAGAGCTTTTATTGTCTCCTTGTACTTGGGGCCAATCGATTTATCGCTTACTCCAATTGATGAAGAGTTGTAAGAAATTGATCTACTGTTTCATTAAGACGATCCTGTGATTCTTGGGTCGATGGATATGGACATGGTGGATATGGAAGTGGTGGTTCTTGGGGGGTAATTGGATTGGAATTGGGGTGGGTAAGAGTTAGGGTCATATGGAGGTGAATGGTTGTAGGTGGCTTGTGAGTATGGTGGTTCAAAGCTATGTTGAGGAGGTGGTTCATAGGCATATGATGGGGCTTGTTGGTAACTACAAGGTGGTCCACCATATCTATCATCTTGGTACGCACCTCAGAATGGCTCTTGACCATAGTAGTTTGGTGGGGGTTAGTTGTCACGAAAAGGTCCACCATAACTATTGTCCTGGCATGCATCGTAGAATGGTCGTGTCCATGGTACTTTGGAAAGTGTTATTGTCAAAAGGGTTGATCAGATCCTCGTGGCTCCTTCCATCTTTGATTGTTTTGACCTTGATGCATGTTCCTGTTATAACTTCCATTCCTTACAACAACATTGGAACCAAACTTAAAGCCAAAGGGGTGAGAACTCATAGTAGCTAATAAAAATTAAAAAACAAAAACAAAAAAAATAAACAAGCAAAAGAAAATATTTATAATAACCAATAATAACGCACACAATTGCAACTCCCCGGCAACGGTGCCATTTTTGAACGAACAGAACTCTCGTGCGGTCTGGAATTTTCACAATTAAGTTCTCGTTGCAAGTATAGCTTCTAGACTAACAAGAAATCCTTTTGTGCAAAAGTTTTGGTTGTCACAAGTAGCAAAATCCAACAAAATTTATAACCGAAGTATTTAAACCTCAGGTCATCTCTCAAGGAATTGCAGGGAGGTATGATTTATTATTGGTTATGGAAAAGTATCTTTTTGGGTTTTTGAAATAGGGAACAAGGAAATAAATTGGCAAGAAAGTAAATTAATTATCATGAAAACCATTGCAAGGTATGAGAACTGAAAATCCCATCCTAGTTATCCTTATCAAGTTTGATGAGAATTGTTTGTTGCTCCCACTTAGTTAACCTTTACTAAATAAAGGAAAGTCAAGTGGACTAATCAATTTGATTCCTCAAGTCCTAGTCAACTCCTATGGAAAGACTAGCTTTAGAGGGATCCAAATCAATTAGCAAATTCCAATTTTCAATCAACAACTGAGTTTGATAACTCAAGTGTCACCAATTACTTAACTAAAGAAAAAGGAGAAAAAATCTAAATTAAATTAAAAGCATCAATAACATGAAATGAAGAAAGCAATCATAAATCTGAAATACCTCGAATTATATTAAATAGAAAATCAAATTAAACATAGGAATCCATAAACCAATATTGAGAAAATAAACAAACTCAAATAATAAAATAAATAAAAGTAGAAGATAACATAAATTAAAGGAACATTGAACATGGAATTGAGAAGGAATGAACCATAAACTAAGAGAAATCCTAAATCCTAAAACCTAAGAGAGAGGAGAGAGCCTTCCACTTTAGAAAACTACACCTGAAACCTAAATTTGTCCCTTGTGAATGAATGATTGATGAATGATATGATTCTCTCATTCTCCAGCCTCTATTATGTGTTTTTGGGCTTGGATTTGGGCCGAAAAAGGACCCAGAAATTGCTGGGGGTGAATTCTGTAACTTTCTGCACGTGGCGTCTATCACGCGTACGCGTAGGTCATGCGTGCGTGTCATTTGAAAATTTTCCTTGTCACGCGTACGCGTCGCTTGTGCTTTGCGCTAGGCATGCGTCCGCGTCGTCCATGCACGCACGTCGCTGTCATTTCCTTCAAAACTTCATTTTGCACATTCCTTCCACTTTTGCATGTTTCCTTTCTGTCCTCTAAGCCATTCCTGCCCTATAAAGCATGAGAATACTCAACGCACAGATCACGGCATCGAATGGTAATAAAGGATAAATAAAATTAACAATTTTAAGGCATAAGAAACATGTTTTCACACATATCATAGAATAAGGAATGAATTGTAAAACCATGCAAATTATATGAATAAGTGGGTGAAAAATTGATAAAAACCACTCAATTGAGCACAAGATAAATTATAAAATAGTGGTTTATCATAAAGATTTAAAAATATTAAGAAAGATAGGATTTAAAGTTTAAAGATTTTGAAAATCAAATTTAAAAGATAGTAAAGATTTAGAAAGATACGAATTTAAAATTTAAAGATTTTGACAAAGATAAGATTTAAATTTGAATTTTGAAAAAGATTTGAAAAGATAAGATTGAAATTTGAATTTTGAAAAAGATTTGATTTTGAAAATTTAAATTTGAATTAGGATAAGATAAAATTTTGAAAATTGAATTTTAAAATTTGAATTTAAAATAAGATAAGATAGAGAATTGAAAAAGATTTTATTTTTGAAAAGATTTTATTTTAAAATTTAAAAGAAAGATAAGATTTTTTTTTGAGATTTTAAGAAAGATAAAAAGATAAGATAAATATTTTGAAAAAGATTTGATTTTTAAAATTTTAAAAGCAAGATAAGATAAGATAGAATCACAATTAAAGGAAAAGATTTGAAAATCTAACAAGAAAGCTTAAAATTTGAAATTTTTTAATTTTTGAAATTTGAAAAATTAAAAAGACAAACACTAAAAGACACCAAACTTAAAAATTTTTGAAATTGAAGGCTATAAATTTCGAAAATTTTGGAGTAAAAACACGAAAAGACACCAAACTTAAAAATTTTAAGATCAAACCAAGAAAAATAACAAGAACAATTCGAATACAAGGAGGAACACTCAAGAACACTTTTCAAAAATTTAAGAAAAGAAAAACACAAAGTGACACCAAACTTAAAAATTTTAAGATCTAATGACACTAATTTTTGAAAATTAGAGGAGAAACAACTAAAAGACACCAAACTCAATTTTTAAAATCAACCAAGAAAATTCACTAAGAACAATTCGAATATGAAGAAGGGAAAATAAGAACACCTTCAAAAATTTAAAGAAAAAGATAAAAACAGAGGGGACAACAAACTTAAAAATTGATACAAGACTAAAAAAAAAGACAAAGATTACTAAAGAAAAGAACAGATTTTGAAAAAGAAAACAAAAAATAGGTAAGACTCAAAGAAAGAAAATCAAAATGAAAGACATAGCCAAGAACAGAAAAGGTTTTAAGAAAATTTTTGAAAAGAAAACAAAAGACACAAACAAAAGAGCAAATAAACCATAAAGAATACCTAATTTAAGAAACAAGATAATCCGTTAGTTTGTTCAAACCAAACAATACCCGGCAACGGCACCAAAAACTTGGTGCGCGGAATTTAACTTCGCACAACTGAACCAGCAAGTGCACCGGGTCGTCCAAGTAATACTTGAGGTGAGTCAGGGTCGATCCCACGAGGATTGTCAGCTTGGATCAAACAGTGGTTATCTTGTAAATCTTAGTTAGGTGGATAGAAAAGTTGTTTAGTTGTTTAAGCACATAAAAGTAAAATAAAGATAACGTTACTCGGTGGTTGTGAATTTAATGATAAGAAGATGGTTAAGGCCACGGAGATGTTTTGTTCTTCTGGATCAATCATTTCTTACTGTCTACTCCAACTGTGAATGATTTCTTCTATAGCAGGCTATATGTGATCAACACCGGTTGAGAGGCCGCCAATCTTCCTCTAGGCTGAACACCAGGTTTAGTGCACATCCAGTATGAATGAGGGTGAAGCTCCTACAGTTCATCCCCTTGGTGATCCTACTCAAAACGCCACAGACAAGGTCGAATCTTCCGGATCAGAGAATGCTACTCCTTGGTTCTAACCTTTACCACAAAGACCCTAATCTCCCAATACCTTGGCTGAACTGATGTCTTGAGAAGTCCCCAAAAATGTCGTGGATTAGCCGTCTTAGAGACGTATCCTCAAGCTAGTAGTTCAGTAATATCCGATGCAGGACGCTCACTGAACCCATGTAGAATAGAGATAAATTGTGATGGTTCAACTCATTCATAAGGTTGATGAACGAAGATACATCTTAAGAGAGAATCAAACATGAATTAAAATAGAACAGTAGTACTTTTATTAATCCATAAAACTCAGCATAGCTCCTAACCTTAACCTAGGAGGTTAGTGACTCATACTGTACAAAAGTAGTAAAGCATTCGAATAGGGGAGGAAGAAGATCCTAAACATGGGTGATCTTCTCCTATATATACTAGTCTAATGACTAAGGATTACAAAAATAAGATAAACTAAGTTGATAGTGCGAAAATCCATTTCTGAGGCCCACTTGGTAAGTGTTTGTGCTGAGCTTAAGTGTTTCCCACGTGATAATGTCCCTTGGGGGCGTTGAACGCTGGCTAGGGACCCCGTTTTGGGCATTGAACTCCATTTGCTCCCTTCTGGGCGCTGGACGCCAGGACTGGGGCTGGTGGCTGGCATTGAATGCCAGTTTTGGTCCTTCATTTTCGGAACAAAATATGGACTATTCTTTATTTCTGGAAAGCCCTGGATGTTAGCCTTCCACAGCCGTTGAGAGCGCGCAATTTGGACTTCTATAGCTCCAGAAAAGGTCCTTCGAGTGCAAGGAGGTCAGATCCTGACAGTATCTATAGTCTTTTCTCTGCTTCTGAATCAGACTTCTACTCAAGCTCCTCAATTTCAGCTAGAAAAATATTTGAAATCACCATAAAACACACAAACTCAGTAAAATCCAAAAATGTGAATTTTGCTCTATAACCTATGAAAACATAATAAAACTTAAACAAAACATACTAAAAACTATACGAAAATAATGCCAAAAAGCGTATAAAATATCCGCTCATCATTAGGGTCACTCAAAACCCATACTTGGTTGGAGAAGGGGAGAAGATTATGTCGTTACATGTGGAGGACATGCGAGAAGGTTTAGAAACATGCTTAAAAAACCTAGTTGGAAGACTAATGGCGGATAGAGGATTTAGTGGAGGTACAATGGAATGAGCCTTTTTTGCGATTTGGAATCATCCTGAGGGATTCAAAATGAAAATGGACGGTGAGGATATCTTCCAATTTTTCTTTGCTAATGAAGCAGATGTCATAAGGGTGGAGAAACGTTCACCATAGCTGTTTAAACAGTATATGATCCATTTGAGAAGATGGAAACCGAAATGTGAGTGGAAGAGGAGGATTTTACAAGAATTCCAATATGGATACAATTGTGGGATATGCCAAAATTTTGTAAAACTAAGACTGCATCCCGGAGGATCAATCAGAGATTAGGAGAGGTGATAAAGGATGGGGTATTTTCTATAAAGAGTAAAGAGGAAAGAATTATGAAAATAAGGGTGGATTTGGACGTGACAAAAATACTGTGACAAACAATAAAAGTGGCTAGCCTAGAAAATGCATTGTTCGAGATTCAGTTAAAGTATGAGAAACTGGGATTATATTGTAGATTCTATGGATACATTAGACATGAAGCAAGGAATTGTAGTGCCTACTTGAAGAAATCTGCCAACCAGCAGGAGGTGGAGGAGAGATGGAGTAAGGAGCTGAAAGCAAATCAACTTGGATGGAAAGTGGAAGAACAGAAAGAAAATGCAAACGCCAACCTTCACAAAAAGGAGACCGAATTTACTCACTCATATCCTAGACCTACACCCGTAAGTATTTTAAAAAAAATTCTAATTTCTCTGTCAAAGACTCAATCTTTGACCAAACCAATCATAAATCCACAACACTAAATCAAAAATAAAAAAACAAATCATCTCAGCTTCCAACCCAGCAAGCACTAGTAGATAATACCTCAAAAAATCATATTAGTAACTATAAACCAATAGCCCCAGTATAAGCCCAAATTACTCTCCACGACCATCATCATACCCCTAAACATCTTACACATATACTATTACTAATCAAACTATCAATCATAATAAACCAACCCCCAACACAACCCAAAATTATCTTACATTACCTTACCAAAACCTACTAAACTACTCTCCTCATATCTCCACCAACCGGTTCATAGCTCCTAGAGTAGCAAACAATCAGGTGTCAGGAGGAATGGAAGTGCTGATCTGGCAGCTTGGTGGAAAGTGTTAAAACAGGTAACAAAAAACAAAAAATTAAACACTTGGCAAGGAAGAAGGAGGTGAGGGAGAATATAAGCCAATTACTTGAAGCTAAAAAGAGTGCGGATCCCTAAGAAGATGAGGGTGTACAAGAAGTTTTAATGTATTCTACTAAAACTTTCAGCTGAAGGGCTTTGATAAATGAAAATTATTGCTTGGTTTGGAATCGATCAAAGACAAGAATCAATTCGTTGGTAGCATAGTCCAAACCAACAATGAATTCTCACAATCAAATATTAAATGTCACAATACAAAATATAAACCGAGAGTATTTAGCTCCCGGGTCATCTTCCCTAGGAGTTGCAATGAAATGTCATATGATTGGCTATGAGAGAGAGCATGGAGATTTGGGAATAAAAGCAAGAGAGCAAGAAATGTAAATAGCAAGAAAGTAAATGAACATGCAAGGAATGTAAATGGCAACTCTTGGCAAGAATTGGGTAATCTAGGTTTCCTATCCTAGTTGCGGACCACAAACATGGCAATTGTATGGAATCAATCCAAATTAGTCAATCCTCCTTGAGAATTAGTCAAAAAGCCACAATTGATCTCAATCTATAAGTCCTAGTCAACTCACTAATTAACTTAGTGAAAGACTAGCATTAATGGAAACCAAACCAATTAAGGGAAACCAAATCAACTAACTACTCTAATGTATCAATTAAGAATGGACATCAATAACTCAAGGAACACCAAAGTTAACAATTTCAAGCCAAGAGTGAGGAAAAACTATGTAAAAACTAAGCCAAGTATTTTATCAAACACTTGGTGTGTATGAGAATAAAATAATATTAAAATATAATAAAATAAATGCTAAAATACCAAAAGCAAGAAAATGACAATAACAACTAAAGAAAGCAATAAATGACATGGAAACATAAATTTGAATTAATTGGAATTAAAGTAACAAAGAGTATCCAAATGCATAAAAATGACAAAATAAAGGAAATAATAAGAGAAATGAAGAAGAACAAGATAGAGGAACATAGAAACATAAATGAAACTACACTAGAATAAGAATTAAAAGCAGAAATTAAAAGAAAATTAACTAATAAAACCCTAATTCTAGAGAGAGAGGGGGAGCTTCTCTCTCTAGAAACTAAGAGAAAACATAATAGAAACTAAACCTAATTGCCCCCTTCATTCCTCTTCACTTTGGCCTTAAATAGCTTCAGAAAATGAGTTGGATTGGATTTTGGAGGCCCAAAATTTACCCCCAGTGATTTGCATTAAGGAGCTCACGTGCAGGGACCTGTGCAGCCGCACAGACGCGTGCGTCCGCACACATGCTGAAAATTGATCTATGCAGACGCACAAGTACCTGTGCGTATGCATAGGTAATCTTATATCCATTATAACAAATTATATACCAAATTGAAGCCCCGGACGTTAGCTTTTCAATGCCGCTGGAACCGCCTCATTTGGACCTCTGTAGCTCAAGTTATGACCAATTTAGTACAGAGAGTTCAGGGTTGGCAGCTTTCCAAATCTTATTTCCTTCATGATTTCTCCCCTTTTGGATGCTCTTTCTTCACTTCTTCAACCCATACTTGCCATGAAAACCTAAAATCACTTAACAAATACATCAAGGCACCACATGCGATTAAAGTGAATTAAAATTGACTAAATTAAGCACAAAAGAGCATGTTTTCACTCTCAAGCATAATTTAGGAAGAAATCTCAAAAGCATGCTATTTAGATGAATAAATGTGGGTTTATGTGATGAAATCCACTCAAATCAAACCAAAATATATCATAAAATATGGATTCATCAGGCTTTAAGGTGCCATCTCATAAGAAGGACCCCGAATGCCATAAAGATGTTAGCGTAAAACTCCCGGGGTTTGGGAAAACCTCTGGTGGTTCATAACATCAAAAGGATCAAAGGTTCCCATTCTCCAGAGGTCTTGTTTCTCTGTGAAATGAAGTAACAATCCTCTTATATGAAAAGACAGTTACATGAATTTGGGTATGAGGACTGGTTCTTGGTAGATTAGGTGGGTACAGCGGATGGATTGGCGTTAGCTTGGAAGGAATGAGTGAAGGTGGAAGTGATGAAGGGGGAAGAATTTTATATTGTCTTTTCGTGGAAGGATCTAGAGAAACAATTAACATGGAAGGTACTTTCAGTGCATTGACATAGTTCAGATCAGATTCAAAATATGAGGTACTACTCAATCTCTTAGAAACACTGGATGAAAGATATATAATTATTGGAGATTTTAACGCTATCTTCTCTAACCAGGAGAAACAAGGGGGAAGGGACAAAACACCACAATCAATCCAATCTTTTTGTGCGTTTCTTAATAGAGGGCACTTAATGGATATGGGATACATTGCTGATAGTTTTACATGGTGAAACAGGGATGAGCGGACTATTAGGGAGCAACTAGATAGATGGCTCATCTCAACAAAACCACATGAGGAATACCTTTCGGCCTCAATGTTTAACTTGGATGATAGGGGATCAGACCACAAACCTCTATTACTATGCACTGATCTGAATGTAACTAAAGGAAAATGATGATTCAGATTTCAGGATAAGTGGTGTGGCGTGGAGGAAGTTGATTATAGTAAAGGAGAGTTAGTTGATCTCAGTATCCAGTTCGCCTATGTTTTAGCTTTACCAGAACCTAAAAAGATGTAGGCACGAATAGTGAAATGACAATTAACAGGTAGGAGCAACTCTAAGAAGACAATTTGTGAGCTAGAATCTAAATTAACAGTTCACAATTTGATCCGGTTACAGCTGATAAAGATGTCATCATACAGATGGAAGATGAGCTAGCTGGTTTCTATGTTCTAGAAGAGCGTTATTTGAAAGAAAAATCTCGGATTAACTGGTTGAAATGAGAGGATCAGTATACCAGATTTTTTCATACCAAAAGCCATGCTCAGAATAGGAGAAACAAGATTTGGAAACTAGAGGATAAGGAGGGTAATTGGTGCAACACCCCAGAAGATATTGCTACGAGGGCCTAGAGATTCTTTGAGGAGTTATTTTGCAGCAGCAAACCTAAAGACCCATCTAGGTTCCTAGATGACTTGAGACCGAAATTGAATTTGAACATAACCAAAAACCTCATCAAACCCGTATCGAGGGAAGATATCAAGAGGTCAGTGTTTTCTATTAATGCAGAGGCATTTATAGAAAAAGATGATTTCACAGCAAAATTTTATCAATTTTACTGGAATTATATTAAAAAAGATGTCATTAGAACTGTGAAGAGTTTTTTCTGGAGGAGTAGTATCCTAAAAGACTTTAATCATACACAGATCTGTCTGGTTCCTAAAGTGCCTAATGTCACCTCAATGCACCATATTTGGCCTATTAGTCTCAGTATAGTATTTTACAAAATTATTTCAAAGATATTAGTTCATCGCTTACAACCATTTATGGATTTATTGATTAGTGAGAATCAAAGCGTATTTATTTGTGGTAGAAGTGACAATATTCTTATTTCTCATGAATGCATGCATTTTCTTAAGAATAAATCCTATGGGGGAAGTTATATGGCCCTAAAGGTGGACATGAGTAAGGCATATGAAAGGGTAGAACGGAACTTTATTTGGTTCATGATGACCAAATTCAGGTTTTATAAAGTGGATTAATTGGATGAAGGCTTGTTTATCTACTCTATCTTATTCTATTATTGTGGATGGAACACCAACTTATTTTTTCAAACCAAGCAGGGGATTTATCTTTTTCTCATTTGTGCATAGGATTTATCTTTTTTGCACCACAAGAAAGAACAAATAACCTTTTTCAGGGACTTTGGCTGAATAGTAGATGTCCACCTATTAACACCTTTTTGCAGATGATTTACTATTATTCTGTAAAGCCTCACATCACAATTGCTGTAATTTGACTCAGATGCTACAATAATATGGCAGTATTAATGGAAACAGAATGCTAATGCAGTTTTGGAGATGATAACAGGGAAGTGAATGAAAAATGCATTTCATTAGCTGAGATACTATGACAAGAAAAAGAAAAAAGGGGGAGGGGAGGAATGGAATTCAAAGACCTCAAAGCCTTTAACCTGACCATGTTGCCCAAGCAAGGTTGGAAGTAAATGACAAAGCCTAATTTTCTATTCTATCATATTTTCAAACATAAGTATTTCAGATATTCTTTATTTTTAGAGGCAGGACATAGAGTTCGCCCTTCATGGGCATGGCAGAGCCTTCTCGAAGGATGGTTGATCTTGAAAGAAGGTGTTAGGTAGCAAATTACAATAAACAATTTGGTCAAGATACGAAAAGACCCTTGGGTAGGAGTTCATCCACCTTTTAAAATTTCAATAAATGACCATTGAGATAAATCACTTATCTAGGTGCGCCAGTTGATTACTGAAATAGGAGAATGAAATCAAGAGCTTATCCAAAGGGTTTTTTCATCTGAAATAGCCTAGCAAAATGTATAATCAGGAGAATACACTGTGGAATCTGGGTATATCACTGCTTATTAGTTCTTTCATAAACCAACAAAAACTCTGCATTCAAGATCCTCGATGTCAGAAATCTGGAATAGCATTTGGAAATTGTAAGCTCAACTAAAGGTAATGGTGGGGATCTGGAAATGTCTCCGAAAATAACTCTGCACACCACAGTATTTTGCTGGAAAGTAGTGGGGATCTGCAATACTTCACCGGTCGCAAGATTTATCCCTTGTGACCCAGAACTGAAAGCGTAGGAATGGTGGCAGCAGTTAGTGATATCAGAATGGAAGCAATTGGGAGGAAAAAAATAGAATAATGCACATCACCTACCCTGCTTTGGCAGATCTAGTTGGCAAGAAACTCTTGGGTGCAACGAGAGTCTAGGAAAATTTTGTCCCAGGCGACGAAGAGGATGGAAGAGTTCCGGAGACACGACTCCCATCAGACCCAATCCCAACGACATGCAATGTCTTCTTTTTCTATTTCAAATTTTTGTCTTCTTCTTTTAAAATTTTTCTATCATTATTAATTGTTCATGATTGAAAAATTCTTCCTTCTTTTTCGTGTTATTGTAATATAGAAACACTTTAGACCAATGTTCTGAAAATTGGACCGGACCAGTCGGTTCAACCGGGTTAACCAGACACCGGTAACTTAGTCGGTCCGGTCTACTTGTAAAACTGCCCTGTAAAAAACCAATGAACCGGACAAACCAGCCGGGTTTTAGTAGGCACCGATTCTCCTCCCCAAATAACGAAACGACGTCGTTTGGCGCTGAAAAAAAGCATGAAGTGAAGTGAAGTCTGAACTCTGAATGCATTGCAGCCACTTTCCAGTTTCCAACCCTAATCTGCAATTGACGTGGCGAAAATTGGCGAGTTAAGAAATTATTAGAAGAGATACGTTGCAAGTACAGTTCTTAACCAACCAGAAATCTGCTTATCAATTTAGAAGGGTTGTCACAAAATTTAAATTAAAATACTGGGAGTATGAGTCCCAGGTCGTCTCCTAACGAGTTGCAGAAAGGTGTGCTATTTTATTAATCAGATATTTTCAAAAAAATGGTTTGAGTTGAATAACAGGAAATTAAATTAGAGAATTTGTGTAATTTTAAATAAAAGCCTTGACTGAGAGTAGATTAGTCGGAAGCCCTATTCTTGTTGGAGTACTCTCAAGATTAATTGATAATTGAGGGTCGTTCTGTTTAGTTATCCCTTACTAGGTAAGGGAAAGTCAAGCAAGTTGGAAAGCTATTTCTATTCACAAGTTCCAATCCGCTCAATTGAAAAAGATTGGTGTTAGTGACTAGAGGGCAATCCAACAATAAACCCAATTGCAATTTTTCTTTTAAGCATTCCAACTCAAGGTCTTCCCTTCAATCAACTCCCATCCAAGTTATGGAACTACTCGCTCATTGTAAAAATAGAATTCATAACATAGGAAAGGGAAATATAGAAAGACATGATAAATAATAGTCAAAGGGATCAATTAAAAATAAAAACAGTTCTTGTATCAATAAATTCTAAAAATAATCCAATAATATTTTTGAGTAAACAAAGGACATGGAAGAGTAAGAGACAGGTAAAGAAAACAAACTAGAATGACGAAGTCTCGCTGAGGTAATAACTCTTCTCAATATCCCAATGCGAAAAGTAAAAAATAAATCCTAAGAACTATGAATGTGCAGAGAGAAAATCCTAGGGGAGGAGTAAAACTAGATCTAAAACTGAGAATTGTCTGTAATGAATTGTTCTCCTTCGTTTTTTCTTGTTCTTTGGCTCTAGTTTGCTTTTCTGGGCTGAAAATTGGGTCAAAACAAGGCCCAAAATTGCCCCCAGCGAATTCTGCAAATTCTGCAAATCACGCATGTCACGCGATCGCGTCATTCATGCGCACGCGTCATTCGGCGTTTTGCCTTGCCACGCGTGCGCATCGTCCACGTCTCCGCGTCATTTGTGCAGTTCCAATCCGGGCGGTCGCGTGAGCCATGCGTCCGCGTCACTGCGATTTCCTCTATGTCGTGCGGTCACGTGAGCCATGCGTTCACGTCACTTCTCGCTGATCATCTCCTTAATTTCTTGTGTTCCTTCCATTTTTGCAAGCTTCTTTTCCAACCTCCAAGTCATTCATGCCCCATAAAGCCTGAAACACTTAACACATAGATCACAGCATCTAATGGAATGAAGGAGAATTAAAATACATAATTAAAAGTCTTTAGGAAGCAAATATTCAATCATGTAATAATTTAGGAAGGAAATATAAATGCATGCCAATCATATGAATAAATGGGTAAAGAATTGATAAAACCATACAATTAAGCACAATATAAACCATAAAATAGTGGTTTATCAACCTCCCCACACTTAAACATTAGCATGTCCTCATGCTTAGTTGAAGGAGATAAAATAAATGAGTAGGAACATGTAAAACTCATGTAATGCAATGCAACCTATATATATGAATGCAACTATATGATTCTTGTCTACTTGATCAAAAGTAAATAGGTTCTTCAAGACAATCACAAATCAAACTCCACTAATTCAATTCTTATACAGTAAGAACAGATAAAAATGCAAGAAGGTAGCTCATGAAAGCAGAGAACATAGAATTTTAAGTATTGAACCCTCACTGATGATGTATGTACACTCTAATCTCTCTAGTGTATAGGGCAATCACTCTATCCTTCTCTAATCATGCTTTCTAATTTTTTTGTTCTTCACCAAACTAATCAACAACAATTAATATATCAATGCAAACATCATGAGGTCTTTTCAAGGTTGTAATGCGGCCAAGGTAAGGGTAACGATATATATATGGCTAAGTAAGCTTATAAATTGAATCTTTAATTAACCCAAGCTTTAACCCAACATATATATATTCTATATAACTTAAAATTCACACCTAGCTACCCAAAATTTCTCTTTCACATTCCATACTCATGTATCAACTTTTTATTTTAATTTTATCATACATGCATTGATCTTTGAATTCTTAACTTAGCATTGGGGTAATTTTGTCCCCTTATTTATTTATTAATATTTTTGGATTTTTTTTCAACATAAAAATAAAAAATAAACATAGCTAATCAATGCACATAGATTTTTTTTATTCTTATAGTTTCACATGAGTTGGTACCCAAATTCCCATTATATTATCATGACACATTCCCTTATTATCTTTTGTTCCCACAATTTCCCATACTTAATTAACACACACAATTCTATCTTAAGCTAACCAAAGATTCAATTGGGGTATAAAATTGTTTTTCCGCTTAAGGCTAGTAATGTGGTAAAATACAGAACAAATGGGGTTTAAAGGCTCAAAGTGGTTAACAAAGGTAATTGAAAGGGTAGGCCTAATTTGGATAAGTGAGTTTAAACAAGTAATGGCCTCAATCATATGCAAACATATAAATATATTAAACATTGGACATATAGGATGAAACAAAATGTAGATTACAATCATATAGAAGTAAACACACAAGAATAAAATAATTATGGTTAAATAATGTAACCATGCATTTGGGCTCAAATCTCACAGGTTGTGTGTTCTTTAGCGCAAAAATCATGTTCCAAATACAACTTCAAGCAAATTTCAACATAAAAGTTTTGATTAAAATTAGTGAAATTTTGTTCTAAAGATAGGGTCTTAGAAGAAACTTATTGTCTTTTCAGTCAAGTAGAACATGCATGCAACTAATCTATTACTATGTAATTTATCCTATTCTACAAAAGAAAAACTAAATAAATATCCTAATATATTGGTGTTAGGGAAGAGAAATTACCTCTGAAAGTCAGGTACTGATCGACCTCCCCACACTTAAGGCTTTGCACCGTCCTCGGTGCCATCTGTCAAGAACAAAGGTGGGCTGGTGGCAGTATCTCCACAGTCGGGACCGTCATGGCTCCCTGTGCTGGTAAACGAAGTGGAGTCTGGGGTGTCTGAGTCCTTGAATTTTCCCATAATAAGCTCCTTAAGGTATGTGAATCGGCGCTTGTTATGGCGCTCTCTTAGCTTAGCTTTCTGTTCCTGCCGATCCAACTTTTCAAGTATCTGATGGAGCAGTTGGGTTATTGTAGGTGCTTGTGGTGCGGAAGAAGGAATGTCCTCAGCCGATTCGGTAGGCTGGCTAGTAGTGGCTGCTGGAAGTCTAATATATTTCCCGTTAGGGACGTACTGATCATCCCTTGGAAGCATGACTTTGGTGTCCCCAGCTCTGTAGGAGACTCCGGCTGCTGAGACGAGATCTGAGACCAAGGCGGGAAAAGGTAAGTTGCCTGCAATCTGTATGTGTCCCATGGCATTCCGGATGTGTCTTGGTAGGTTTAGAGGCTGGTCTGTAAGGATGCACCATAGTAGAGCGGCCATGTTTGCAGTGAAGGAGGATTCGTGAGTGCTCAAAAAGACGTAATAGGACATGATCTGTACCCATACGCGAGCCTCCAAGGTAAATGCTGAAGCAGATATTCCCTTAGGACGGGAACGGTGGTATCCGTAGATTCATCTGCTGCCAGGTAGTGTGATAACTCTGAGAATAGCGTCCCAGTCAAATTGGTACATCTGGCGCTTGAGTGAGGCTTCTTGAAAGGCGTCCAATCTTTCTGGAGCAGGGGGAAGATCTAGAGCTTGTTGAATGGCCTCTTCTGTAATGGGGACTTGTTTCTGACGTACATAGACAGACTGCAGGGTTGGCAGGTGGAAATTAGAGTAGAACTCAACTACCCAAGAAAGATTAACCTGCCTTGGCTGTCTCTGGAGGAAACCCCATTGTCTTCGTTGAATTTGCGGCTCAACAAAGGTAGCAATATTGGGCGGGAGGATAAGAAGGTATTCGTTGTTGTAGCTCCGTTCTGCCAGGATAGGAAACATCTGCTCACAGTAGCAATTGGGAAATCGCGCAATGTCCTTTGCTGGGAAGGCTTTCTCTTTTTCATCAAACTTTATAATCCTCTTAATTCTTTTTGTTGAGGGCTTGACTGCAGTTGAAGAAGGCTCTGCCACTAATGCTCTTTTTGTTCCTCTTCTTGCTGGTGGTTTGGGAGTAGCTTTCTCTTTTCCTTTCTTGGTGGCCATCCTGAAAAGGGAAAAATAAAGTAACATGAATTCAAAGGGACAGAGCAAGGAAGAGGATGGTATAAGTGATAATCAATGCACGGTAAAGAGGATGTCGTTAACACATGGTCATGATTACATGTGAAAAGTTCACCAATGGAAATATAGAAAGTGCATTTGATGACAACTAAATGCAAGGTGTTTATTGGCATGCAGGCAAAGGCATGAGTAGCATAGATCAAGCATTTAATTTGTTAAATATGTTATCACTCGTAACAAACTAACCATCACGTTTGTATTGACAATTAAATTAAATTAATAAAATAGTAAAGGGAATTGATGAAAAGCAAGTATTGAATAGTAGAATAGAATAATGTAGAAAATGCATAATACCATATGGGCTTTTTCACAAACACGTAGCATGCATGATGAATAAACTATTGAAAATAATAATTTGAACATGCAAGCAACCCTTTAAAAAGTAATATATAATTGCCAAATAATGTTGCAACAATCCACAAGCATATAATGAGAAATAATAACTCAATTAAATTTCTAACACCAATTAAAAGAAAGAAAAAAAGAAAGAAAAAGAAAATATGGATAATGAAAGTAAAAAGAAAAGAAAAGAAGAAAACATAAAAATAAGAAAGATAATGGAAAAGTAAGGAAGGAAGAAGAAAAGTAAAACCTTGATAATGGGGATGAGAGAGAGAGAATAAAGTGAGAAAGAAGGAAGAAGGAAGAAGGAAGAAGGAAGAAATAAGAAGGGAAAAGAGAAAATAGGATTTGGGGAAAAGAAAGATAAGATATTTGGCAAATCAGGGTAAGCTGTGCGGCGCAAGCGACGCGGACGCGTGGGTGACGCGTTCGCGCGAATGCGCTTAGATGGATTGACGCGGTCGCGTCGGTCACGCGGTGGCGTGACTTGTTTTATGCGACTGGCGCAAGGGCAGCCTCGCGCTCACACAAGTCTCTGTTCGAAATCTTATTTTGCCAAAATATGGGTGACGCGATCGCGTGGGTCATGTGATCGCGTGAGTGGCCAATATTGGGATATGACGCGGACGCGTGGGACACACGTTCGCGTGGTAAGGGCTGTGCGTCTAGCGCTAGTTCAGCACCACTCCAGCATAAATTTCGGCTATGCACCCTTTTCACGTCGATTTTCAGGTCACGCGGCCGCGTGGGTGACGCGGTCGCGTGGGAGGCAAATTTTTCACCTGATGCGGATGCGTGGGACACGCAGTCGCGTGGGGCAATTTGTGCCAAAGGCACGCCTCCAGCCACACTCTCGCGTGACTTTCTGTTCGCTTTCTTATTCTTTCTAAGCCACCTGCGACGCGGACGTGTCATTGATACGGTCGCATCGCGTGAAAATTTTTTTTAAAAAAATATAAAAATATGCAAATGCAGATGCAAGCTATATGTGCGAATAAGGAGAAGAGTTATGGAAAAAGAAAACTACGAATAAAGAAAATAACGATCATACCATGGTGGGTTGTCTCCCACCGAGCACTTTGCTTTAACGTCTGTAAGTTGGACGCTCCACTAGCTCAGTCTTCGGCTGTGTGTGGATCTTCCAAGAGAAAGATCTCGAGCTCCTTATTTTTCTTCAACTTCTAGCCATGGTGCAGCTTTAAACAATGTCCATTAACTTTGATGAGTTCAGAGCTTGAAGGATGACTTAGGTGAAAAACTCCGTACGGCTCGGCCTTCTCTACTCTGTATGGACCTTACTATCTTGATCTCAACTTGCCTGGCATGAGCCTCAGTCGAGATTTATAAAGGAGGACTAAGTCTCCAGGTTAGAACTCTCTCTTCTTGATGTGCTTATCATGTACAGCCTTCATCTTCTCCTTGTACAGCCTTGAGTTCTCATAAGCTTCCAGGCGAAGGCTTTCTAATTCTTGCAGTTGCAACTTCCTCTCAGCTCCGGCTGTTTCAAATCCCATATTGCATTCCTTTACTGCCCAAAAGACTTTGTGCTCTACTTCAACTGGGAGATGGCAGGCTTTTCCATAAACTAAGCGGAAAGGACTCATCCCAATGGGTGTCTTGTATGCTGTTCCGTATGCCCAAAGTGCATCTTGTAGTCTGGTGCTCCAGTCTCTACTATGAGGTTTGACTATCTTCTGCAATATACGCTTTATCTCTCTGTTTGACACCTCGGCTTGCCTATTAGTTTGAGGATGGTAGGCTGTTGCAACTTTATGAATTATCCCATGCTTCTTCAGTAAGCTTGTTAGTTTCTTGTTACAAAAATGGGTGCCTTGATCGCTCACGATTGCTCGTGGGGATCCAAAGCGACAAATAATGTAGTTTCTAACAAAGGAAACAACAGTGTTAGCATCATCAGTGTGGGTAGGAATTGCTTCCACCCATTTGGAAACGTAATCCACAGCTAACAATATATAAAAATGACCATTAGAATTTGGAAATGGACCCATGAAGTTAATGCCCCAAACATCAAAAACTTCACAAAAAAGCAAAATTTGTTGAGGCATCTCATCCTTCTTGGATATATTACCAAATTTTTGGCATGGGAAATAAGATTTACAAAATTCAGCAGCGTCTCTAAAAAGAGTAGGCCACCAGAATCCACAGTCTATGATTTTTCTAGCTGTTCTTTGAGGGCCAAAGTGTCGTCCACTCTCAGATGAGTGGCAAGCCTCTAAAATGGACTGGAATTCTAATTGAGGCACACACCGTCTAATTACCTGGTCAGCACCACATCTCCATAAATATGGGTCATCCCATATATAATATTTAGACTCGCTTTTCAGCTTGTCTCTTTGATGCTTAGTAAAGTTTGGAGGAAAGGTGCGGCTAACTAGATAATTAGCTACAGGTGCATACCAAGGGACTACCTCAGATACTGCTTGCAGGTTATCAAATGGGAAATTATCAGCTATAGGAGTGGAGTCATGCTTAATGTGCTCAAGTGGTCTGCCACTAGATTCTGGTTACCACTCCTATCCTTAATTTCTAAATCAAATTCTTGTAGTAGCAGTATCCAACGTATAAGCCTTAGTTTGGATTCCTTTTTAGCTAATAGATACTTTAGAGCTGCGTGGTCTGAGTACACTACTACTTTCGTACCAAGTAAATAGGCTCGGAATTTATCCAGAGCAAAAACAATAGCAAGAAGCTCTTTCTCAGTAGTAGTATAATTAGACTGAGCGGCATCTAAAGTTTTAGACGCATAAGCAATTACAAAGGGGTCCTTACCTTCACACTGAGCCAGTGCTGCACCTACTGCATGGCTGGAGGCATCGCACATTATTTCAAATGGCTGGCTCCAGTCTGGTCCTCTCACAATTGGAGCTTGAGTCAGGGCGGTCTTCAGCTTATCAAACGCTTTTTTGCAATCCTCACTGAACTCGAACTCAATATCTTTCTGCAGTAGTCTGGATAAGGGAAGTGCTACCTTACTAAAGTCCTTAATGAATCTCCTGTAAAAACCTGCATGGCCAAGAAACGAACGGACTTCCCTCACAGAGGAGGGGTAAGGTAAACTAGAAATAACATCCACCTTTGCTGGATCTACAGAAATTCCAGTATTAGACACAATATGTCCTAGTACAATCCCTTGTTTAACCATAAAGTGACATTTTTCCAAAATTCAGTACAAGGTTTATACTGACACATCTATCTAACACTCTAGATAAACCATCCAAGCAAAGATTGAAGGAATCACCATATACGCTAAAGTCATCCATAAAAACCTCCATATAATCCTCAATAAGATCAGAGAAAAGACTCATCATGCACCTTTAGAAAGTAGCTGGTGCATTGCACAAGCCAAAGGGCTTTCTCTTATAAGCATAAGTTCCAAAAGGACATATAAAAGTGGTCTTTTCCTGATCTTCAGGAGCTATATGAATCTTGAAATAGCCTGTGTAACCATCTAAGAAACAATAATGTGATTTACCTGACAAGCGATCCAGCATTTGATCAGTGAATGGAAGAGGATAGTGATCCTTACGAGTGGCCTGGTTTAGGCGTCTGTAGTCAATGCAGACCCTCCAGGCGTTCTGAACTCTGGTTGCCATGAGCTCTCTATGCTCATTCTTCACTGTAGTGACTCCAGACTTCTTGGGCACCACTTGTACTAGGCTTACCCATTCACTGTCTGAGATGGGGTAGATGATATCTGCCTCCAGTAGTTTGGTCACTTCCTTCTTGACAACTTCTAAGATAGTGGGGTTCAGTCTCCTCTGGGGTTGACGGATAGGCTTTGCTCCCTCTTCTAAAAATATTCTGTGCTCACAAACTTGAGGGTTGATGCCTACTATGTCTGCCAAACTCCACCCAAGTGCCTTCTTATGCCTCCTCAGCACACTAAGTAGCTGCTTTTCTTGTTGAGAAGTGAGTTCCCTTGCAATCATAACTGGAAACTTCTGCTTGTCGTCAAGGTAAGCATATTTGAGGTGTGGAGGGAGGGGTTTCAATTCTAACTTCTGCTCATGGTCACGCTCTGGGTTGTCTGGAGCTGGTAACAATAGTAAAGCACTGTCATTGTCCTCAGAAAGTGTCCCCACACTCGGACCTTGTCCTATGTACTTCTCTTCAAATTCCTCCTGGTGAATTTTAGCCACGGTTTCATCTATGATGTCACACTGGAGGATAGAATGATCCTCTGGAGGATGCTTCATAGCTCCATTCAGATTGAAGATTACTAGTCGGCCATCTATTTCAAAAGAGTATGTTCCTGAAAAAGCATCCAATTTGAACTTTGAGGTTTTCAGGAATGGTCTTCCGAGTAGGATTGATGATGGCTTCTCTGAGTCATTTTGGGGGCATCTCCAGGATATAAAAGTCAATGGGAAATGTGAGCCCCTTAATGCCCACTAATACATCTTCAGCTATTCCAACCACCGTAATAATGCTTTTATCTGCTAACACAAAACGAGCTGCCGACCTTTTTAAGGGAGGGAGCCTCAAGGTATCATATGTAGACAAAGGCATTATACTAACACATGCTCCTAAATTACACATGCAGTACTCAAAAAATATCACACCACCAATAATACAATTAACCATACATGGACCTGAATAGTTCCTAAATCACTACACTTTTCAGGTATACCTCCCATTAAAGCAGATATAGAACTACCTAAAGGAATAGTTTCTAATTCATTAATTTTGTCTTTATGTATACATAAATCTTTTAGAAACTTTGCATACTTAGGTACCTGCTGAATAACATCAAAAAGGGGAACAGTTACCTCAACATTTTTGAATATCTCTACCATTTTGGGATCGGGTTCCAACTGCTTCCTGGCCTTCCTTGTAATTTGTGGAAATGGAATAGGAATGGCGTCCTTCACAGCTTCAGCGTCCTCTGGTGCTTCTTCCTATGGTTGAACTTCTTCTTCATCAACCATGTCCTGTATGTCCTCTTCCTCTTCACCATCTTCTACTTCCACCACCTCTTCAGCTGAGGCGTGTTCTGGTGGGTTTGGCTCCTCCTGATTCCTCTCCTGTAGTGTGGTTCCGGACCTTAGGGTGATGGCATTGATGCCACCCTTTGGATTGGGTAATGGTTGAGAGGGGATTCGACTGGAGCTCAAAGGCTGGTTATTGGAGTTATTCATTGATCCAATCTGTGAGATAAGAGCTTGCAAGGTAGAGTTCAGACCATTTAGGGTAGAATTAAGGTTATTTTCCATGGCCTGTTATCTCCGATCAATAGATTGTAGTAACTCATCATTAGAAGATGAAGAGGGGTAAGTGATCTGAGAGGTCTGCTGTTGGTTGTACTGTGATCCTTGGGATTGCCTCAGGTGAGGTGCTCTGTAAGGCTGATTCTGGTTCTGCTGCCTGTTGTTGTTATTATTCCACCTCTGATTTTCCTGATTGTCTCTGCCTCCTCTGTTATTGTTGTCCCTCCAATTCTGGTTAGAATTATCTCTCCAATTCTAGTTAGAATTGTCCTGCCATCTATGGCTGTAACTGCCACCTTGATTGTACCCTTGGTTGGGGCGGTCATAGAAGTTATGAGTGGCTGCCACGATGTATCTTCCTGCTGGAGCTGTGGACATTCATTAGTATAATGGCTATAATCAGCACAGATTCCGCAAACGCTCTATGGGACTAACTATTGGCTTTGCTGTGGTGGAGAAGGTTGAGCTTGTTGAACTTGTTGTTGATTCAATTGCATCTACTTCAGTAAGTTGGTCATTTCACAGATACTCTAAGTTAGAGTAGCAGTCTCTCTGCTAGAGGATACTTCTGCAATAGCTTTTGAACAGCCTTGTTTCTGCCTGTGATTCCTTGTAGACTCAGCCAAGTCGCTGATTAATTGCCATGCCTCATCAGTGGTCTTGTACTTCTTCATAGACCCATTGCTAGGACTTTCCAATGTGGTCTTATCTTGAGGCCTCATGCCCTGAGTGACGTAGCCAAGCAACAATATCTTGTCAATCATATGGTGGGGGCATGCTTCCAGAAGATTGTTGAAGTGCTCCCAGTATTCATAGAGAGTCTCGGATTCGTCCTGAACAATCATGGAAATGTCTTTCCTCAGTTTATCAGTAACTTCAGCTGGAAAGAATTTTTCCAAAAATTCTCTTCTAAGTGTATCCCAGTCGGATACAGTTACTGCGGGTTGAGTGTAGTACCACTCCCTCGCCTTTCCCTCAAGAGAGAATGGGAAGGCTTTTAACAAAATTGAAGTTTCATCTGCACCATCACGCCTGACAGTAGAACAGGCTACTTGGAAGTCTCTAAGGTGCTTGATAGGCTCTTGAGCAGGTAAGCCATGAAACTTGGGCATCACATTAAGCAGTGCAGTCTTTATTTCAAAGTCTGTAGCCACCGCTGGGTGATGCACTTGAAACGGTTGCATTGAAAAATCAGGGGCTGCAGCCTCCTGGATAGTAATTCTCCTAGATGCTGCCATGTCACCTGCACGTAAATCAACCGAATCAGCAGAAAGGGAGCCTATTTCTTCCTCAAGTGACGTTTTAGATCCGCCCTCAGAGAGGACTAACTGACGCCGAGCTTGCCTTATTCATGAAATAGTTCTTTCAATCTCAGGATCGAATACTGGCAAGCTTGGATCAGGAAGTGAACGCGTCATTTAACGAAAGAAACATGAAGCTCATAGTAGCAAAATAAAATAAAATGCAAATAAATAAATTTCAATTAATAACTTTAGCACTCTATTGCAACTCCCCGGCAACGGCGCCAAAAATTGACGTGGCGGAAATTGGCGAGTTAAGAAATTATTAGAAGAGATACGTTGCAAGTACAGTTCTTAACCAACCAGAAATCCGCTTATCAATTTAGAAGGGTTGTCACAAAATTTAAATTAAAATACTGGGAGTATGAGTCCCAGGTCGTCTCCCAACGAGTTACAGAAAGGTGTGCTATTTTATTAACCAGATGTTTTTAAAAAAATGGTTTGAGTTGAATAACAGGAAATTAAATTAGAGAATTTGTGTAATTTTAAATAAAAGCCTTGACTGAGAGTAGATTAGTCGGAAGCCCTATTCTTGTTGGAGTACTCTCAAGATTAATTGATGATTGAGGGTCGTTCTGTTTAGTTATCACTTACTAGGTAAGGAAAAGTCAAGCAAGTTGGAAAGCTATTTCTATTCACAAGTTCCAATCCGCTCAATTGAAAAGGATTGGTATCAGTGACTAGAGGGCAATCCAACAATAAACCCAATTGCAATTTTTCTTTTAAGCATTCCAACTCAAGGTCTTCCCTTCAATCAACTCCCATCCAAGTTATGGAACTACTCGCTTATTATAAATGTAGAATTCATAACATACGAAAGGGAAATATAGAAATACATGATAAATAATAATCAAAGGGATCAATTAAAAATAAAAATAGTTCTTGTATCAATAAATTCTAAAAATAATCCAATAATATTTCTTAGTAAACAAAGGACATGGAAGAGTAAGAGACAGGTAAAGAAAACAAACTAGAATGACGAAGTCTCGCTGAGGTAATAACTCTTCTCAATATCCCAATGCGAAAAGTAAAAAATAAATCCTAAGAACTATGAATGTACAGAGAGAAAACCCTAGGGGAGGAGTAAAACTAGATCTAAAATTGAGAATTGTCTGTAATGAATTGTTCTCCTTCGTTTTTCCATGTTCCTTGGCTCTAGCTTGCTTTTCTGGGCTGAAAATTGGGTCAAAACAGGGCCCAAAATTGTCTCCAGCAAATTCTGCAGATTCTGCAGATCGCGCATGTCACGCGATCGCGTCATTCATACGGACGCGTCATTCGGCGTTTTGCCTTGCCACGCGTGCGCATCGTCCATTCGGCATTTTACTTTTAATTCACCTTTGATTCCACTAGATGCCTTGATATGTTTGTTAGTGAATTCAGATTGGAAAGGCTAGGAATGGATCAAAGGGATGGAAAAGAAAAGCATGCAAGCGGAGAACTCATGAAGAAACAAGGATTTGGGATGCTGAGATCAATGCGCATGCACAGCAGACGAGCACGCGTGGAAAGTGATGTCGCAAGGCGACGCGTACGCGCACATGACGCGTACGCATGGATAGCAATTTGCCAAGCGACATGTACGTGTGACCCACGCGCACGCGTCGGTGCTCGCACGTGACCCACTTAAAGTGAATCCGTTGGGGGCGATTTTTGGGCTTCCCATGCCCAAATCCAGCTCATATCTGATGCTATTTAACCCAAGGATTGAAGGAAAATCAACACACATTAGGATCTAGTCACATTAGTCTAGTTTAGTTTAGTTTTGGAGGGAAAGTTAGTTTCTAGAGAGAGAAGCTCTCACTTCTCTCTAGAATTAGGATTAGATTAGGGTTTTAGTTCTCTTCTCTTAGATCTAGATCTACTTCTACTCTTGCTTCAATTTTTCTTTTGCTTTATGAATTCTTATGTAGATCTCCATTTACCTTTAAATGCAATTTATGAATTCCATGTCTTTTCATGTTTGATTTGGTTTTCTATTATTGTTCTCTTGCCATTGTAGTTAGATCTCTCTTTACTTCTTGCAATTCATGTGTTTACCTTTATTACCTTTTATGTGTTTGATGAAATGCTTCTTTTAGCTACGAGTTAGATTTTGTTCCTCTTGGCCTAGGTAGAGTAATTAGTGACTCTTGAGTTATCTAATTCTTTTGTTGATTGATAATTAGAAGTTGCTAATTGACTTGAATACTACTAAAGCTAGTCTTTCATCATGATTTGACTAGGACTTGTGGAATCAAGTTAATTCATCCACTTGACTTTTCTTCATAGTTAGAGGTTAACTAAGTGGGAGCAATGGACAATTGTTGTCACAATTGAGGAGGATAATGAGGATAGGACTTCTAGTTCTCATACCTTGCTAAGAGTTTTGTTAGTTGTTAGTTTATTTCCTTTGCCATTTATATTTCTTGTCTATTACCTCAAAAACCCCAAACATACTTCATAATCAATAACAAAAACACTTTGTTGCAATTCCTAGGGAGAACGACCCGAGGTTTGAATACTTCAGTTTTTAATTTTAGGGGTTTGTTACTTGTGACAAACAAATTTTTGTATGAAAGGATTATTGTTGGTTTAGAAACTATGCTTGCAACGAGAATTCATTTGTGAAATTCTACACCAATCAAAAATCCATTCATCACGTGCGCACAAGAGGAAAATCAGCATGTGTGCATACGCACACACCTGTGCGTACGCACACGTCCCAGCACATGACTCACTTAATGGAAATCATTGGGGGTAATTTCTGGGCCTTCAGAGCCCAGTTTCTAGACTTTCTGAAGCTGATTCTTCCTATCTCAAACAAGGCCTCACTCCATGTGAAATGTGGGGGGGGGGGGAGAAATTAGGGTTAGTTTAGCATTATATAGGTTGTTTTCTAGAGAGAGAAGTTCCCCTTTCTCTCTAGAATTATGGTTTCTTAGTATAATTTCTTGCAATTTCTACTTTTAATTCTTGTTTTCATTTATTTTTCCTTGTCATTTATTGTTATTGCATCTTTGTTCTTTCCTTCTATTTGTTATTTCATTTCTTTTGTCTTTTATGTTTATGACACTTTGTTATTTTAATTTAAAATTAATGTAATTTATGTTTTATGCTCATTTATTGCTTTCTTTAGTAGTTGTTATCATTTTTTTGCTTTTGGTAGTTAGATATTATTTTTAATATAATTTAATATTATTTTATTTTCATGCACACCAAGTGTTTGATAAAATGCTTGGCTTAGTTTTTACTTAGTTTTTCTTCACTCTTGGCTTGGAATTGATGACTTTGGTGACCCTTGAGTCATTGATGTCCATTCTTGTTTGATACATTAGAGTTGTTAGTTGATTTGGTTTCCCTTGACTCTAAGTGACCCATTAATTGTGTTGACTAGGACATAGGGATTGAAATCAACTATGCCTATTTGACTTATCCTCGATGTAGGGTTGACTAAGTAGGATTAACTCTTCATAATCATCATGTGTTTGTGGTCAATGTCTAGAATAGGTAACCTTAGCTCTCAATTACTTGCCAAGAGGTTTCTTGCATTTTAAGTTTCCTTCCCTTGCACTTAATTGCTTTGACTTTCATTGCTTTGACTTTTAATTTCTTGCATGCCTCCTTATTTTTTTGTCATTTATATTTCTTGCCTCTTTCAACCAAAATCCCAAAGAGATCCCTCATAGCCAATAATAACAATATTTCATTGCAACTCCTAGGGAAGACGACCTGGGAGTTAAATACTCTCGGTTATAATATTTTGTGTTTTGTATTGTGACATCTTTAGAATTAAATTTGATTGGGAGTTAATTGTTGATCTACACTATACTTGCAACGAAGAGATCCTATTTTGAGAAATTCTAGATCAACGATAAATTCCTATCATCAAATTTTTGGCGCCGTTGCCGGGGAGTTGCAATGGTGTTATATTCTTGGCTATTGTGCATATGTGAATAGTGTGAATAGCTTATTTTTGGTTGATTGTACATATGTTGCTTGCTTTTGGTTAACATGAATATGTTAATATGTGAATATGTGAATAGTTTATTTTTGATTTATTGCTTGTTTTTGCTAGTTTTAGGAGTTCATTTTATTTGTTCATATTACCTTTGAATTTTATTTTCTTTTTATCCTATGAATTCTCACCCATTGCATTGTGAGTTTTGTTGCAATTGTGTATAGGAATTGGGAATAACTTGATAAAAACCACTCAATTGAGAACAAGATAAACCATAAAATAGTGGTCTATCAATCTCCCTACATTTAAATATTAGCATGTCCTCATGTTAAGCTCAAGGAGACAGAAAGAATGAATGGGGAAAGTAAGACTCATGAGATGCAACCTATGAATGCAACTACATGCTAAGATGATTCTGTCTACTTGGTTAAAAAGAAAATAAGTTCTCCAAGACAAACATAAATCAGATTCCACTAATTCAAACCACACAGTAAAAGGCAAGTAAACTTGTAAGAAGATAGCTCATGAAAGCAGGGAACATAGAATCAAGCATTGAACCCTCACTGGTATTATATATGCACTCTAATTGCTCAAGTGTCTAGGGTTAATTCACTCTACTCTTCTCTAGTCATGCTTTCTAAAAATTTGTTCTTCATCTAACCAATCAACAAATATTTAGTATACTAATGCGGACATCATGAGGTCTTTTCAAGGTTGTAATGGGGCTAAGGTAGGGGTGAGGATATATGTATGGCCAAGTGAGCTATAATATGAATCTTTTACTAACCTAAGCTTTCACCTAACACACATACACTCTATGTAACTCTAAATTCATTCCTAGCTACCGAAAATTCCTACTTTTTCATTACATACTCATGTACTAAATTATCTTTAATTTTATCACATATGCATTGATCTTTTATTAAACTTAGCACTTGGGTAATTTTTGTCCCCTTATTTATTTATTTATTTATTTGAATATATATATATATATATATATATATATATATATATATATATATATATATATATATATATATATATATATATATATATATAAGTAAACATAACATGTCAATGCACATGGATTTTTAATTTTTCTGGTCTCAGATGAGTAGGTACCCAAATTCCCAATATTTTGTCAATGAAACACTATACACTTTCATCAACCTAAGTTCCCACAGTTCCCCACACTTAATTGATACACAATCTCTATCTTAAGCTAACCAAAGATTTAATTGGGGTAATTAATTATTTTTCCGCTTAAGGCTAGTGATGTGGTAAAATATAGAACAAATGGGGATTAAAAGGCTCAAGGTGGCAAGAAAAGGTGATTGAAAGGGTAGGCTATTTGGGATAAGTGAGCTAATAACAAACGATGGCCTCAATCATATGTATGCATGTAAATACACTAAACAATGGACATATAGAATGGAACAAAATATAGATTACAATCATAGAGAAGAAAACACACAAGAATAAAATTCATGGTTAAATAATGTAACCATATAATTAAGCTCAAATCTCACAGGTTGTGTGTTCTTAGCTATAATTCATGTTCTAAATTACAGTATTCAAACAAGTTTAACATAAATTTTTAATTTAAATTAGTGAAATGCTATAAAAAGGGTCTTGAAAGAAAACTCATTACTTTAACCAAGCAAAACATACATGCAAACAATTATTATCATGCAATCTATCCTATCTAACAAAGGAAAAAGTCAAATGTTGGTGTTAAGAGAGAGAGAGCTTACCTCCGGAAGTCAAGGACTAATCTCCCCACACTTAAGGCTTGGCACGGTCCTCCGTGCCATCAGTAAGGAGCAAGGTAGGGCTGGAAGCATCACCTCCGCTGTCTGGTTTGCTATGGCTCCCTGTGCTACTGGATGAAGGGGAGTCGGGGGTGTCCTTCTGTGCTGGAGGTGGGTGTGTACCAACTATGAGGTCCTTCAAATAGGTGTATCGGCGCTTGTTACGGCGCTCCATTTGCTCCATCCACCGGTCTTGCCGGTCGAATCTCTCAAGGATCTGAAGGAACATCTGATGGATGGATGGTGCTGGTGGTGTGGATGATGGTGGAGTGGAAGTAGGAGGAGTATCCAAAGATGGGCCTGCAGGCCGGCTCTCAAAGGGAACTGGTGGCCTGATGTACTTCCCATTCGGGACATACTACTCGGCCCTAGGGATCATGACCTTCGTGTCGCCTGCCCGAGAGGATACACCTGCTGCAGAGACTAAATCTGAGACTAAGACGGGGAAAGGCAGATTACCCACTATCTGTACGTGTCTCATGGCTTGCCGGATGTGTCAAGGCAGGTTGAGAGGTTGCTCTGTCAGGATGCACCAGATGAGGACAGCTGGTGCACAAATTGTGAATCACACTTTTCACAACTCGTACCACTGACCAGCAAGTGCACTGGGTCGTCCAAGTAATACCTCACGTGAGTAAGGGTCGAATCCCACGGAGATTGTTGGTTTGAAGCAATCTATGGTTATCTTGTAAATCTTAGTCAGAAAGTCAATTATGTTTATCAGTTGAATTGCAAATAAACGAGAGAGCATGGATTAAAGGTTACTTGTTATGCAGTAATGGAGAATATGTTGGAGTTTTGGAGATGCTTTGTCTTCTGAATCTCTGCTTTCCTCTGTCTTCTTGTTCACGCACGCACGTCCTCCTATGGCAAGCTGTGTGTTCGTGGATCACCGTTGTCAATGGCTACCTTCCATCCTTCCAGTGAAAACTACGCTCACGCGCTCTGTCACAGCACGGCTAATCACCGGTTGGTTCTCGATCCGGTTGGAATAGAATCCCTTGATTCCTTTGCGTTTGTCACTAACGCCCAGCCTTCAGGAGTTTGAAGCTCGTCACAGTCATTCAATCCTTGAATGCTACTCGGAATACCACAGACAAGGTTTAGACTTTCCGGATTCTCATGAATGCCGCCATTTATTCTAGCTTATACCATGAATATTCTGATTAAGAGATCTAAGAGATACTCATTCAATCTAATATAGAACGGAGGTGGTTGTCAGGCACACGTTCATGAGTTGAGAATGGTGATAAGTGTTACAGATCATCACCTTCATCACAGTTAAGCGCGAATGAACATCTTAGATAGGAACAGGCGTGTTTGAATAGAAAACAGAAATACTTGCATTAATTCATCGAGACACAGCAGAGCTCCTCACCCCCAACAATGGAGTTTAGAGACTCATGCCGTCAAAGAGTACAAAGTTCAGATCTAAAATGTCATGAGATACAAAATAAGTCCCTAAAAGTTGTTTAAATACTAAACTAGTAGCCTAGGTTTACAAAAAATGAGTAAACTATGATGGATGATGCAGAGATCCACTTCTGGGGCCCACTTGGTGTGTGCTGGGCTGAGATTTAAGCAATTCACGTGCAGAGGCCATTTGTGGAGTTGAACGCCAGTTTTTGTGCTAGTTTGGGCGTTCAACTCCAGCTTTTGATCCTTTTCTGGCGCTGGACTCCAAAATTGGGTAGAGAACTGGCGTTGAACGCCAGTTTACGTCGTCTATCCTTGTGCAAAGTATGGACTATTATATATTGCTGGAAAGCCCTGGATGTCTACTTTCCAACGCAATTGGAAGCATGCCATTTCAAGTTCTGTAGCTCCAGAAAATCCACTTTGAGTGCATGGAGGTTAGAATCCAACAACATCAGCAGTCCTTTTTCAGCCTGAATCAGATTTTTGCTCAGCTCCTTCAATTTCAGCCAGAAAAATACCTAAAATTATAGAAAAACACACAACTCATAGTAAAGTCCAGAAATATGAATTTTTCCTAAAAACTAACTAGATCATACTCAAAACTATATGAAATTAACCCCAAAAAGCGTATAAAATATCCGCTCATCACAACACCAAACTTAAACTGTTGCTTGTCCTCAAGCAACTAGACAAATAAAATAGAAGACTAATAGGTTGAGAAGCAATAATATCTCAGAGTTTTTGAGTGAAGCTCAGATTCTAATTAGATGAGCGGGACTAGTAACTTTTTGCTTTTGAACAGTTTTGGCATCTCACTTTATCCATTGAAGCTCAGAGTGATTGGCATCTATAGGAACTTAGAATTCAGATAGTGTTATTGATTCTCCTATTTCAGTGTGATGATTCTTGAACACAGCTATTTTATGAGTCTTGGCCATGGCCCTAAGCACTTTGTTTTCCAGTATTACCACCGGATACATAAATGCCACAGACACATAATTGGGTGAACCTTTTAGATTGTGACTCAGCTTTGCTAAAGTCCCCAATTAGAGGTGTCCAGAGTTCTTAAGCACACTCTTCTTTTTTTTGCCTTGGACCTTGACTTTAACCACTCAGTCTCAAGTTTTCACTTGACACCTTCACGCCACAAGCACATGGTTAGGGACAGCTTGGTTTAGCCGCTTAGACCAGGATTTTATTCCTTTAGGCCCTCCTATCCACTGATGCTCAAAGCCTTAGGATCCCTTTTATTTGCCCTTGCCTTTTGGTTTTAAGGGTTATTGGCTTTTTGCTCTTGCCTCTTGGTTTTAAGAGCTTTTGGCTTTTTCTGCTTGCTTTTTCTTTTTTTTTCTCTCTTTTTTTTTCTGCAAGCTTTGTTCTTTGCTGCTTTTTCTTGCTTCAAGAATCATTTTTATGATTTTTCAGATTATCAATAACATGTCTCATGCTCATCATTCTTTCAAGAGCCAACATATTTAACAGTTTTAAACAACAAATTCAAAAGACATATGCACTGTTCAAGCATTCATTCAGAAGACAGAAAGCATTGCCACCACATTTAACTAATTAGAATTTCTCTTATTAAAACTCGAAATTTTATTGCCTCTTATTCAAAAGATCTACTACTTTATTCATGTTTGCTGATGATGAGAAAAATAAACTATAGCTTAATTGGAGATAAAATCAAAATAGATACTAATTACTACTATATGACTCCTAAGGTAAACTTCTATAAGGACACTGTCACAGAGTTAAGGCAGAAATTGGAAATTAACAACCTTTATTCTGGGGGAACGGGGGTTCCTCTGATCCTTGGGGTGCTCGGTCCTACAAGAGAAGACTTTTGGCGCTTCAATTCCCTTAAGTCACGCCCTTGCTCCTCTTGTTCTTTAAACATATAGGTCAGCATTTGACTGTGTTCCTTCTGTTCTTTTATTATTTGCTCCACAGCTTCCCGTATCTTGGTAACAGACGTCTCAAGATACTCCCAGTATTCAGATTGAGGGATCTCTGGGAGGAATTCCTGTGCTCTCTTCTTGATGGGATCATCTTGTGCTTGTTGTTTTTCCATTGATGCTTTGGTGATTGGCTTCTCAATTGAGATATACTCAGTTATTCCCATCCTCACTCCAGCGTCCTTGCAGAGTAGAGAAATCACGCTTGGATAAGCCAACCTGGCCTCTTTAGAATTTTTGTTAGCAATTTTGTAGAGTTCAGCTGAAATCATCTGATGAACCTCCACTTCCTTTCCCATCATGATGCAATGGATCATCACTGCTCTTTTAAATGTGACTTCAGAACGGTTGCTAGTAGGCAACAGAGAATGCCCAATGAAGTCTAGCCATCCTCTGGCGACTGGTTTGAGATCCTCTCTCTTGAGTTGATTTGGGACACCCTTTGTGTTGGTGGTCCACCTAGCTCCAGGGATACATATGTCCTCTAGAATCTTATCCAGGTCAATGTCTGCTCTCATCATCCTCCTGCTGAAGGAGTCTGGATCGTCCTTTAGCTGAGGTAGCTTTAAGATCTCTCTGATCTTGTCAGGGGTGGTATGAACAATCTTTCCTCTGACCATGGTCCGAAATTCATAGAAGGCAGTTCCAGATAGTTTTTGCTTGTCAATCTGCCACATATTAGCATAGAACTCCTGGACCATGTTCCTTTCTACTTTCGTTTCAGGATTAGCTAGGACTTCCCAGTTCCTGATTCGAATTTGCTCCTGGATCTCCGGATATTCATCTTCTTTCAGATCGAATCTAATTTCCGGGATCACTGATCTCAGACCCATTATTTTAAGATAATGGTCTGAATGTTCTTTAGATAAGAACTTCCCTTGATTCCAAAGTGGTTTTGGAACGCTCTCTTTCTTGCCTCTTGGAGTGGGTTGTTTTCCTTTAGGAGCCATGATCTTAGTGATCTCAGATAAACTCACCAAACTTAGAGGTTTGCTTGTCCTCAAGCAAAAGAAAAGAAAGGAGAGGGATAGAAGGAGAGCTAGGTGCAATTGTTGATGGAGGAGGAGGGAGGCCGACCCTAAATTTAAAGGGATGGGGGGGTGGGTTTTCGAAAAATTGGAAAAAGATAAGATAAAAAGAAAGATAAGATAGAAGATATAGTTTAATTTTGAAGAGATATGATAGATTTTTGAAAAAGATAAATCTGAATTTTGAAAAAGATAATATGGAGATTTGAAAAAGATATGGATTAGTTGAAAAGATTTTAGAGTGAAAAAGATAGATTTGTTTTCAGAAAAGATTTGAAAAGAGTTGGATTGAATTTGGAAAGAGGGATTTTTAGAAATTAAGGATTTTAGAAATCAGGGTTCTTAACATGTTCATGTAAAAATCATGCATTGAAACATAAAATTTGAAATTAGAATGGAAATACGTGTGGAAAAAATGAATTTGGCTCCTCCCTACCTTCCTGGCGTTTGAACGCCCAAACACTGCCTGTTTTGGGCGTTCAGCGCCCAAATGCTGCTCTCCTGGGCGTTCAACGCCCAGCTGCTGCCATTACTGGCGTTCAACGCCCAATGGGTGCCCATTTCTGGCGTTGAACGCCCAGATTGCTACCATTACTGGCGTTCAGCGCCCAGTGGATGCCCATTTTGGGCGTTGAACGCCCAGAATGCACTTTTACTGGCATTTTCTTGCCAATGAGCTCTTTTTCTCTGTTTTGTGTGCCGAGGTCTTTTGTAAATGATTCCTCACCTTAGTGTCAGTGAAATTTATATAAACAAATAAAAATAAAAATAAAAGAAATAGGGCAAAATGCTAGAGGATTGTTGCCCCATGGCTGGGTTGCCTCCCAGCAAGCGCTTCTTTATTGTCTTTAGCTGGACCTTGCTGAGCTTTTAATCTAGCTTCAGCCTTGAGCATTCTTGCTCAATGTTGCCTTCAAGATAATGCTTGATTCTCTGTCCATTGACAATGAACTTCTTATCAGAATTAATATCTTGAAGCTCCACATAACCATATGGTGATACACTTGTAATCACGTATGGTCCCTTCCACCGGGATTTCAGTTTCCCGGGGAATAGCCTGAGTCTAGAGTTAAACAATAGAACCTTCTGTCCTGATTCAAAGATTCTAGATGACAGCTTTCTGTCATGCCACTTTTTTTACTTTTCTTTATAAAGCTTGGCATTTTCGAAAGCTGTGAATCTGAATTCCTCTAGCTCATTTAGCTGAAGTAATCGTTTTTCTCCTGCTAGTTTGGCATCAAAGTTTAGAAATCTGGTTGCCCAGTAGGCCTTATGTTCCAGTTCCACGGGCAGGTGACATGCCTTACCATACACGAGTTGGTATGGAGATGTCCCTATAGGGGTCTTGAATGCTGTCCTGTAAGCCCACAGAGCATCATCCAAGCTCCGTGCCCAATCCTTTCTACGGGTATGTACTGTTCGTTCCAGGATTCTCTTTAATTCTCTAATAGAGACTTCAGCTTGCCCATTGGTTTGTGGATGATATGGAGTGGCCACCTTGTGGCGAATTCCATACCGAACCATGGCAGAGTAAAGCTGTTTATTGCAGAAGTGAGTGCCCCCATCACTGATTAGTACTCTAGGGACACCAAACCTGCTAAAGATGTGTTTCTGGAGGAACTTCAGCACCGTTTTAGTATCATTGGTGGGTGTGGCAATAGCCTCAACCCATTTTGATACATAGTCAACTGCCACCAGAATATAAGTGTTTGAGTATGATGGTGGGAAAGGTCCCATGAAGTCAATTCCCCATACGTCAAACAACTCAATTTCTAAGATTCCTTGTTGAGGCATGGCGTAACCATGGGCAGATTACCAGCTCTTTGGCAACTGTCACAGTTACGTACAAACTCTCAGGAATCTTTATAGAGTGTGGGCCAATAGAAGCCACATTGGAAGACCTTGGTGGCTGTTCGCTCACCTCCGAAATGGCCTCCATATTGAGATCCATGACAATGCCATAGGATCCTCTGTGCCTCTTCTCTAGGCACACACCTACGGATTATTCCGTCTGCACATCTCTTAAAGAGATAAAGTTCATCCCACAAGTAGTACTTTGCATCAGTAATTAATTTCTTCTTTTGTATCCTGTTGTACTCCTTGGGTATGAACCTTGCAGCTTTATAGTTTGCAATATTGGCAAACCATGGTGCTTCTTGAATGGCAAATAAATGCTCATCAGGAAACTTCTCAGAGATCTCAAGAAAGGGGAGGGACGTCCCTTCCACTGGCTCTATCCGGGACAGATGATCAGCCACTTGGTTCTTTGTCCCTTTTCTGTCTCTTATTTCTATATCAAACTCTTGCAGAAGCAATACCCATCTGATGAGCCTGGGTTTTGAATCCTGCTTTGTGAGTAGATATTTAAGAGCAGCATGGTCAGTATACACAATCACTTTTGATCCTACTAAGTATGATCTGAACTTGTCAATGGCGTAAACCACTGCAAGTAATTCTTTTTCTGTGGTTGTGTAATTTTTCTGGGCATCATTTAGAACGCGACTGGCATAATAAATGACATGCAGAAGCTTGTCATGCCTCTATCCCAATACTGCACCAATGGCATGATCACTGGCGTCACACATTAGCTCAAATGGTAACGTCCAGTCTGGTGCAGAAATGACTGGTGCTGTGACCAGCTTAGCTTTTAGCATTTCAAACGCTTGCAGGCACTCTGTGTCAAACACAAATGGCGTGTCAGCAGCTAGCAAATTGCTTAGAGGTTTTGCGATTTTTGAAAAATCCTTTATAAACCTCCTATAGAATCCTGCATGCCCCAGAAAGCTTCTGATTGCCTTAACATTGGCAGGTGGTGGTAATTTTTCAATTACCTTTATTTTTGCTTGATCCACCTCTATTCCCTTGTTTGAGATTTTATGCCCAAGAACAATTCCTTCAGTCACCATGAAGTGACACTTTTCCCAGTTTAAAACTAGGTTGGTCTCTTGGCATCTTTTCAGAACAAGTTTCAGGTGATCAAGGCAGGAGCTGAATGAGTCTCCATATACTGAGAAGTCATCCATGAAGACTTCCAGAAATTTTTCCACCATATCAGAGAAAATAGAGAGCATGCATCTCTGGAAGGTTGCAGGCGCATTACATAGCCCAAATGGCATCCTTCTATAAGCAAACACTCCGGATGGACATGTGAATGCTGTTTTCTCTTGATCTTGGGGATCTACTGCAATCTGGTTATAGCCTGAGTAGCCATCCAAAAAGCAGTAATAATCATGACCTGCTAGTCTTTCTAGCATCTGGTCTATGAATGGTAAAGGAAAATGATCCTTTCTGGTGGCTGTATTGAGCCTTCTATAGTCAATACACATGCGCCACCCTGTAACTGTTTGATGAGCGGATAATTTATACGCTTTTTGGCATTATTTTTAGTATGTTTTTAGTAGGATCTAGTTACTTTTAGGGATGTTTTCATTAGTTTTTATGTTAAATTCACATTTCTGGACTTTACTATGAGTTTGTGTGTTTTTCTGTGATTTCAGGTATTTTCTGGCTGAAATTGAGGGACTTGAGCAGAAATCAGATTCAGAGGTTGAAAAAGGACTGCTGATGCTGTTGGATTCTGACCTCCCTGCACTCAAAGTGGATTCTCTGGAGCTACAGAACTCGAAATGGCGCGCTTCCAATTGCGTTGGAAAGTAGACATCCAGGGCTTTCCAGCAATATATAATAGTCCATACTTTGGCCAAGAATTGACGACGTAAACTGGCGTTCAACGCCAGCCTTCTGCCCAAATCTGGCGTCCAGCGCCAGAAAAGGATCCAAAACCAGAGTTGAACGCCCAAACTGGCACAGAAACTGGCGTTCAACTCCACAAATGGCCTCTGCACGTGCAACACTTAGGCTCAGCCCAAACACACACCAAGTGGGCCCAGGAAGTGGATTTATGCATCAATTACTTACTCATGTAAACCCTAGTAGCTAGTTTATTATAAATAGGACCTCTTACTATTGTATTAGACTATCTTTGGTCTCAGTTTTATTCCATTGTTCATCTTAGGAGACTATTGATCTCGTTTAGGGGGCTGGCCATCTCGGCCATGCCTGAACCTTCACTTATGTATTTTCAAACGGTAGAGTTTCTACACTCCATAGATTAAGGTGTGGAGCTCTGCTGTTCCTCAAAGATTAATGCAAAGTACTACTGTTTTCTATTCAATTCTTCTTATTTCGCTTCGAAGATATCCATTCGCACCCAAGAACGTGATGAAGGTGATGATTATGTGTGACGCTCATCATCCTTCTCCCTTATGAACGCGTGCCTGACAAACACTTCTGTTCTACATGAATTAAGCTAGAATGAGTATCTCTTAGATCTCCTAATCAGAATCTTCGTGGCGTAAGCTAGAATGATGGCGGCATTCAAGAGAATCCGGAAGGTCTAAACCTTGTCTGTGGTATTCTGAGTAGGATTCAATGATTGAATGACTGTGACGAGCTTCAAACTCGCAAGTGCTGGGCGTTAGTGACAGACGCAAAAGGAGGGTGAATCCTATTCCAGCATGATCGGGAACTGACAGATGAATAGCCGTGCCGTGACAGGGTGCGTGAGCATATTATTCACTGAGAGGAGGGGATGTAGCCACTGACAACGGTGATGCCCTTGCATACAGCCAGCCATGGAAAGGAGTAAGACTGATTGGATGAAGATAGCAGGAAAGCAGAGGTTCAGAGGAACGAAAAGCATCTCCATTCGCTTATCTGAAATCCCTGCCAATGAATCTACTTAAGTACCTCTATCCCTATCTTACTATATAATATTCGAAAACACCATTATCACTTTATATCTGCCTGACTGAGATTTACAAGGTGACCATAGCTTGCTTCAAGCCAACAATCTCTGTGGGATCGACCCTTACTCACGTAAGGTTTATTACTTGGACGACCCATTACACTTGCTGGTTAGTTGAACGGAGTTGTGTCCACACATAGTAAAGAGCCATAATAATGATTCCATACAATAACAAAGAGTACTACATTAATGTGATAACAATTTCGTGCACCAAGTTTTTGGCGCCGTTGCCGGGGATTGTTTGAGTTTTCGGCAAGCTTTTGGTCCGGTAACATCAGTGCTAGATTCCCTTTTGATCCGGCAACAGCACCAAGTTTTTGGCGCCGTTGCCGGGGATTGTTTGAGTCTTCGGCAAGCTTTTGGTCCGGTAACATCAGTGCCAGATTCCCTTTTGATCCGGCAACAGCACCAAGTTTTTGGCGCCGTTGCCGGGGATTGTTTGAGTCTGGACAACTGACGGTTCATCTTGTTGCTCAGATTAGGTAATTTTCTTTTTATTTTATTTTCAAAAATTTTTCAAGAAAATATTTCTAAAATTTTTCTCATCTGTTTTCGAAAAAAATAAAAATGTTTTCAAAAATTTTAGATTCAGAATTTTTAAGAATGAATTCTAGTGTTTCATGAAGCATGTAAAGCCTGGCTGGCTGTAAAGCCATGTCTAAATTCTTTTGGACTGAGGCTTGCAATTTGTTATCAAAGAACAATATACTCTCGTGTCTAAATTCTTTTGGCCATGTCTAGTGTTTTGGACTGGAGCTTTCATTGAAAGCTTGGCTGGCTAGTGAGCCATGTCTAATTCCTGGACTGAAGCTTTAGACTAAGAATGCAAGATTCCTGGAATTCATATTAAAAATTTTGGAATCCTTATTTTTTCTTTTTCATATAATTTTCGAAAAAATCCAAAAAAATTAGAAAATCATAAAAATCAAAAATATTTTCTGTTTCTTGTTTGAGTCTTGAGTCACATTATAAGTTTGGTGTCACTTGCATATGCATCTAGCATTTTTCGAAAATATCATGCATTCATAGTGTTCTTCATGATCTTCAAGTTGTTCTTGGTAAGTCTTCTTGTATGATCTTGATGATTTTTTGTTTTGTGTCTTTTCATGTTTATCATATGCATTCTTGAATTCTTAGTGCCTAAGCATTAAAGAATTCTAAGTTTGGTGTCTTGCATGTTTTCTTTGCATTAAAAATTTTTCAAAAATATGTTCTTGATGTTCATCATGACATTCAAAGTGTTCTTGGTGTTCATCTTGACATTCATAGCATTCTTGCATGCATTCATTGTTTTGATCTAAAAATTTCATGCATTGCATCATTTTTCATGTTTTTCTCTCTCATCATAAAAATTCAAAAAAAAAATATCTTTCCCTTTTTCTCTCTCATCAAATTCGAAAATTTGAGTTGACTTTTTCAAAAAATTTTAAAAATCAAGTTGTTGCCAATGAGTCAAATCAAATTTTCAATTTGAAAATCTTATCTTTTTCAGAATCTTTTTCAAAATTCAAATCTTTTTCAAAATTCTTAGTTATTTTCGAAAATTCCAAAAATATTTTTCAAAAATCTTTTTCTTATTTTTATATCAAATTTTCGAAAATAACATAATCAATTAATGTTTTGATTCAAAAATTTGAAGTTTGTTACTTGCTTGTTAAGAAAGATGCAAACTTTAAGTTCTAGAATCATATCTTGTGATTTCTTATGAACCAAGTCATTAATTGAAATTTTAAAAATCAAATCTTTTTCAAAAACTAATTTCTATCATATCTTTTCAAAAATATCTTTTCAAAATATCTTTTCTAACTTCCTAACCTATTATCTTTCAAAATTTGTTTCAACTAACTAACTAACTTTTTGTTTGTTTCTTAACTTTTTTTAAAACTACCTAACTAACTCTCTCTCTCTCATTTTCGAAAATATCTCTCCCCTTTTTCAAAATTTCTTTTTAATTTATTAATTATTTTAATTTTTAAAACTTAATTTTCGAAAATTACTAACAATTTTTCAAAAAACCATTTTCAAAAATCACTAACTCCTTTTCAAAAATAATTTTCGAAAATTCCCTCCTTCTCTCTCATCCTATTCTATTTATTCATTCATATCCTAACATCTCATCTCACATCTCTTCCATTCGTACAGTTGTGTTTCTTCCTTTACATCACATCCTTTATCTCCCCCTTTTCTTCTACTCACATAAGGGAACCTCTATACTGTGGTAAAGAGAATCTCTATTATTATTATTATTCTGTGCCTTCTTCTTTGTCATATGAGCAGGAGCAAGGATAAGAACATTCTTGTGGAAGCAGATCCAGAACCTGAAAGGACTCTGAAGAGAAAATTAAGAGAAGCTAAAATACAACAATCCAGAGATAACCTTTCAGAAATTTTCAAACAGGCAGAGGAGATGGCAGCTGAAAATAATAATAATGTAAGGAAGATGCTTGGTGACTTTACTGCACCTAATTCCAATTTACATGGAAGAAGCATCTCCATTCCTGCCATTGGAGCAAACAATTTTGAGCTGAAACCTCAATTAGTTTCTCTGATGCAGCAGAACTGCAAGTTTCATGGACTTCCATCTGAAGATCCTTTTCAGTTCTTAACTGAATTCTTGCAGATATGTGATACTGTTAAGACTAATGGAGTAGATCCTGAAGTCTACAGGCTCATGCTTTTCCCTTTTGCTGTAAGAGACAGAGCTAGAATATGGTTGGACTCTCAACCTAAAGATAGCCTGAACTCTTGGGATAAGCTGGTCACGGCTCTCTTAGCCAAGTACTTTCCTCCTCAAAAGCTGAGCAAGCTTAGAGCTGATGTTCAAACCTTCAGACAGAAAGAAGGTGAATCTCTCTATGAAGCTTGGGAAAGATACAAACAGTTGACCAAAAAGTGTCCTTCTGACATGCTTTCAGAATGGACCATCCTGGATATATTCTATGATGGTTTATCTGAGCTATCAAAGATGTCATTGGATACCTCTGCAGGTGGATCCATTCACCTAAAGAAAACGCCTGCAGAAGCTCAAGAACTCATTGACATGGTTGCTAATAACCAGTTCATGTACACTTCTGAAAGGAATCCTGTGAGTAATGGGACGCCTATGAAGAAGGGAGTTCTTGAAGTTGATACTCTGAATGCCATATTGGCTCAGAACAAAATATTGACTCAGCAAGTCAATATGATTTCTCAGAGTCTGCATGGAATGCAAGCTGCATCCAACAGTACTCAAGAGGCATCTTCTGAAGAAGAAGCCTATGATCCTGAGAACCCTGCAATAGCAGAGGTAAATTACTTAGGTGAACCTTATGGAAACACCTATAACTCAACATGGAGAAATCATCCAAATTTCTCATGGAAGGATCAAAAGCCTCAACAAGGCTTTAATAATGGTGGAAGAAACAGGTTTAGCAATAGCAAGCCTTTTCCATCATCAACTCAGCAACAGACAGAGAACTCTGAACAAAATGCTTCTAAAATAGCAAATCTAGTCTCTGATCTATCTAAGGCCACAGTAAGTTTCATGAATGAAACAAGGTCTTCCATTAGAAATCTGGAAGCACAAGTGGGCCAGCTGAGTAAAAGGATCACTGAAATCCCTCCTAGTACTCTCCCAAGCAATACAGAAGAGAACCCAAAAGGAGAGTGCAAGGCCATTGACATAAGCGCCATGGCCGAACCTGTAAGGGAAGGAGAGGACGTGAATCCCAAGGAGGAAGACCTCCTGGGACGTCCAGTAATCAATAAGGAGCTTCCCTCTGAGGAACCAAAGGAATCTGAGACTCATCTAGAGACCGTAGAGATTCCATTGAACCTCCTTATGCCCTTCATGAGCTCTGATGAGTATTCCTCTTCTGAAGAGAATGAGGATGTCACTGAAGAGCAAACTGCCAAGTTTCTTGGTGCAATCATGAAGCTGAATGCCAAATTATTTGGCATTGATGCTTGGGAAGTTGAACCTCCCTTGTTCATCAATGAACTAAGTGACCTGGATCAACTGACATTGCCTCAGAAGAGACAGGATCCTGGAAAGTTCATAATACCCTGTACCATAGGCACCATGATCTTTAAGGCTCTGTGTGACCTTGGTTCAGGGATAAACCTCATGCCCCTCTCTGTAATAGAGAAACTGGGAATCTATGGGGTGCAAGCTGCTAAAATCTCACTAGAGATGGCAGACAGCTCAAGAAAACAGGCTTATGGACAAGTAGAAGATGTATTAGTAAAGGTTGAAGGCCTTTACATACCTACTGATTTCATAGTCCTGGATACTGGAAAGGAAGAGGATGAATCCATCATCCTAGGAAGACCTTTCCTGGCCACAGCAAGAGCTGTGATTGATGTTGACAGAGGTGAAATAGTCCTTCAATGGAATGAGAACTCCCTTGTATTCAAAACTCAAGGATCTCCCTCTGCAACCATGGGGAGGAAGCAGGAAAAGCTTCTCTCCAAGCAGAGTCAACCAGAGCCCCCACAGTCAAACTCTAAGTTTGGTGTTGGGAGGCCACAACCAAACTCTAAGTTTGGTGTTGAACTCCCATATCCAAACTCTAAGTTTGGTGTTGGAGAGTCTCAACAAAGCTCTGCACATCTGTGAGGCTCCATGAGAGCCCACTGTCAAGCTATTGACATTAAAGAAGCGCTTGTTGGGAGGCAACCCAATGTTTATCTAATTCTTTTTTTCATTGTTTTTCATGTTTTCTTAGGTTAATGATCATGTGGAGTCACAAAATAAATATAAAAATTGGAAACGGAATCAAAAACAGCAGAAGAAAAATCACACCCTGGAGGAGCATCTGTCTGGCGTTCAGCGCCAGAACAGAGCATGATTCTGGCGCTGAATGCCCAAAATAGGCAGCTTCTGGGCGCTGAACGCCAGAACAGGCATGGTTCTGGCGTTCAACGCCAGAAATGGCACACAGATGGGCGTTGAACGCCCAAAATGGCCACCAACCTGGCGCTGAACGCCCAGAGTTGGATACAAAGGCATTTTTACATGCCTAATGGGTGCAGGGATGTAAATCCTTGAACACCTCAGGATCTGTGGACCCCACAGGATCCACTCAGGATCTGTGGACCCCACAGGATCCCCACCTACCTCCACTCACTTCTTCTCACCACTCTCTTTCACACAACCTCATAAACACCCTTCCCTAAAAAACCCTTCACCAATCACCTCAATCTCTCTTCCCCATTAAACCTTCACCACTCACATCCACCCACTCTTCCCAATAAACCTACCTCATAAACTCCACCTACCTTCAAAATTCAAAACCAATTTCCCACCCAAACCCACCCATATGGCCGAAACCTTTCCCCCCTTCCCCTCCCTATATAAAGACCTCCATTCTTCATCAAATTCACACAACACACCCCTCTACCTCTCCTTAGCCGAAACCACATCTCCCTCTCCCTCTCCATATTTCTTCTTCTTCTTCCTCTATTCTTTTGTTTATTGCTCGAGGGCGAGCAATATTCTAAGTTTGGTGTGGTAAAAGCATAGCTTTTTTGTTTTTCCATTACCATTGATGGCACCTAAGACCGGAGAATCCTCTAGAAGAGGGAAAGGGAAGACAAAAGCTTCCACATCCGAGTCATGGGAGATGGAAAGGTTCATCTCCAAAGCCCATCAAGACCACTTCTATGATGTTGTGGCCAAGAAAAAGGTGATCCCTGAGGTCCCTTTTAAACTCAAAAGAAATGAGTATCCGGAGATCCGACATAAAATTCAAAAAAGAGGTTGGGAAGTTCTAACAAATCCCATCCAACAAGTCGGCATCCTAATGGTTCAAGAGTTCTATGCCAATGCATGGATCACCAAGAACCATGATCAAAGCAAGAACCCGGATCCAAAGAACTATGTTACAATGGTTCGGGGGAAATACTTAGATTTTAGTCCGGAAAATGTGAGGTTGGCGTTCAACTTACCATACATGGAAGAGAACGCACGCCCCTACACAAGGAGAGTCAACTTTGATCAAAGGTTGGACCAAGTCCTTATGGACATATGTGTAGAAGGAGCTCAATGGAAGATTGACTCCAAAGGCAAGCCGGTTCAACTAAGAAGATTGGACCTCAAGCCTATAGCTAGAGGATGGTTGGAGTTTATTCAATGCTCAATCATTCCCACTAGCAACCGGTCTGAAGTTACTATAGACCGGGCCATCATGATCCATAGCATCATGATCGGAGAAGAGGTGGAAGTTCATAAGATCATACCTCAAGAACTCTACAAGGTGGCTGACAAGTCCTCCACCATGGCAATGTTAGCCTTTCCTCACCTCATCTGCCACCTATGCAATTCGGCTGGGATTGACATAGAGGGAGATATCCTCATCAAAGAGGACAAGCCCATCACTAAGAAAAAGATGGAGCAAGCAAGAGAGCCCACTCATGGAGCTCAAGAGGCGTATGAAGCTCATCACCATGAGATTCCGGAAATGCCTCAAATGCACTTTCCTCCACAAAACTATTGGGAGCACATCAACACCTCCCTAGAAGAATTGAGTTCCAATATGGGACAACTAAGGGTGGAACATCAAGAGCACTCCATCATGCTTCATGAAATAAGAGAAGATCAAAAAGCAATGAGGGAGGAGCAACAAAGACAAGGAAGAGACATAGAAGAGCTCAAGGACATCATTGGTTCCTCAAGAAGGAAACGCCACCATCACTAAGGTGGATTCATTCCTTGTTCTTGCTTTCTCTGTTTTTCGTTTTCTATGTTATGTGCTTATCTATGTTTGTGCCTTCATTACATGATCATTAGTAGTTAGTAACTTTGTCTTAAAGTTATAAATGTCCTATGAATCCATCACCTCTCTTAAATGAAAAATGTTTTAATTCAAAAGAACAAGAAGTACATGAGTTTCGAATTTATCCTTGAACTTAGCTTAATTATATTGATGTGGTGACAATGCTTCTTGTTTTCTGAATGTATGCTTGAACAGTGCATATGTCTTTTGAAGTTGTTGTTTAAGAATGTTAAATATGTTGGCTCTTGAAAGAATGATGACTAGGAGACATGTTATTTGATAATCTGAAAAATCATAAAAATGATTCTTGAAGCAAGAAAAAGCAGCAAAGAACAAAGCTTGCATAAAAAAAAAAAAAAAAAAAAAAAAAAAAAAAAAAGAGAAAAAAAAAGGGGCGAAAAAAATAGAAAAAAAAAATAGAAAGAAAAAGAAAAAGCAAGTAGAAAAATCCAATAACCCTTAAAACCAAAAGGCAAGGGCAATTAAAAAGGATCCCAAGGCTTTGAGCATCAGTGGATAGGAGGGCCTAAAGGAATAAAATCCTGGTCTAAGCGGCTAAACCAAGCTGTCCCTAACCATGTGCTTGTGGCGTGTAGGTGTCAAGTGAAAACTTGAGACTAAGCGGTTAAAGTCAAGGTCCAAAGCAAAAGAAGAGTGTGCTTAAGAACCCTGGATACCTCTAATTGGGGACTTTAGCAAAGCTGAGTCACAATCTGAAAAGGTTCACCCAATTATGTGTCTGTGGCATTTATGTATCTGGTGGTAATACTGGAAAACAAAGTGCTTAGGGCCACGGCCAAGACTCATAAAATAGCTGTGTTCAAGAATCATTATACTGAACTAGGAGAATCAATAACACTATTCGAAATCTGAAGTTCCTATAGATACCAATCATTCTGAATCTCAATGGATAAAGTGAGATGCCAAAACTATTCAAGAAGCAAAAAGCTATAAGTCCCGCTCATATGATTGAAGCTCTGTTTCATTGATAGTTTGGAATTTATAGTATATTCTCTTCTTTTTTTATCCTATTTGATTTTCAGTTGCTTGGGGACAAGCAACAATTTAAGTTTGGTGTTGTGATGAGCGGATAATTTATACGCTTTTTGGCATTGTTTTTAGTATGTTTTTAGTAGGATCTAGTTACTTTTAGGGATGTTTTCATTAGTTTTTATGTTAAATTCATATTTCTGGACTTTACTATGAGTTTGTGTGTTTTTCTGTGATTTCAGGTATTTTCTGGCTGAAATTGAGGGACTTGAGCAGAAATCAGATTCAGAGGTTGAAAAAGGACTGCTGATGCTGTTGGATTCTGACCTCCCTGCACTCAAAGTGGTTTCTCTGGAGCTACAGAACTCGAAATGGCGCGCTTCCAATTGCGTTGGAAAGTAGACATCCAGGGCTTTCCAGCAATATATAATAGTCCATACTTTGACCAAGAATTGATGACGTAAACTGGCGTTCAACGCCAGCCTTCTGCCCAAATCTGGCATCCAGCGCCAGAAAAGGATCCAAAACCAGAGTTGAACGCCCAAATTGGCACAGAAACTGGCGTTCAACTCCACAAATGGCCTCTGCACGTGCAACACTTAGGCTCAGCCCAAACACACACCAAGTGGGCCCAGGAAGTGGATTTATGCATCAATTACTTACTCATGTAAACCCTAGTAGCTAGTTTATTATAAATAGGACCTCTTACTATTGTATTAGACTATCTTTGGTCTCAGTTTTATTCCATTGTTCATCTTAGGAGACTATTGATCTCGTTTAGGGGGCTGGCCATCTCGGCCATGCCTGAACCTTCACTTATGTATTTTCAAACGGTAGAGTTTCTACGCTCCATAGATTAAGGTGTGGAGCTCTGCTGTTCCTCAAAGATTAATGCAAAGTACTACTGTTTTCTATTCAATTCTTCTTATTTCGCTTCTAAGATATCCATTCGCACCCAAGAACGTGATGAAGGTGATGATTATGTGTGACGCTCATCATCCTTCTCCCTTATGAACGCGTGCCTGACAAACACTTCTGTTCTACATGAATTAAGCTAGAATGAGTATCTCTTAGATCTCCTAATCAGAATCTTCGTGGCGTAAGCTAGAATGATGGCGGCATTCAAGAGAATCCGGAAGGTCTAAACCTTGTCTGTGGTATTCTGAGTAGGATTTAATGATTGAATGACTGTGACGAGCTTCAAACTCGCGAGTGCTGGGCGTTAGTGACAGACGCAAAAGGAGGGTGAATCCTATTCCAGCATGATCGGGAACCGACAGATGAATAGCCATGCCGTGACAGGGTGCGTGAGCATATTATTCACTGAGAGGAGGGGATGTAGCCACTGACAACGGTGATGCCCTTGCATACAGCCAGCCATGGAAAGGAGTAAGACTGATTGGATGAAGATAGCAGGAAAGCAGAGGTTCAGAGGAACGAAAAGCATCTCCATTCGCTTATCTGAAATCCCTGCCAATGAATCTACTTAAGTACCTCTATCCCTATCTTACTATATAATATTCAAAAACACCATTATCACTTTATATCTGCCTGACTGAGATTTACAAGGTGACCATAGCTTGCATCAAGCCAACAATCTCTGTGGGATCGACCCTTACTCACGTAAGGTTTATTACTTGGACGACCTAGTACACTTGCTGATTAGTTGAACGGAGTTGTGTCCACACATAGTAAAGAGCCATAATAATGATTCCATACAATAACAAAGAGTACTACATTAATGTGATCACAATTTCGTGCACCACTGTTCTTGTAGGAACCAGTTCATTTTTTTCATTATGAATCACTGTCATGCCTCCCTTTTTTGGGACGACTTGAACAGGGCTCACCCAGGGGCTATCAGAAATAGGATAAATAATCCCAGCCTCCAGTAATTTGGTGACCTCTTTCTGCACCACTTCTTTCATGGCTGGATTTAGCCGCCTCTGTGGTTGCACCACTGGTTTGGCATTATCCTCCAATAAGATTTTGTGCATGCATCTAGCTGGGCTTATGCCCTTAAGGTCACCTATGGACCACCCAAGAGCTGTCTTGTGTGTCCTTAGCACTTGAATAAGTGCCTCCTCTTCCTGTGAATTTAAAGCAGAGCTTATGATCACTGGAAAAGTGTCACCTTCTCCCAGAAACGCATATTTCAAGGATGGTGGTAATGGCTTGAGCTCGGGTTTAGGAGGTTTTTCCTCTTTCAGAAGAAAGTTCAGAGGCTCTTTCATGTCCTCTGAATCCTCCAAATCAGGCTGAACATCTTTAAAGATGTCTTCCAACTCTGATTCGAGACTCTCAGCCATGTTGATCTCTTCTACCAAAGAGTCAATAAGATCAACTTGCATGCAGTCTGTTGATGTGTCTGGATGCTGCATGGCTTTGACAGCGTTCAACTTGAACTCATCATCATTGACTCTCAGGGTTATTTCCCCCTGTTGGACGTCAATGAGGGATTGTCTAGTTGCTAGGAAGGGTCTTCCTAGAATGAGAGTAGCACTTTTGTGCTCCTCCATTTCCAGCACAACAAAGTCAGTGGGAAAGGCGAATGGCCCAACTCTGATAATCATGTCCTCAATCATGCCTGATGGGTATTTAGTGGAACCATAAGCAAGTTGGAGACATATCCGGGTTGGTTTAACTTCTTCAGTTAAGCCAAGCTTCCTGATAGTGGATGCAGGTATTAGGTTGATGCTTGCCCCAAGATCGCATAAAGCTGTCTTGGTGCAATGACCTTCTAATATGCATGGTATCAGAAAACTCCCAGGGTCTTTAAGCTTTTCAGGAAAGCTCTTCAGAATGACTGCACTGCATTCTTCAGTGAGGAGAACTCTTTCTGCTTCTCTCCAATCCTTTTTATGACTCAAGATCTCTTTCATGAACTTGGCATAAGAAGGTATTTGCTCAAGTGCTTCTGCAAATGGAATCTTTATTTTAAGAGTCCTGAGATAATCTGCAAAGCGAGCAAATTTCTTATCCTGCTCCTCTTTCCGGAGCTTTTGAGGATAAGGTATCTTGGCTTTATATTCTTCAACCTTAGTTGCTGCAGGTTTATTGCCTACAGAAGTGGTTGAAGAAGCCTTTTTAGAGGGGTTGTTATCAGCATTTGTGTGTGTCTGATCCCTCACTGGCAATTGAGTGCCAGAGTTAGAAGCTGGAGTGAAACTGGACGCCAGCTCCTTGTCTGCTCCTGGCGTCTGAACGCCAGAACTATGCCCATTTTGGGCGTTCAGCGCCAGATCTTGCCCATTTTGGGCGTTCAACGCCAGATCCTTGCCCATTTCTGGCGTTGAACGCCAGTCCTGCCTTGTTTCTGGCGTTGAACGCCAGTCCTGAGCATAGTCTGGGCGTTCAGCGCCAGCCTTCCACCAATTTTCTGGCGTTTCAGTTCCAGAATTACTTTTCCCTGGGCTCTTACTGTCCTCAGGTGAATTTTGGGTGGTTTGCTCATTTCTTAGCTTTTTGCTGCCTTGAGGTGGGGTATTTAATGTTTTCCCACTTCTTAGTTGAACTGCTTGGCATTCTTCTGCTATTTGCCTTAACAGCTGCTGCTTTGTTTGCTTAAACTGTTTGTCCATATGTATATTAGCCATCCTTGTCTCTTGTAACCTGTCTTTCAATTCGGCTAGCTGCTTTGTTAGAAAGTCCAATTGCTGATTGAATTCAGCAGCTTGTTTCACAGGACTGAGTTCAGCAGTTACTGTTTTAACCTCTTCATTCATGGAAGGGTTGCTGCTTAGGTACAGATGCTGATTCTTGGCAACTGTATCAATGAGCTCTTGAGCCTCTTCAATTGTCTTTCTCATGTGCATAGATCCACCAGCTGAGTAATCTAGAGACATCTGAGCTCCTTCTGCAAGCCCATAGTAGAAGATGTCTAACTGAACCCACTCTGAAAATATTTCAGAGGGACATTTTTGTAGCATCTCTCTGTATCTCTCCCAGGCATCATAAAGACATTCATTATCTCCTTGTTTAAAGCCTTGGATGTCCAGCCTTAGCTGTGTCATCCTTTTTGGAGGGAAATATTGATTCAGGAATTTTTCTGTCAGCTGTTTCCATGTCTTTATGCTGGCCTTAGGTGGTTATTTAACCACCTCTTAGCTTGATCTTTTACAGCAAATGGAAACAGTAATAGTCTGTAGACATCCTGATCTATTTCCTTATCATGTACTGTGTCAGCAATTTGTAAAAATTGTGCCAGAAACTCTGTAGGTTCTTCCTGTGGAAGACCGGAATACTGGCAGCTTTGCTGCACCATGATAATGAGCTGAGGATTCAACTCAAAGCTACTGACTCCAATGGAGGGTATGCAGATATTACTCCCATATGAAGCAGTAGAGGGGTTAGAATATGACCCCAGAGTCCTCCTGGACTGTTCATTTCCACTTAGGTCCATGATGGAGAAAGGGGAGATGATGTAAAATAGAGAAAATATTTTTATTTATTTATTTATTAATTTATTTCGAAAATAAAATAAATCAAAATAAAATAAATAAAAATGAGTAAAAGATTTTCGAAAAAGTGAGGAGAGAGAAAGTGGTTAGGAGATTTTGAAAAAGATATGATGATTTTTGAAAAAGGTTTTAAATTTTGAAATAAAAATCTGAATTTTTAAAGGAGAGAGAAAAACAATAAGACACACAGGATTTAAAATTTTTAGATCTGAGGTTTCTTATTTTCGAAAATTTTGGGGGGGAAAAAACACCAAGGAACACCAAACTTAAAATTTTTAGAAAACCAAAATAAATTTTCGAAAAACACAGAAAAATCAACAAGAAAACACCAAACTTAAAGTTTGGCACAGGATTTAATAGAAAAATTATTTTTTTGAAAAAGATTTTTAAAAAGAAAATAAGGATTCTAAGATTCTAACACAACAATAAAAAGAGACTCTAAACAAAAAGAGAATTTTTTTCCTAATCTAAGCAACAAAATAAATCGTTAGTTGTCCAAACTCGAACAATCCCCGGCAACGGCGCCAAAAACTTGGTGCACAAATTGTGAATCACACTTTTCACAACTCGTACCACTGACCAGCAAGTGCACTGGGTCGTCCAAGTAATACCTCACGTGAGTAAGGGTCGAATCTCACGGAGATTGTTGGTTTGAAGCAATCTATGGTTATCTTGTAAATCTTAGTCAGAAAGTCAATTATGTTTATCAGTTGAATTGTAAATAAACGAGAGAGCATGGATTAAAGGTTACTTGTTATGCAGTAATGGAGAATATATTGGAGTTTTGGAGATGCTTTGTCTTCTGAATCTCTGCTTTCCTCTGTCTTCTTGTTCACGCACGCACGTCCTCCTATGGCAAGCTGTGTGTTGGTGGATCACCGTTGTCAATGGCTACCTTCCATCCTTCCAGTGAAAACTACGCTCACGCGCTCTGTCACAGCATGGCTAATCACCGGTTGGTTCTCGATCCGGTTGGAATAGAATCCCTTGATTCCTTTGCGTTTGTCACTAACGCCCAGCCTTCAGGAGTTTGAAGCTCGTCACAATCATTCAATCCTTGAATCCTACTCGGAATACCACAGACAAGGTTTAGACTTTCCGGATTCTCATGAATGCCGCCATCTATTCTAGCTTATACCACGAAGATTCTGATTAAGAGATCTAAGAGATACTCATTCAATCTAATATAGAACGGAGGTGGTTGTCAGGCACACGTTCATGGGTTGAGAATGGTGATGAGTGTCACAGATCATCACCTTCATCACAGTTAAGCGCGAATGAACATCTTAGATAGGAACAGGCGTGTTTGAATAGAAAACATAAATACTTGCATTAATTCATCGAGACACAACAGAGCTCCTCACCCCCAACAATGGAGTTTAGAGACTCATGCCGTCAAAGAGTACAAAGTTCAGATCTAAAATGTCATGAGATACAAAATAAGTCCCTAAAAGTTGTTTAAATACTAAACTAGTAGCCTAGGTTTACAAAAAATGAGTAAACTATGATGGATGATGCAGAGATCTACTTCTGGGGCCCACTTGGTGTGTGCTGGGCTGAGATTTAAGCAATTCACGTGCAGAGGCTATTTGTGGAGTTGAACGCTAGTTTTTGTGCCAGTTTGGGCGTTCAACTCCAGCTTTTGATCCTTTTCTGGCGCTGGACGCCAGAATTGGGCAGAGAACTGGCGTTGAATGCCAGTTTACATCGTCTATCCTTGTGAAAAGTATGGACTATTATATATTGCTGGAAAGCCCTGGATGTCCACTTTTCAACGCAATTAGAAGAATGCCATTTCGAGTTCTCTAGCTCCAGAAAATCCACTTTGAGTGCAGGGAGGTCAGAATCCAACAGCATTAGCAGTCCTTTTTCAGCCTGAATCAGATTTTTGCTCAGCTCCTTCAATTTCAGCCAGAAAAATACCTGAAATTACAGAAAAACACACAACTCATAGTAAAGTCTAGAAATATGAATTTTTCCTAAAAACTAATGGAAATAAACTAAAAACTAACTAGATCATACTCAAAACTATATGAAATTAACCCCAAAAAGCGTATAAAATATCCGCTCATCAACAGCCATGTCTACTGTGAAGGTCAACTCATGAGTGCTCGAAAAGACATAGTGGGACATAATTTTTGCCCACACGCAAGCCTCCAAGGTGAGTGACTGGGCTGAGATGCTCTTGGATTTTGAACGATGCTGCCCATAGATCCAAGTGCTGCCAGGTTGGGCTATAACTCCGAGGACGCTATCCCAGTCGAACTGATACATCTGGCACTTACAAGATGCCTTTTGATATGCATCTCATCCATCTGGACTAGGTGGAAGGTCCAGTGCTCTCTGTATAGCACTCTCGGAGACAAGGACCTGATGCTGACAAACGTAGACAGTCTGCAGAGTAGGCGAGTAAAAGTTGGAGTAGAATTCAACTACCCAGGATAAGTTGGCCTCTCGCGGCTGCCTTCTCAAAAATCTCCACTGTCTCCTCTCTATTCGGGGCTCCATTAAATCAACAAAATATGTTGGGACAATGAGCAGATGCTCATTGTTGTAGTTCCTCTCGGCTAGGATGGAGAACATCTGTTCGCAATAACGGTTAGCAAACCGTGTGGAGTCTCGGGCGGGAAAACCTTTCTCTGATTCATCAACCTTAATGATCCTTTTCACCCGCTTTGTTGGTGGCTTTACGGTTGTAGATGGTAGCGCCTTAGCTGGTGTTCTCTTGATTCCTCTCCTTGCTGGTGTCTTGTCAGTGGCCTTCTCTTTTTCTTTCTTGGTACCCATGCCTAAGGAAGAAGGAAAGAGGAAGAATGTGAAATATAGGTGACTAAAACCGGAAGGAGGAGAATCCAAGTGAAAATGAATGCCAAAGAAAAGATAGTAGTTTAGATACATGGTAGCTACAACATGTAGGTAAGACATCAATTAAGAGCAAGGAGGCAAGTCATAATTGAATAGATGCAAGAGGTAAAATCACGCAAGTAGAGGCATGAGAAGCATAACTCAAGCATCAATAATTAAATATACCAAATCAAAGAGCACTTTAGATGATGACAGTTGTGAATGATAATCCCAAATACATGTGGAGTGTAAGTGTTGTGAAAAAGAGGCATTCAAGTAAAAGGGTAAAACAAAACAGAGTTCAAGATGCCATAGGCTTTTCCACAAACACTTGGTGAGCAAGTTAAGGTAGGAATGAAAATAATATAATCCAAATGTATAGGAGAGCCAAATTAAAATATCAATTGTCAAATCACTCCTCATAAAATCTACAAGCTTCATTATAGTAAGGTAATATCCAAATAAAATTCCAACACCAACATAAGAATGCATGAAAAAGGAAGAAAAAGAAACCATGGATAATTAAACTAAAAGAAAAATAGAGAATAAAGGAAAATTAGTAAATGCAATAACAAAAGAGTAGAAGGGAGGAAGAAAAGAAACCTGATGAAGAAGATGAAGAAGGAAAGAAGAAAGTAATAGATATAAAGAAAGAATAAGGAAGAAAGGAGGGAGAAGGAAGAAGAAATAATTAGGATTTGAAAAGAATTAGGATTGGGGGAGAGAGGATTTGAAATCAGACGCTGAGGTAGTTTAATTGTGCGTCGCATGCGACGCGTACGCGTGCATCACGCGTACGCATGGGTTGCGCAAATTTCAGCCGACGCATAAGCGTCTGGGACGCGTACGCATGATAGTAGTTGTGCGAATGGCGCGAAGGCATCAACGCGCACGCACAACTCTCTGTTCGTTGTGCGCATGGGGCCAAAATCACATACGACGCGTGCGCGTCACTGCCATTTTGGAAAAACAACGCGCACGCGTCAGGGATGCGTACGCGTGATGGGGCTTGTGCTCCTAGCACAGTTCCAGCCCCACACCATAATAACTCTCTGGCCAAACACCATTTACGCCGATTTTTCATGACGCGTACGCGTGATGGACTGAAATCGCAAGCGACGCGTACGCATGAGGGATGCGTACGCGTGGACTTGCTTGTGCGCAAGGCACGTGTCCAGCACCACTCCTGCCCAACTTTCTTTTCAATTCCTTTATTTTACGCAGTCACAAATGACCCATACGCGTCGTGTGTGTTTTCTTTTTATGTATATGAAGAATGCAGAATGCAGAATGCAGATGAATATGCAGAAATGATGAATGAACATGAATAAAAATAAAATTAAATAAGACTAAGAATAAAAAGGAACGATGATACCAGGGTGGGTTGTCTCCTACCTAGCACTTTGCTTTTACGTCCTTAAGTTGGATGGTCCACAAGCTCAATCTGCTTCTGTTGGTGGATCCTCCAAGAGGAAGACCTCTAGCTCTTTACTGTCCTTTATCTTCTCACCATGATACAGCTTTAAGCGATGTCCATTGACCTTGATGAATTTGGAACTTGATGGATGACTCAGGTGAAAGACTCCGTATGCCTTTGCCTTTTCTACTCTGTAGGGGCCTTCCCATCTTGAACGCAGCTTGCCTGGCATGAGTCTCAACTTTGAGTTGTAAAGGAGAACTAGCTCCCTAGGTCTGAAATGTCTTCTCTTTATATGCTTGTCATGCACAACCTTCACCTTCTCTTTATATAGTCTGGAGTTGTCATATGCTTCGAGTCGAAGGTTCTCCAGCTCTGCTAGTTGCAGCTTCCTTTCAGTACCAGCCTTCTCAAATCCCATGTTGCATTCCCTTATAGCCCAGAAAGCCTTGTGTTCCACCTCCACTGGGAGATGACAAGCCTTTCCGTACACTAAGCGGAAGGGGCTCATTCCTATGGGTGTCTTGTATGCTGTCCGATAAGCCCAGAGCATCTACAAGCCTGGTGCTCCAGTCCTTCCTATGAGACTGGACTATCTTCTCCAGTATGCACTTTATCTCTCTATTAGACACCTCCGCTTGTCCATTGGTCAGGGGATGGTAAGCTGTTGCTACCTTGTGGACAATCCCATGCTTCTTCAGTAGTCCTGCTAATCTCCTTTTACAAAAGTGAGTGCCTTGATCACTCACGATTGCTCATGGTGATCCGAAGCGACAGATAATATGGTTTCTAACAAAGGAGACAACAACGTTAGCATCATCAGTACGGGTTGGAATTGCTTCCACCCATTTAGAAACATAATCTACAGCTAACAGTATATATAAGAAACCACTAGAGTTTGGGAATGGACCCATGAAGTCAATGCCCCAAACATCAAAAATTTCACAGAATAGCATAAGCTGTTGGGGCATCTCATCTCTCTTGGATATATTTCCAAACCTTTGGCATGGGGAACAAGATTTACAGAAGGCGGTAGCATCTTTAAAAAGAGTGGGCCACCAGAATCCACAGTCTAAAATTTTTCTAGCTGTTCTTTGAGGGCTAAAATGTCCACCACTCTCAGAGGAGTGGCAGGCCTCTAAAATTGACTGGAATTCTGATTGAGGCATACACCTTCTAATTACCTGGTCAGCACCATACCTCCATAAATATGGGTCATCCCATATATAATATTTGGACTCGCTTTTCAGCTTGTCTCTTTGATGCTTAGTAAAATTAGGAGGGAAAGTGTGACTAACTAGATAATTAGCTACAGGTGCATACCAAGGAACTACTTCAGATATTGCGTGCAAGTTATCAAATGGAAAACCATCATTAATAGGAGTGGAGTCATCCTTAATGTGCTCAAGGCGACTCAAGTGGTCCGCCACTAAATTCTGGGAACCACTCCTATCCTTAATTTCTAAATCAAATTCTTGCAGCAACAATATCCAACGTATTAGCCTTGGTTTGGACTCTTTTTTAGCTAATAAATAATTTAGAGCTGCATGGTGTGAGTACACTACCACCTTAGTACCAAGTAAATAGGCTCGGAATTTATCCAGAGCAAAAACAATAGCCAGAAACTCTTTTTCAGTGGTATTATAATTAGACTGTGCAGCGTCTAAGGTCTTAGAAGCATAAGCAATTACAAAAGGATCCTTACCTTCATGCTGAGCCAACGCTGCTCCCACTACATGGTTGGAGGCATCACACATAATCTCAAAAGGCTGGCTCTAGTCTGGTCCTCTCACAATCGGAGCTTGAGTCAAGGCGATCTTCAGCTTATCAAATGCATTCATGCAGTCCTCACTCAGCTCAAACTCAACATCCTTCTGCAGTGTCTTGATAAAGGCAATGCTACCTTACTGAAGTCCTTGATAAACCTCCGGTAGAAACCTGCATGGCCAAGGAACGAACGGACTTTCCTCACGGAGGAAGGGTAAGGTAAACTAGAAATTACATCTACCTTTGATGGATCTACAGAAATACCAGTATTAGAAACAACGTGTCCTAGAACAATACCTTGTTTTACCATAAAATGACATTTTTCAAAATTTAATACAAGGTTTGAACTAACACACCTGTCTAATACTCTAGCTAAACTATCCAAACAAAGGCTAAATGAATCACTATAAACGCTGAAGTCATCTATGAAAACTTCCATGCAGTTCTCAATAAGATATGAGAAGACACTTGGTGCACGAAATTTTGATCATCAACAATGGTGCCAAAGGACTTGGAGCTCTCAAACGTGAATCACACTTTGTCACAATTCCGCACAACTAACCAGCAAGTACAATGGGTCGTCCAAGTAATAAACCTTACGTAAGTAAGGGTCGATCCCACGGAGATTGTTGGCTTGAAGCAAGCTATGGTCATCTTGCAAATCTCAGTCAAGCGGATTCAAATGGTTATGGAGGATTGATAATTAAAAGATGAATAAAACATAAAATAAGATAAAGATAGAGATACTTATGTAATTCATTGGTAGGAATTTCAGATAAGCGTATGAAGATGCTTTGTTCCTCTTGAACCTCTGTTTTCCTATTGCCTTCTTCCAATCATTCATACTCCTTTCCATGGCAAGCTTTATGTTGGGCATCACCGTTGTCAATGGCTACTTTCCGTCCTCTCAGTGAAAATATTCTACGCACGCTGTCACCACACGGCTAATCATCTATCGGTTCTCGATCATGTTGGAATAGGATCCATTGATCCTTTTGCGTTTGTCACACGCCCAACAATCACGAGTTTGAAGCTCGTCACAGTCATCCCTTCCCAGATCCTACTCAGAATACCATAGACAAGGTTTAGACGTTCCGGATCTTAGGAATGGCCGCCAATAATTCTAGCCTATACCACGAAGGTTCTAATCTTAGATTAGAAACCCAAGAGATACACATTCAAGCTTGTTTGCATTTAGAACGGAAGTGGTTGTCAGGCACGCGTTCATAGGTGAGAATGGTGATGAGTGTCACATAATCATCACATTCATCATGTTCTTGGGTGCGAATGAATATCTTGGAGAAGAAATAGACTTGAGTTGAATAGAAAAACAATAGTACTTGTATTAATTCATGAAGAACAGCAGAGCTCCACACCTTAATCTATGGTGTGTAGAAACTCCACCGTTGAAAATACATAAGAACAAGGTCTAGGCATGGCCGTGAGGCCAGCCTCCAAAAGCGTCTAAGATAGCATAAGACTTATCAAAGATGAAAATACAATAGTAAATGGTCCTATTTATAGAGAACTAGTAGCCTAGGGTTTACAGAAATAAGTAATTAATGCAAAAATCTTCTTCTGGGCCCACTTGGTGTGTGCTTGGGCTGAGCATTGATGCTTCCATGTGTAGAGACTTTTCTTGGAGTTAAACGCCAGCTTTTGTCCCAGTTTGGGCGTTTAACTCCAGCTTTTATGCCAGTTCTGGCGTTTTGACGCCAGAATTCTTAAGCTGACTTGGAACGCCGGTTTGGGCTATCAAATCTTGGGCAAAGTATAAACTATTATATATTGCTGGAAAGCCCAGGATGTCTACTTTTAAACGCAATTGAGAGCGCGCCAATTGGGCTTCTGTAGCTCCAGAAAATTCACTTCGAGTGCAGGGAGGTCAGAATCCAATAGCATCTACAGTCCTTTTTCAGCCTCTGAATCAAATTTTTGCTCAGGTCCCTCAATTTCAGCCAGAAAATACCTGAAATCATAGAAAAACACACAAACTCATAGTAAAGTCCAGAAAAGTGATTTTTAAATAAAAACTAATAAAAATATAATAAAAAATAACTAAAACATACTAAAAACATACTAAAAACAATGCCAAAAAGCGTATAAATTATCCGCTCATCACAACACCAAACTTAAATTGTTGTTTGTCCCCAAGCAACTAAAAATCATATAGGATAAAAAGGATAGAATATACAATGAATTCCAAAAACATCTATGAAGATCAGTATTAATTAGATGAGCGGGGGCTTTTAGCTTTTTGCTTCTGAACAGTTTTGGCATCTCACTTTATCCTTTAAAGTTCAGAATGCTTGGCATCTATAAGAACTCAGAATCCAGATAGTGTTATTGATTCTCCTAGTTAAGTATGTTGATTCTTGAACATAGCTACTTTATGAGTCTTGGCCGTGACCCTAAGCATTTTGTTTTCCAGTATTACCACCGGATACATAAATGCCACAGACACATGACTGGGTGAACCTTTTTAGATTGTGACTCAGCTTTGCTAAAGTCCCTAGTGAGAGGTGTCCAGGGCTCTTAAGCACACTCTTTTTGCTTTGGACCACGACTTTAACCGCTCAATCTCAAGTTTTTACTTGACACCTTCACGCCACAAGTACATGGTTAGGGACAGCTTGGTTTAGCCGCTTAGGCCAGGAATTTATTCCTGTGGGCCCTCCTATCCACTGATGCTCAAAGCCTTGGATCCTTTTTATTTTACCCTTGCCTTTTGGTTTAAAGGGTTACTGGCTTTTTCTGCTTGCTTTTCTTTCTTTTTCTCTTTTTTTTTCTTTTTTTCGCTTTTTTTCGCATATATATATATTTTTTTTCTGCAAGCTTTTCACTGCTTTTTCTTGCTTCAAGAATCAATTTTATGATTTTTTAGATTATCAAATAACATTTTTCCTTTTTCATAATTCTTTCAAGAGCCAACAATTTTAACATTCATGAACAATCAAATTCAAAAATATGCACTGTTCAAGCATTCATTCAGAAAGACAAAAGTATTGCTACCACATCAAAATAACTAAACTATTTTAAAATTTGAAATTCATGCACTTCTTTTTCTTTTTCAATTAAAAACATTTTTCATTTAAGAAAGGTGATGGATTCATTTTCATAGCTTCAAGGCATAGACACTAAGACACTAATGATCATGTAATAAAGACACAAACATAGATAAACATAAATCATAATTTTCGATAAACAGAAAATAAAGAACACGGAGATTAAAGAACGGGTCCACCTTAGTGATGGCGGCTTGTTCTTCCTCTTGAAGATCTAATGGAGTGCTTGAGCTCCTCAATGTCTCTTCCTTGCCTTTGTTGCTCCTCTCTCATGGTTCTTTGGTCTTCTCTAATTTCATGGAGGAGGATGGAATGCTCTTGGTGCTCCACCCATAGTTGTCCCATATTGGAACTTAATTCTCCTAGGGAGGGGTTGATTTGCTCTCAATAGTTTTTTGGAGGAAAATGCATCCCTTGAGGCATCTCAGGGATTTCATGATGAGGAATTTCCTCATGCTCTTGTCCATGAGTAGGATCTCTTGTTTGCTCCATCCTTTTCTTAGTGATGGGCTTATCCTCATCCATGAGGATGTCTCCCTCTATGTTAATTCCAACTGAATTGCAGAGGTGACAAAAGAGGTGAGGAAAGGCTAAGCTTGCCAAAGTAGAAGACTTATCTGCCACCTTGTAGAGTTCTTGGGATATAACCTCATGAACTTCTACTTCCTCTCCAATCATGATGCTATGGATCATGATGGCTCGGTCTATAGTAACTTCAGACCAGTTGCTAGGGGGAATGATTGAGCGTTGGATGAACTCCAACCATCCCCTAGCCACGGGCTTGAGGTCATGCCTTCTTAGTTGAACTGGCTTCCCTCTTGCATCTCTTTTCCATTGGGCGCCCTCTTCACAGATGTCCATGAGGACTTGGTCCAACCTTTGATCAAAGTTGACCCTTCTAGTGTATGGGTGTGCATCTCCTTGCATCATAGGCAAGTTGAATGCCAACCTTACATTTTCCGGACTAAAATCTAAGTATTTCCCCCGAACCTTTGTAAGCCAATTCTTAGGGTCCGGGTTCACACTTTGATCATGGTTCTTGGTGATCTATGCATTGGCATAGAACTCTTGAACCATTAAGATTCCAACTTTGTTGAATGGGGTTGGTAAGAACTTCCCAACCTCTTCTTCGGATCTCATGTCGGATCTCCGGATACTCATTTTTTTTAGCTTAAAAGGGACCTCGGGGATCACCTTCTTCTTGGCCACAACTTCATAGAAGTGGTCTTGATGCACCCTTGAGAGGAATCTCTCCATCTCCCATGACTCGGAGGTGGAAGCTTTTGCCTTCCCTTTCCTCTTTCTAGAGGTTTCTCCGGCCTTTGGTGCCATAAATGGTTATGGAAAAACAAAAAGCAATGCTTCTACCACACCAAACATAAAAGGTTTGCTTGTTCTCGAGCAAAAGAAGACAGAAGAGAGTAGAAGAAGAAGAAATAGAGGAGATGGAGGGGGTTTAGTGTTTCGGCCAAGGGGGAGAAGTAGTGTGTATGTTGTGTGAAAATGAAGGAGTGAAGATGGGTTTATATAGGAGTGGAGAGGGGGGTATGGTTCGGCTATTATGGGTGAGTTTGGGTGGGAAAGTGGTTTGAATTTGAATGGTGGGGTAGGTGGGGTTTTATGAAGGATGGATGTGAGTGGTGAAGAGAATGGTGGGATTTGATAGGTGAGGGGTTTTTGGGGAAGAGAAATTGAGGTGATTGGTGAATGGGTGAAGAAGAGAGAGAGAGAGGTGGGGTAGGTAGGGATCCTGTGGGGTCCACAGATCATGAGGTGTCAAGGATATCTCATCCCTGCACCAAGTGGCGTGCAAAACGCCCCTTTCTGCCAATCCTGGCGTTAAACGCCAGGCTGCTGCCTATTTCTGGCGTTTAACGCCAGCTTCTTGCCCATTCCTGGTGTTAAACGCCAGTCTGGTGCCCATTTCTGGCGTTAAATGCCCAGAATGGTGCCAGACTGGACGTTTAACGCCCATTCTACTACCCTTATTGGCGTTTAAATGCCAGTAAGCTTCTCCTCCAGGGTGTTCTATTTTTAATACTGTTTTCCCTCTGTTTTTGCTTTTTCAATTATTTTTGTGACTTCACATGAACATCAACCTACAGAAAACATAAAATAACAATAGAAAATAGAGATTTAACATAGATAATTAAAGATTGGGTTGCCTCCCAACAAGCGCTTCTTTAATGTCAATAGCTTGACAGTGGGCTCTCATGGAGCCTCACAGATGTTCAGAGCAATGTTGGAACCTCCCAACACCAAACTTAGAGTTTGAATGTGGGGGTTCAACACCAAACTTAAAGTTTGGTTGTGGCCTCCCAACAACAAACTTAGAGTTTGACTGTGGGGGCTCTGTTTGACTCTGTATTGAGAGAAGCTTTTCATGTTTCTTCTCCATGGCTACAGAGGGATATCCTTGAGCTTTAAACACAAGGTAGTCCTTATTCACTTGAAGGACTAATTCTCCTCTGTCAACATCAATCACAGCTTTTGCTGTGGCTAGGAAGGGTCTGCCAAGGATGATGGATTCATCCATACACTTTCCAGTCTCTAGGATTATGAAATCAGCAGGGATGTAATGGTCTTCAACCTTTACCAAGACATCCTCTACAAGTCTGTAAGCATGTTTCCTTGATTTGTCTGCCATTTCTAGTGAGATTCTTGCAGCTTGTACCTCAGTGATCCCTAGCTTCTCCATTACAGAGAGAGGCATGAGGTTTATGCTTGACCCTAGGTCACACAGAGCTTTCTCAAAGGTCATGGTGCCTATGGCACAAGGTATTGAGAACTTTCCAGGATCTTGTCTCTTCAGAAGTAATCTCTGCCTAGTCAAGTCATCCAGTTCTTTGATAAGCAAGGGGGGTTCATCCTCCTAAGTCTCATTACCAAATAACTTGGCATTTAGCTTTATGATTGCTCCAATATACTTAGCAACTTGCTCTTTAGTAACATCTTCATCCTCTTCAGAGGAAGAATACTCATCAGAGCTCATGAATGGCAAAAGTAAATTCAATGGAATCTTTATGGTCTCAGTGTGAGCCTCAGATTCCCACGGTTCCTCATTAGGGAACTCCTTGGAGGCTAGTGGACGTCCATTGACGTCTTCCTCAGTGGAAATCACTGCCTCTTCCTCCTCTCTAGGTTCGGCCATGTGAGACGTGTTTATGGCCTTGCACTCTCTCTTTGGATTCTCTTTTGTATTGCTTGGGAGAATACTAGGAGGGAGTTCAGTAGTTTTCTTACTCAGCTGACCAACTTGTGCCTCCAAAGTTCTAATGGAGGACCTTGTTTCAGTCATGAAACTTTGAGTGGTTTTAATTAGATCAAAGACTATAGTTGCTAAGTCAGAGTGGCTCTGCTTAAAATTCTCTGTCTGTTGCTGAGAAGATGATGGAAAAGGCTTGCTATTGCTAAACCTGTTTCTTCCACCATCATTGTTGTTGAAACCTTGTTGAGGTCTCTATTGATCCTTCCATGAGAGATTTGGATGATTTCTCCATGAAGGATTATAGGTGTTTCCATAGAATTCTCCCATGTAATTCAACTCTTCCATTGCAGGGTTCTCAAGGTCATAAGCTTCTTCTTCAGAGGAAGCTTCCTTAGTACTGCCTGGTGCAGCTTGCATTCCAGACAGACTCTGAGAGATCATATTAATTTGTTGAGTCAATATTTTATTCTGAGCCAATATGGCATTCACAGTATCAATCTCAAGAACTCATTTCTTCTGATTTGTCCCATTATTCACAGGATTCCTTTCAGAAGTGTACATGAATTGGTTATTTGCAACCATCTCAATGAGTTCCTAAGCTTCTGCAGGTGTCTTCTTCAGGTGAAGAGATCCTCCAGTAGAGCTATCCAATGACATCTTGGATAGTTCAGACAGACCATCATAGAATATACCTATGATGCACCATTCTGAAAGCATGTCAGAAGGACACCTTCTGATCAATTGCTTGTATCTTTCCCAAGCTTCATAGAGGGATTCACCTTCCTTCTGTCTGAAGGTTTAGACTTCCACTCTAAGCTTGCTCAATTTGTTAGGTGGAAAGAACTTTGCCAAGAAGGCATTAACTAGCTTTTCCCAAGAGTTCAGGCTTTCTTTAGGTTGTGAGTCCAACCATGTCCTAGCTCTGTCTCTTATAGCAAAAGGGAAGAGCATAAGTCTGTAGACCTCAGGATCAACCCCATTGGTCTTGACAGTGACACAGAGTTGCAAGAATTCAGCTAAGAACTGATGAGGATCTTCCAATGGAAGTCCATGAAACTTGCAATTCTGTTGCATTAGAGAAACTAATTGAGGCTTAAGCTCAAAGTTGTTTGCTCCAATGGCAGGAATTGAGATGCTTCTCCCATAGAAGTCGGGAGTAGGTGCAGTAAAGTCACCAAGCACCTTCCTTGCATTGTTGGCATTGTTGTTTTTGGCTGCCATGGCTTCTTCCTCCTTGAAGAGCTCTGTTAGGCCCTCTAGAGAGAGTTATGCTTTAGCTTCTCTTAGCTTTCTCTTTAAGGTCCTTTCAGGTTCAGGATCAGCTTTAACAAGGATGCCTTTGTCTTTGCTCCTGCTCATAAGAAAGAGAAGAGAACAAGAAAGTATGGAATACTCTATGTCACAGTATAGAGATTCCTTGAGGTGTCAGAGGAAAAGAAGAATAGAAGGAGAAGATAGATAGAAGAGAATTTGAACTTATCAAGAAGGATAGAGTTCGAATTGTTGATAGTGGAGGAGTGTTAGTCCTTAAATAGAAGGATGTGAGAAGAGGGGAAGAATTTTCGAAATTAAAGTAAAAGATTTTGAAATAATTACAAGAAATTTTGAAAATTTGATTGATGATTTTCGAAAACTAAGATTGGGAAAGAAATAAAGTGATTTTTGAAAAAGATTTTGAAATTAGAAATTAAAAAATATGATTGAAAATTAATTTTGAAAAAGAGGTGATTGAAAAGATATGATTGAGAAGATATGATTGAAAATCAATTATAAAAAGAAAGTTTTAAAATTAAAGTTGATTACTTGACTAACAAGAAATTAAAATATATGATTCTAAAATTTAAAATTTGATCCTTTCTTAATAGGCAAGTAACAACTTGAAAATTTTGAATTAAATCACTAATTGTAGCAAGGATTTTCAAAAATAATGATAAATAAAAAAAATTGAAAAGAAATTGATTTTGAAAAGATATGATTGAAAAGATATGATTTGAAAAAGATTTGATTTTGAAAAATTATGAAAATTTGAAAAAGATTTGAATTAAAAACAAAATCTTCCCTCTAGTGTCCTCCTGGCGTTAAACGCCCAGAATGGTATCCATTATGGCATTTAACGCCCAAAATGCTACCTTTTTGGGCGTTAAACGCCCAGCCAGGTACCCTGGCTGGCGTTTAAATGCCAGTCTTCCTTCTTCACTGGGCGTTTTGAACGCCCAGCCTTTTCTGTTTAATTCTTCTGTTGAGTGTTCTGAATCTTCAATTCTCTGTATTATTGACTTGAAAAGACATAGTTTTGAATATTTTTTGAATTTTTAAATGATGAGAAACAATAATAAAAAGAATGCAACTAAGATCAAATAAACAATGCATACAAGACACCAAACTTAGAAGTTTATATACTAAAGACTATAACAATTTGAAAATGCATGTAAGAAACAACAAAAGACACAAAATAAGAGAAATTAAAGATCAGAGCAATGAAATCATCAAGAACAGCTTGAAGATCAATGAAGAACATAATGCATATATTCGAAAATTGCAAGAAGAATAAAGACATGCAATTGACACCAAACTTAAAAATTGACACTAAGATACATAAAATATTTTTGATTTTTATGATTTTATAAATTTTTTTTTTTGTGATTTTTCGAAAATTATATGGAAAAGAGAATAAAGAGATTCAAAACTTTTAATAAGAATTCCAGGAATCATGCAATGTTAGTCTAAAGCTTCAGTCTAAAAAGATTAGACATGGCTAGCCAAGCTTCAGCAGGACAATACATTCAACAGCTAAATTGATGAAAATCAATCAGCTTTTGTGATGATAAGAACATCACCTTGAAACTCTATAATTCATTCTTAAAATTTCTGAAAAATAAAAAGAAAAGTACCTAATCTAAGCAACAAGATGAACCGTCAGTTGTCCAAACTCGAACAATCCCCGGCAACGGTGCCAAAAACTTGGTGCACGAAATTGTGATCATCAACAATGGCGCCAAAGGACTTGGAGCTCTCAAACGTGAATCACACTTTGTCACAATTCTACACAACTAACCATCAAGTGCACTGGGTCGTCCAAGTAATAAACCTTACGTGAGTAAGGGTCGATCCCATGGAGATTGTCGGCTTGAAGCAAGCTATGGTCATCTTGCAAATCTCAGTCAGGCGGGTTCAAATGGTTATGGAGGATTGATAATTAAAAGATGAATAAAATATAAAATAAGATAAATATAGAGATACTTATGTAATTCATTGGTAGGAATTTCAGATAAGCGTATGAAGATGCTTTGTTCCTCTTAAACCTCTGCTTTCCTATTGCCTTCTTCCAATCATTCATACTCCTTTCCATGGCGAGCTTTATGTTGGGCATCACCATTGTCAATGGCTACTTCCCGTCCTCTCAGTGAAAATGTTCTACGCACGCTGTCACCGCACGGCTAAACATCTGTCGGTTCTAGATCATGTTGGAATAGGATCCATTGATCCTTTTGCGTCTGTCACACGCCCAACAATCGTGAGTTTGAAGCTCATCATAGTCATCCCTTCCCAGATCCTACTCAGAATACCACAGACAAGGTTTAGACGTTCCAGATCTTAGGAATGGCCGCCAATAATTCTAGCCTATACCACGAAGGTTCTAATCTTAGATTAGAAACCCAAGAGATACACATTCAAGCTTGTTTGCATGTAGAACAGAAGTGGTTGTCAGGCACGCGTTCATAGGTGAGAATGGTGATGAGTGTCACATAATCATCATATTCATCATGTTCTTAGGTGCGAATGAATATCTTGGAGAAGAAATAGACTTGAGTTGAATAGAAAAACAATAGTACTTGTATTAATTCATGAAGAACAGCAGAGCTCCACACCTTAATCTATGGTGTGTAGAAACTCCACCGTTGAAAATACATAAGATCAAGCTCTAAGCATGGCCGTGAAGCCAGCCTCCAAAAGCGTCTAAGATAGCATAAGACTTATCAAAGATGAAAATACAATAGTAAAGGGTCCTATTTATAGAGAACTAGTAGCTTAGGGTTTACAGAAATAAGTAATTAGTGCAGAAATCTTTTTTCGGGCCCACTTGGTGTGTGCTTGGGCTGAGCATTGAAGCTTCCATGTGTAGAGACTTTTCTTGGAGTTAAACGCCAGCTTTTGTCCCAGTTTGGGCGTTTAACCCCAGCTTTTATGCCAGTTCTGGCGTTTTGATGCCAGAATTCTTAAGCTGACTTGGAACGCCGGTTTGGGCCATCAAATCTTGGGCAACGTATGGACTATTATATATTGCTGGAAAGCCTAGGATGTCTACTTTCCAACGCAATTGAGAGCATGCTAATTGGGCTTCTGTAGCTACAGAAAATCTACTTCGAGTGCTGGGAGGTTAGAATCCAACAGCATCTGCAGTCCTTTTTCAACCTCTGAATCAGATTTTTGCGCAGGTCCCTCAATTTTAGCCAGAAAATACCTGAAATCACAGAAAAACACACAAACTCATAGTAAAGTCCAGAAAAGTTATTTTTAAATAAAAACTAATAAAAACAAAATAAAAACTAACTAAAACATACTAAAAACAATGCCAAAAAGCGTATAAATGGTAGGGGATAGTGATCCTTGCGAGTAGTGTGATTTACCTGACATGCGATCAAGCATCTGATCGGTAGATGGTAGGGGATAGTGATCCTTGCGAGTAGTCTGGTTGAGGCGCCTGTAATCAATGCACACCCTCCAGGAGTTCTGCACTCTAGTTGTCAGGAGCTCTCCATGCTCATTCTTTACTGTTGTGACTCCAGACTTCTTGAGCACCACTTGTACTGGACTGACCCATTCACTGTCTGAGATGGGGTAGATGATATCAGCTTCAAGCAGTCTGGTCACTTCCTTCTTGACAACTTCTAAGATGGTGGGGTTTAGCCGCCTCTGAGGTTGACGGACAGGCCTTACCCCATCTTCTAAAAATATTCTGTGATCACAAACTTGAGGGTTGATACCTACTATATCTGCCAAACTCCACCCAATTGCCTTCTTGTGTCTTGTCAGCACACTAAGCAGCTGCTCCACCCGTTGGGAAGTGAGTTCCCTTGCAATGATAACTGGGAGCTTCTGATGATCCTCAAGGTAAGCATATTTGAGGTGGGGTGGAAGGGGCTTCAATTCCAATTTCTGCTCATGGCTAGGCACTTGATCTTCTGGAGCTAGTGATGTTGGCAATGTGCCTTCATCTTGTTCAGGGGGCATCCCCACACTTACACCTTGCTCCATATGCATCTCTTCTACTTCTTCTTGGTGAACTACAGCTACAGTTTCATCTATGATGTCGCACTGGAAGATGGAATGATCTTCCCAGAGGATGCTTCATAGCTTCATCCAAGTTGAAGCTCACTGCTCTACCATCTATCTCAAAGGAGTAAGTTTCTGAGAATGCATCCAACTTGAACTTTGAAGTTTTCAGAAATGGTCTTCCAAGGAGGATGGATGATGGTCTTCCTGAGTCATTAGGGGGCATCCCCAAGATGTAGAAATCAATTGGAAATGTGAGCCCCTTAATGCTCACTAGCATGTCCTCAGCAATTCCAACCATAGAGATGATGCTTTTATTTGCCAAAACAAAACGTGCTGCCGACCTTTTCAAGGGAGGGAGCCTCAAAGCATCATATATAGATAATGGCATTATACTAACACACGCGCCTAAATCACACATGCAGTTAGAAAATTTTACACCTTCTATAGTAATAGTAAACATGCATGGACCTAGATCACTACATTTTTCTGGTATATCACCCATTAAAGCAGATATAGAGCTACCTAGAGGAATAGTTTCTAAATCATGTATCATATCTTTATTCATGCATAAATCTTTTAGAAACTTAGCATACTTAGGTACCTGGTGAATGGCATCAAAAAGGGGAATCGTTACCTCAACCTTTTTGAAGATCTCCACCATCTTGGGGTCTATCTCCATCTACTTCCTGGACTTCCTAGCAAGGTGTGAAAATGAAATGGGAATGGCATCTCTTGTGACTTCATTTTCCTTTGGTGCTCCATTCCCTGGTTGAGCTGCTTCTTCTTCAACTATGTCTTGTACTTCATCCTCTTCTTCAACATCCTCCACCTCAACAATGTTTTCAGCTTGGATATCTTTCTTTGAGCTTGGCTCCTCCTGACTCCTCTCTTTCAGTGTGGTTTCGGACCTCAAAGTAATGGCATTGATTTCACCTTTGGGATTGGGTAAAGGTTGAGAAGGCAGTGCACTAGAGCTTGAAGGTTAATTGTTGGGGGTAGAAGGTGGTTCCAGCCGAGAGATGAGAGCTTGTAAAGTGGAGGTAAGACCATTGATGCTAGAGGTAAGTGTATTCTGAAGGTCTTTCTGTCCTTGTGCAATAGAGTGAAGCATCTCATCATTGGTAGAAAAAGGGGGATAAGTAATTTGAGGGGCCTGCTGTTGGTTGTTCTGAGGCACTTGGGACTGCCTTTGGTGAGGTGCTCTGTACGGCTGGTTTTGGTTTTGCTGTTGGTAGGGAGGGTTTTGCCGTCTGTTGTTGTTGTTATTATTCCACCTCTGGTTCCCATTGTTGTCTCTGCCTCCTCGGTTGTAGTTGTCCCTCCATCCTTGGTTGAAATTATCTCTCCAGCCTTGGTTAGAGTTATCTTGCCAGCCTTGACTGTAGCTTCCACCTTGGTTATAATTTCCGCCTTGTTGATAGTATCCTTAATTCGGGCGGTCATAGAAGTTATGAGTAGCTACCAAGGTGTTGTCTTCTTGTTGGAGCTGCGAGCACTCAGCAGTGTAATGAGTATAACAGGCACATATTCCGCACACTCTCTGAGGAACCAACTGTTGACTCTGTTGTTGTGGGGGAGGCTGAGGTTGTTGTTGATTTAGCTATAGCTGCTTCAGTATGTTAGTCATCTCTCCCAGAGTCTGTGTGAGAGCAGCAGTCTTACTACTAGAGGAAACCTCTGCAATAGCCTTAGGATAGTTGTTCCTGTGCCTGACATTTCAGGTAGACTCAGTTAGATCGGTGATCAGTTGCCAAGGTTCTGTCACCGTCTGGTACTTCTTCAAAGAACCATTACTTACAGCATCTAATGTAGTCTTATCCTGAGGCAAATCCCAGTTGGTGACGACTGCTTTAGGTTGGGTGTAGAACCACTCTCTTGCCTTTTCCTAAAGAGAAAACGGGAAGGCATACAGCCAAATAGTAGTTTCATCTACACCATGACGCCTAGTAGTTGAGCAGGCTGTCTGAAAATCTCTGAGGTACTTTTTGGCCTATTGAGCAGGTAAGCCATGAAACTTGGGCAGTAAGTTGATTAGCGCAGTTTTCAGTTGAAAATCTGCAGCCAGATTTGGGTGACGTGCTTGATACGGTTGCAGCGTAAAGTCCGAAGCTCCTGTTTCCTGGAGAATAATTCTTCTAGGCTCCGTCATATTTCCTGAACGTAAATAAACAGTATCAGTAGAAAAGGAGCTTGTTTCTTCCTCGGATGGCGCTTCAAATTCACCCTCAGATGAGATTGGTAAATTGGTAAGAACCACTTCACCACCCTCAGAGGCTAACCGACGCCGAGCTCGCCTAATTAGTGAAATAGTTCTTTCAATTCCAGGATCAAACGCGGCTAAGCTCGAGTCAGGTAGTGAACGTGTCATTCAATGAAAGAAACACACAGCTCATGGTAAAAAAATAAAATAAAAATATGCGAATATGTAAAATTAAAAGTATTTACACCAACTAAAAATTTAGCACGCAATTGCAACTCCCCGGCAATGGCGCCAAAAATTGAATGAGCGGAAATTAGCCGATTAAGAATTTATTATAGAAATAACGGTGCGAGTACAGTTCCTAACCGACTAAAATTCCGCTTATCAATTTAGAAGGGTTGTCACAGTTTTAGAATAAAATTACTGGGAGTAGGAATGCCAGGTCGTCTCCCAACGAGTTGACAAAAGGGTGCTATCTTATTAGTCAAGAGTTTTTCGAGAAATTTTGAGAGTTGGAGAACAGAAAAATAAATGATTGTAAATTAAAGCAATGAAAATTAACAAGAGAATTTATAGAATCAGAATAAAAGGCCTCGACCAGGGGAAGATTAATTGGAAGATCTATCCTTGTTGGATTTTTCCAAGTGTAATAGCAAGAGGTTGTTGTTTTCACTTAGTTAACCCTTACTAAATAAAGGAAAGTCAAGTGATTGAGCTAACTCTTATCCGCAAGTCCTAATCTTCTCCTATGGAAGGATTAGCGTTAGTAAATAGAGAATTAGCCAACAACTTCCAATTAAGATTGACAATTGAATATTCCAACTCAAGGGTCTCCTCTTAATCAACCCCCAAGTCAAGTTGGGAGTCTACTCCATTGACATGAATACAACGTTCACATACATATAAGAAGAAGACATGATAATCTAAATAAAATAATAACTGAAAATTAATTAAAGGTAAAAGTAATTCTTTGCATTAATAAATCCTAAAATCATAAACATCCTTATCTGAACAGGGTTAATGGGCAAATAAAAGAGTAAAGAAATAAGAAAGCAAACTAGAATAATAGCAACTTCAACAGAAGTAGTGACTCTTCTCAATATCCAAAGCAAAAGCATGAAAAGCATAAAAACTAGAACTATGAATGTGAAGAAAACCTAGAGGGAGAGTAGTATTCTTTCTAAGATTCAAAACTAAAACTAAAACTATGCGAATGAGAATATCTCTCGAGTCTCTACTTGTCCCCTGGCTCTATTATGTGTTTTTGGGCCAAAAACTGGGTCCAAACTTAGCCCAAAATCGCTTCCAGCGTTTTCTGCGATTTCTGCAAGTAGCGCATGTCACGCGTACGCGTCAGTCACGCGTACGCGTCACTGGTCATCTTCGCGTATCACGCGTACGCGTCAAGCACACGCACGCGTCGCCGTGCAAACTCCAATTCACGCGCACGTGTGAGGCATGCGTTCGCGTCGCTCCTCGCTGGTTATCTCCTTTATTTCTTGTGCTCCTTCCATTTTTGCAAGCTTCCTCTCCATCCTTTAAGCCATTCCTGCCCTATAAAGCTTGAAAATACTTAACGCACAGATCACGGCATCAAATGGTATAAAGGGAAATTAAAATACACAATTTAAGGGCTTAGGAAGCAAGTTTTCAATTATAGAACAAGACTATTGTACAAGATGTCTCTGGTACGGGTTGAGAGATGGATCGAGAACTTGCGGGTTGAGGTAGATGCCGGATCACTTGAGTGGAGCAATGGGGGGAGGTACCTGCAAAGAAACTCCGACGCTCAAGTCAGAATGGATCTAAGAGGTATAAGGTGTGAGGAATGAATGAATACCTGGAGGGACCTGGGTCCTCTATTTATAGGTGATGATGAATATCTTATCTTATCTTATTTGGCTAAGATAAGGGAGACGTTTGAATTATCTTATCTTATCTTACTTGACTAAGATAAGGGAGATGTTTGAATTCGAAAGTTGGTTAGGAGCTCTAGTGGGTCGGTTTCGAGCCTTCTGGAAGGGCGAAGTGGGCCGGATCCGTAACAGTTGCCCCCGGAGCGAGAGAGTGAGGGTGCTCAGTCTCATCGCTGGAGGAACCTTTTCCTTTCCATTGTGGTTTGGCAAGGAGATCGTTGTTTGGTTTTTCCGGTCGAGGTCGACGATTTGGGGAGTTCCTGGCCGTTTCATGGTCAGGCGAGGAGCGCGTTGTTTGGGCGTTTCATCACATGTCGGGTTTGAGGACCATAATAGTTGGCCCCGGAGCATGAGAGTATGCTTTCTTGGTCTCAGTGCTAAGTTGTTGGAGAGTCTGATCCTCTGTAGTTTGGGAGACTGTGAGGGGCCTAAAAAAGGCGTGACGTCATTCTGCACCAATTGGTAGGATGATGTAAGTCAGTCTGGCTTTCTGCAAGTTGGAAGACCTGTCCTCATGCTTGTTTTGTGTGGCCTTTTTTTTGGGCCATTATTGTGAACTTATTTTAGACCTCTTAGTCGGCCGATTTCAAGACTTTGTTTATTTAGCTTATTTGGATTTCCGTTTTGTTGGCTTTGCGGGTGATCAATTCATGAGTCACTATTTTTGTTATTTGGATATCCGTTTTGTTATTTGGATATCCATTATGTTGGCCTCAGGGTGATCGATCCCCGGGCTGCCATTTTTTATTTGGATACCCGTTTTGTTATTTGGATATCCGTTTTGTTGGCCTAGGGGTGATCGATTCCCGAGTAGCCGTTTACTTATTTGGATATTCGTTCTGTTATTTGGATATCCGTTCTGTTGGCCTCAGGGTGATCGATTCCCAGGTCGCCATTTTTTGTTATTTGGATACCTGTTTTGTTATTTGGATATCCGTTTTGTTAGCCTAGGGGTGATCGATCCCTGGGTAGCCATTTACTTATTTGGATATCCGTTCTGTTATTTGGATATCTATTCTGTTGGCCTCGGGGTGATCGATCCCCGGGCCACCATTTTTTGTTATTTGGATACCCGTTTTGTTTTTTGGATATCCGTTTTATTGGCCTAGGGGTGATCGGTTCCCCGGTAGCCGTTTACTTATTTGGATATCCATTTTGTTATTTGGATATCCGTTCTGTTGGCCTCGGGGTGATCATCCCCGGGCCGCCATTTTGTTATTTGGATATCCGTTTTGTTGGCCTAGGGGTGATCGATCCCTGGGTAGCCGTTTACTTATTTGGATATCCGTTCTGTTATTTGGATATCCATTCTGTTGGCCTCAGGGTGATCGATTCCCAGGTCGCCATTTTTTGTTATTTGGATACCCGTTTTGTTATTTGGATATCCGTTTTGTTGGCCTAGGGGTGATCGATCCCTGGGTAGCCGTTTTTAGTTCGTGTCGTCGAACAGGGCAATGCTTTTGAAATAATAAATTTTATTTGTGGTTTGGGCCTCGTTAAAACCTTCCGATGTGGGTAGGAAAGAGTGCCTCGATCTTGTTGCTTTGGAAGGAAGGATGTTTCTACATATAGTAGCACCGTAAGTTGGTGAAATTTCAGGATCTTGGGAGCTTGGTCCCATCTAGTCTTTCGAGCATGTAGGCTCCTTTTCTGATTACCGTCTTGATTTGATAGGGACCCTTCTAGTTAGGCGTGAGCTTCCCTTTTTCGGGAGTGGGTAGACCGATGTTGTTTTGTTGTAAAACGAGGTCTCCTGGTCCGAAGTCTCGTCGTACCGTGCTGCCATTGTACCTTAGGCTTATTCTCTATTTTAGGGCTAGCTCCCGTAGGTGTGCTATACTCCTGACCTTGTCTGCAAGGCCCTACTTTGCTTCTTTGTCGTTTCCTCCCATGGTTCTGCGTGGACTTTGGTGTGCATCGAGGTCGAAAAGGAAGATGCCTGCCGCGTCTCGGGATCTCTTGCGTAGGGCTAGGCTAGTGTTATCGTATTCTACTGTGGTTTCCCGATCTCCGTGGATGGTTCCGATGGAGCCATCTTCTGCCGTGAACTTCATTAGAAGGTATTTGGTAAAGATGACGGCGGAGAGGTCGTTGATTGTTTTTCTTCCAAGGATGACGTTATAAGCGGTGGAGTTCTTGAGGACCACGAACTCGGACAGGATTGTCTTCCTCTGGCTTCCCGTCCCTATGGTAAGTGGAAGAATGATGGAGCCGTCTAGCTTTGAGGAAGTTGTCTCCGAGTTTGGTTACTCTGTTGAGGTGTGTCTGGAGGTTGTCGTTGCAGAGTCCGAGCTTGTCGAAAGCTCCTCTGAAGAGGATGTTGGAATCTGTTCCCGTGTCCACCAGTATTCTTCTTACTAGCCCAGTTCCAATCTTTGCCGAGATGACGAAGGGGGCGTCTTCTGCCGAGGTGCCATGCTGGCAATCCTCGGGGGAGATGTTATCGCTCTATTGGTGGTGGCGGTTGGGGTTTGGTCTCTAACTGCCAGGATCTTGAGATCCTTCTTCAGTGCTGATTTTGATTTTCCTGGGGTGTCTTTCCCTGTGATGACGTTCACGATAATGGTCGGATCTGTTTCAGGGCTTTCCCTAGAGGCTTGTCTCTGTGTCCTCGGGTTACGTCCTTCTTTTTATGGTGATCTGTCTTTTTCCGCGCGTCTTGGTTCCCTGATGATTTTGGCAAACTCGGAGAGTTTGCCGTCTCGTATGGCTTGCTCGAGGGCGTCTTTTAGGTCGAAACAATCTTGTGTCCTGTGTCCACATCCTCGGTGGTAGTCGCAGTACAGGGTCTTGTTGCCGCCCGTTCTTTCCTTGAGTTGTCGGGCCCTCGGAAGAATACCTCGATCGGCTATTTGGTGGTATATCTCGGTGATCGGGGCCGTCAGAGGTGTGTAGTTAGAGAATTTTCTGATTCTGGGGGGTTGGTTTACGTTTGCTGGTTTGGGATATTCTTTATGGTTTTCTCTTGGTGGGGGGTTATGTCGAGGTGCCGTGCCGCCGTGTCGTGTGCTGCCATGCTGCCGTTTATTGGCGGCTACGACTTGGCTTACTTCCTCGCCATTTATGTACTCCTTTGCGACGCTCTAGATCTCGTGCATGGTCCACACCGGTCTGGTAGTGAGGTGTTTTCGGAAGTCTTCATTTATGAGCCCGTTAGTTAGGCAAAGGCTTGCGACTAAGTCCGTGAGTCCGTCGACCGTTAAACATTCATCGTTGAAGCGATCGAGGTATTTTCTCGTGGACTCGTCTTGTCTCTAGGTAACTCCCAATAAGCTTATGGGGTGTTTAGCTTTGGTGATTCTGGTGGTGAATTGGGCCATGAACTTCCGTGATATATCGTGGAAGCCAATTATGGATCCGTCGGGGAGGGTGTTGAACCATTTAATCGCTAGCCCGGCTAGGGTTACCGGGAAGGCCTTACCTCGAACCGCGTCAGCGGCCCCTTCCAGGTTCATCCTGGCCTTGAAGGCCGTTAGGTGCTCCTGGGGGTCCTTGGTTCCGTCGTACTTCATATCCGTAGGTTTGTCGAAGCCTTTAGGGAGTTTTTCTTTCAGGATTCTTTCAGTGAAGGGAGTGGCTCCCATTATCAAGTGGTCACTTCTTCTGCGTTTGGCCTCTCGATGTCGTCGGTCGTCGTCTGTGTCATATTGATGAGCCGGGTTGCGTGAGACGCTGCTATCATACCTTTTGCCGTGTCTTCGTTCGGGCATCATGTCGTGTCCGTGGTCACGAGAGATGCTACGGTTGTATCTCTTGGCATGTCGCCGTTCTGGCGATCCGCCGTGCCTGGTTTCATGGCGAGATCTTGATCTGGAGGTTGCGTGACTTCCGTTTTTGGCGTTGTGCTTTTCTTTGGGTGTAACTCGGCCTTTGAGGTCTTGCACCCTGAGACACAGCTCTTGGATTATCTGGACCACCTTCTCTCCTAGGTCGTCGGGTGGCCGGGCTTCAGTGGGGGGACGGTTGTCCTCTCTTGGTTGTTGCTGGGTTGGGGTTGGTTGGCGATGTGCCGCGCTTATTATCCTTCCGTGGGTGGGAGGAGTGTTATCTTGGAGTTCAGGAGTTGGGGTGTTGGGTGGAGGATTGCTCCTCGAGGTTCTCCGTCATGCCGTCATGATTTGGCTGTCCCCCGCATCTGTGTAAGAACCTTGAGAACTTTCTTGATCTCTTGGCTCCTGAGAGGTTTGAGCTTGGCCACGGTGGTAGCGTTTAAGGAGGTCATTCATGATGAGCTTCCTTATGAATTTTCAGTAAGGTCCGAAGGGGGATCATGGCGACAGAGTTGTCATAGGTAAGGCGGCGGATGGCAGAGGTTTGGAACCTGATGTTGAAGGAAGTGACCTCATGGGTTTGGAGGAAGAGCTTGAAGAGTTCAAAAGAAGAAGCAACCACGGTGAGCATGGAGTCGAAATAGAGGGAGAAGATGGGTCCATGGCGCTTGGAGAGACGGATGAGGGAGTGGTGAATGAGAGGGTCCAAGAGGTGGAGGTGTCCCACTAAAGGGAGGCGAGACTTTGGGCTCAGAGGACTTGGAATTTCACCGTTGGAGTAGGGCGAAGGTGGATAAAGAGTGTTATCACTAAGAAGGTGATTGCAAGTTGAAGAAACATTGTTCCTTTGGGATTTCGCCATTGGAGTAGGGCGAAAGTGTGTTATCACTGCAAAGGTGATGCAAGTTAAGGAAACATTATTCCTTTGGGATTTCGCCGTTGGAGTAGGGCGAAGGTGTGTTATCACTGCAAAGGTGATGCAAGTTAAGGAAACATTATTCCTTTGGGATTTCATTGTTGGAGTAGGGCGAAGGTGTGTTATCCCTGCAAAGGTGATGCAAGTTAAAGAAACATTATTCCTTTGGGATTTCGCCGTTGGAGTAGGGCGAAGGTGTGTTATCCCTGCAAAGGTGATGTAAGTTAAGGAACATTATTCCTTTTTGTTCTCAGCTATATCCAAGAAATCTGAGTTTGATTATTGCTCTTCTGGGTTATCCGTCATGCCGCCACAACGTTGCAAAGTCCCCACAGATGGCGCCAATGTACAAGATGTCTCTGGTACGGGTTGAGAGATGGATCGAGAACTTGCGGGTTGAGGCAGATGCCGGATCACTTGACTGGAGCAATGGGGGGAGGTACCTGCAAAGACACTCCGACGCTCAAGTCAGAATGGATCTAAGAGGTATAAGGTGTGAGGAATGAATGAATACCTGGAGGGACCTGGGTCCTCTATTTATAGGTGATGATGAATATCTTATCTTATCTTATTTGGCTAAGATAAGGGAGACGTTTGAATTATCTTATCTTATCTTACTTGACTAAGATAAGGGAGACGTTTGAATTCGAAAGTTGGTTAGGAGCTCTAGTGGGTCGGTTTCGAGCCTTCTGGAAGGGCGAAGTGGGTCGGACCCGGGTAACCAAGTTCGGAGACCGTTCCGGGTATAGGATCCATGGGCCGGATCCGTAACAACTATAAAGGAATTGTAAAATCATGCAATTTGTATGTATAAGTGTGCAAGGACTTGATAAAAACCACTCAATTGAGTACATGATAAACCATAAAATAGTGGTCTATCAGTTTTGCATTGTGAAATTTTGGGAAATGGGTAAACACTCATGCATTCATTACTTAGAACATATGCATCTCTCTTATATGATAAAAGAAAAAAAAATTTTGGTGTACATACTTTGTTTATAAAAAAAAAGAGAGAAAAGAAAATAATAATGTAAATAAAGGATGCATATGTGTGTGAATTGGAAAGAGAATGCATGAGTGAATGTGAGAAAAGAGGTGAACGGGAAGTTAGGTTGTTTTTCTTGGGTATAAATAGATTAGTATAGGATTAGGTGGGACACTTGAGCTAATCAAAGATCCAATCTATTAACCCACTTAACCATATTAATCCTATCCTTATCCTAGCCCCATTACAACCCTCCAAAGACCTCATGATATTTGTATTCATTCATCAAGTATTAGTTAATTGTTAGATGACTTGGAAATCTTTGAGAAACATGATTAAAGGAGGATTGAGCGATTAAGCCCTAAACACTGAGCGATTAGAGTGTAAACATATCCGGTGAGGGGTTCAATTGCTCAATTCTATGTTTCCATCCCTTATCTTGTATCTTCTTGCAAGTTGCTTGTTAGATTGTGAAAACTTCAAATCAAATCTTTGGACATTGATTATATTGCTATATTTGCTTGCCTTGGCCCTAAGTTCCTACTTTGGATTGATTGAAATTCTTTTATTTGTTTTTGCCAAACTCAATAGGAACCATAGTATATATAGATATAGATAGATAGTATTTAGTATAGTTGCATGCATGTAGTTGATGCCAGGACATTTTGGCCAGTTTCACTGACCTTTTCTTTACTATTTTTAGGGTAGTTTCATGCATTTCCTTAGGAAATAAGCTAGTTTTGGGTAGATATTCACTTACATCTTGATTCAAGCATACATTGTGCACTTTACATGATTTCATGAGGATTTTGCATAAATTTAAGGACAAATTGGATGTTTCACTTCCCATGACTTGGACTAGAACTTTGATGCACTTTATTGCTTGATTTCAGGACAAAGGAAGCAAAGAAGAACCACATTAGTGGCTACGTTAGTTACACTAACGTTAACACTAACGTGGAATGGGAGTAACTTGCCAAGTTAATGAGAAAAGTGATTGCCAATAACGCTCTCGAAGCCATCATTACCCACGTTAAGAGTCACGTTAACTAAGTTAACGTGAACTCTAACGTGGAAGTAAAGAAATGGAGCCAACGTTAGTGACACTTAACATTATCACTAACGTTGGACCAGGATCATGAGTGGCCACGTTAGAGTCCACGTTAACTTAGTTAACGTGGCCTCTAACGTTAAGAAGAAAAGGGGGGAAGCCAACATTAGTGACATTCAACATTGTCACTAACGTTGGCCAAGTCACACAAGGCCACGTTAACTTCCACATTAACCTAGTTAACGTGGAAGCTAACGTGAAGAGACTAGGTGTCGACAACGTTAGTGACACTAAACATTGTCACTAACGTTGGGATGAACACACACTATCCCTAAGAAGCCACGTTAACTCCAACGTTAACCTAGTTAACATAGAAGTTAACGTGAAGAAGAGAGGTGACACCAACGTTAGTGACACCCAACATTGTCACTAACGTTGGAAGGAGCCCACACATGCCACCATGAGCCACGTTAACTTAGTTAATGTGGAAGCTAATGTGGATAAGAGAATGATGAGCCAACGTTAGTGACACTCAACTTTGTCACTAACGTTGGAGATGGTTAGCATGGCCACGTTAGAAGCCACGTTAACCTAGTTAACATGGACTCTAACGTGGGAGCTAAGGGACACATTTGAACGTTAGTGACAATGTTAAGTGTCACTAACGTTCTCGAAGGTTGGCAAGCCTACGTTAAAAGAGCCACGTTAACTACGTTAACGTGGACTCTAACGTAGAGAAGGGGGAGGCTTCTCAACGTTATTGGGAAAGTTGAGTCCCAATAACGTGCACGAAGGACAAAGAGGCAACGTTAGTGGCAACGTTTGTGCCACTAACGTTGAGGTTAACGTGGCTCTTACTTAGGTAAGGAACGTTAGTGAAAAAGTTGAATGTCACTAACGTTCTCGAACCCATATCTTCACTGAACGTTAACACCACTAACGTCCTGAGCTAAAGTCTCTGCCCACTCCACACTTTCTCTCTACAAGTAAAGCTGAGCCCAATGAAGAAGAGAACTGCTTCAAACTCAAGATCCAAAGGCCCATACCCAAGACTTGAAGAATCAACTAGAAGAACAGAAGAGTAGTATATATAGGAGGAGCTTTGAATTATTTTAGAGAGTTGGAAAATAGAGGGAGCCTCTTGGCATAGAACTACTCTCTGTATTTTACTTTCTTTGCACTTCTAGTTCTCATGATGTATTCTCCATCCTTGTTTTCATTTTCCAGAGCTATGAACAACTAAACCCCTTTCATTGGGTTAGGGAGCTCTGTTGTAATTTGATGGATCAATACTAGTTTTTATTATTCTTCTTCTATTTTTTCTCTTGATTTTACTTGAAAGCTTTCGATCTTCATCCAATTGGGTAGTTATCTTGGAAAAGAAGCTATTCATACTTGGATCTCTTCTGAACCTTGAAAGAGGAATGAAGAGATCAAGCTAGAAATGCTTTCTCATGCTGGACCAAATTGGGTTTGGATGGATATGTGACTATAATCCTGTCAACACTTGGTTTGGGAAATGCATGTGGTATAATCAGTGACCATACTTCATCTCTTCTCATGAGCAATTGACCAAGGAATTGGCTATTGATCAAGATTTGAGAGATTGAATTACAAGAAATTGTAATTCAATCACTTAAGATTGCCAAGGAGATCAATGAGTGCATTGATTGAGGAAGAGATGAAAATGAAATTGATCCGGAGAATGCAACATCTCCTAAGCCCAATGAACTCCCCATTTCTGATCTTACCCATTCTCTTTAATTTCTGTTAGTTACTTTTATGAGCAATTCCCCCATTCCCATTTACAATTCTGCAATTTACTTTCGGTCATTTACTTTCAGCTCTTTAATTCTAGCATTTACTTTTCTGTCCATTACCTTCCCGCATTTTATTTTCTACAACTCTCAACTCAAATTCTGGATTCGCTCAACTAGAACATTCCTCTAATTAAAGTTGCTTGATCAATCAATCCTTGTGGGATTCGACCTCACTCTATTGTGAGTTTTTACTTGACGACAAATTCGGTACACTTGCCGAAGGAAATTTGTTATGAGACAAGTTTTTTGTGCATCAAGTTTATGGCGCCGTTGCCGGGGATTGATTGTGCATCAACAATGATTAGATTTGAGCATAACTAGATCGAGCATTTTATTTTTGTTTGATTTAAATTTCTGTTTGAGTCATTTACTTTCTGTTTTAGTTAATTTCTTCCCTTCCCCCTTACTTTTTCTTTATTATTTACTATTCATCTCACTAACCCACTAACTGTTTGATATATTGCATCACTCACACTAACAGTAATTCTGACAGATATACTTTCTGCACCTATTCTCTTTGCTTGTACTTGTTGGTTGTATGACAGGGAGAAGAAGCGGGGCTTCAACTTCCTTTGATTCTGAACCTGAGAGAACCTTCCTTAGACTAAGGAGGGAGGCAGGAGAAAAACGTGTAGTTGGTGCTGAAGAAGAGGAGGAATACTTTGAGGAATACTTTGAACCAAACATGGAAGAAAACATGGAAAACCATCATGAAGAAGAGGCTCACAACCATGGCAGAGGAGGTCGAGCAAATCATGCTGGGGAGGATAGAAGATTTTTAGGCTCTTACATCAATCCAAACCCAGGAAACTGTGGAAGTAGCATTCAAAAGCCAACCATCCATGCCAACAATTTTGAACTGAAGCCACAGCTCATCACCCTTGTTCAGAACAACTGTTCGTTCGGAGGGAGTGTCCAAGAGGACCCAAATCAACATTTAACCACCTTCCTGAGAATATGTGACACAGTGAAGTCTAATGGTGTTCATCCTGACGCCTATAGATTGCTCTTATTTCCATTCTCACTCAAGGATAAGGCAGCCAAGTGGCTGGAGTCTTTCCCAAGGGAAAGCTTGACAACTTGGGAAGATGTGGTGAACAAATTCTTAGCTAGATTTTACCCTCCTCAATGAATCAATAGGCTGAGAGCTGAGGTCCAAACTTTCAGGCAACAAGATGGTGAGACTCTATATGAAGCATGGGAAAGGTTTAAAGACCTAACAAGGAGGTGCCCACCAGATATGTTCAATGAATGGGTGCAGCTGCACATTTTCTAAGAAGGGCTCTCTTATGAGTCAAAGAAGGCCGTAGACCATTCATCCGAAGGATCTTTTAACAAGAAGAAGACCATTGAGGAGGCTATAGATGTCATTGAAACAATAGCAGAGAATGACTACTTCTATGCCTCCGAAAGAGGGAACACTAGAGGAGTGATGGAGTTGAATAATGTAGATGCTCTGCTGGCCCAAAACAAGCTCATTACCCAGTAGCTGGCTGACCTCACCAAGAAGATGGAGAGGAACCAAGTAGCAGCAATCTCCACTTCATCAACAATCCAAGAAGGAGTGAATGAAGAAGCAGAGGGTAGTCAGGAGCAAGCCAACTATATTAGGAATTCACCTAGGCAAAACCATGATCCATACTCCAAGACCTACAACCCTGGATGGAGGAACCACCCAAACTTTGGGTGGGGAAATCAACAAGACCAAAGCCTTGATCAAAGACGCCCAAATCCAAACAATGCAGCCCACCAACACTTCACATCTAGACCATATCAACACCCCCATAACAACACCTCTCCACATTCATACCAAGGCCAGAATAACCCTACTCAGCCTGACCTATCATCATTTGATGAAAGAATCTCAAGGATTGAGAATCTACTTGAAGGCATAAGCAAGGAGATTCAAGACAACAAGGTGTTCAAGGAGGAAGTGCGAGCCAGTTTCAAGAACCAAGGAGACACAATCAAGAGGTTGGAATCTCAAGTGGGGTATCTCTCTGAGCAAATTCCCAAACCCACAGATGGATTTCCAAGTGACACAGAGAAGAATCCGAGAGGTGAAACAAAAAAGGTAAGATGGGAAGATTGTAAGATGGTCACTGTAAGTAATAAGGAGACTGAGGACAAGCCAAGCAAGCTGTCAGAACAACCTGAAAATACCTCGGCAGAGAAGGAGGAAAAAGAGTACCAAGAACCAGAAATCTCAAAACAGGAGCTGCTGAGACTCTATGCACCTTTTCCCCAGCTGCTCAATGGTGCTGTGGAGAAGAGAATATACTCAAGATTTCTGAACTTGTTTGCATCTCTGCATGTGAACATACCATTCATCAAGACTATCCAACAAATGCCTGCGTACATCAAGTATATGAAGGAGCTGCTTCCCAGGAAAAGCTCACTCAAGGGAGGGCAAACTATAGTAATGAACAAGGAATGCAGTGCCCTCATTCAACCGCAGTTACCAACGAAAAGAAAAGATCCAGGGAGTTTTCATGTCCCCTGTGCCATAGGAGAAACAATGTTTGATAGAGCACTCTGCGATTTGGGAGCAAGCATCAACTTAATGCCCTATTCCCTGGTGAAGAGGTTGAAGATCAATGAGATAATGCCCACAGACGTAGTCATCAGGCTGGCAGACAAAACTCAAAAACAAGCAATAGAAGTGGTGGAAAACGTGTTGGTAAAAGTGGGGAAATACTTTCTTCCCACAGACTTTGTCATCTTGGACATGGAAGAGAGTCACACTCACCCAATCATATTGGGAAGACCATTCCTAGCTACAGCCAGAGCACTCATAGATGTTGAGCGAGGGGAGCTAATATTGAGAATCCATGATGAACAACTCAGCTTCAATGTCTTCAAACTCTCACAAGAAGCTGACCAAGAAAACAAAGAACCAAGCAATGATCATAATGAGATGCTGACAGAGGAAACAGGCACTAAAGCATAACCAACAAATCTGAGAACCTCACTGAATGATGAACAATGCAAACAGTAATTGTCACAGCTCAAGGAGAAGCTAGAGGAACCTAAACCACCAGAGGCATCTGAAGATAACAACAAAATTCCCTTAGAAGATGAAGTCGCCAAGAGTAAGGCAGCATCAAAAGGGACAAAGAAGAGAGTACCAAGGGGGTGGAGGAACAAGAAAATCCCTACAGAAGACTTCTCTCCAGGAGATAAAGTGATCTCAGCTTACTTCCCAGATATCCCCCCTAATCTCCCCAATGTACCATCTCAGTTACCTAAGGTCTTCACTATCAACAGAGTCCTCTCCTTGGAACATGTAGAGATCATTGATACAACCAATGGATATAAATCCAAGGCAAGAGGGGAGGACTTGAAGCATTATCAACCTCCCTGATGAAGGAGAAACGTCAAGCTAGTGACGCTAAAGAAGCGCTTCATGGGAGGCAACCCATGTTTTATTAGCTTTTACTAGTGAATAAGTCAATATTCATGAATTCCAACCCAAACCTGGTGAAGTCCTTATATTGCAGTATATAGTGAAGAACAAGTTTGGTGTTCAAAGCATGTCAAGAAAGCATGAATGCAACAGAGAGCATGCTAGTCTTGGAGCTTTGAACAGAACTTTTCATCACGGTGCTCCAAACTAAGTTTGGTGTCACCCCATGGTGCAACCAATGTGCATATAAGGATACACAGTTAGTTAGTTAGTTGGAGTTCATGAATAAACAAAATCTTTTCTTCTCTTTATTATTCTAGCCGTAAAAATTTAAATTGATTTCTTTTTGTGATATTTCTTACTTTTCTTATTTGATCTTTATAGGGAAAGGAAAGGAGCATTGAAAGAGATTGATTGGACAATTTAATGGGAAAGGTTCGGCCACTTCATGAAGAGGGTACTACACACGTGCCTCAAGGGGGAATGCATTGGGAATGGTTTCCATGCAACATTGGAGGAAGAACAACTTTAAAAGTGAACCAACTCCATCATAAAGTTGAGAATCCTCGTGCTTACTCCTTACAAAACCCCATCCGTTCATCATACACCAACCCCATCAATCCACACCTTTCATCTCTTCATCACTTCTCTATATAAGTGAATCAAATCCACATCATCTCCACATTCGAAATTCATACCCCTTGCACTTCACTTTCCAGCAACCAATTCTTCAACTTCCCACTCTCTAAATCCCACATCTCTTCCCTTCACTACACCTTTTTCGCTTTAACTTCATTCATGGCATCATCAAGCTCCAACAGGCAGAAGAGGAAGGAACCAATGGAGAACATTCCCTTCGACGAGAAGAGATTCAAGACTGCCTTCCATGAACGAGAATTTGAGCGGATAAAGCTCAAAAAGATACTGCCCGAGTTAAATTTCCAAATTAATGAAGACGAATGCCCACAGATTCGGGAGAAGATTGAAGAAAGAGGGTGGCAATTGCTCACCAATCCAGAGGAGAAGATCAATGCAAACCTCATCAAAGAGTTCTACGCAAATGTGGTTAGAGAAGACAAAACCAGGGTCCCAACCTTCAAAAGCTATGTAAGAGGAAAGGAGCTAGACTTCAGCCCAAATGCTATAATAAGAACTCTTCACCTGAAATCACTACACTTTGATGAACCTAGCTATCATGCAAGGATAAGTAAAAGCCAAGACAATGATGAGCTCACTGAGATAGTGACTGACATCTGTGTTATAGCAGCTGACTGGGAGAGGTATGGAGATGGGAGACCCCGGTTCATCAAGAGGGGAGACCTTAGCCCAGAAGCCAAGGGGTGGTTTGAACTTGTGAGGAGATCTATTCTCCCAGCTGCAAATAATTCAGAGGTAAATATTAATCAAGCAACTATGGTACATTGCCTAGTACAAGGTGGAGAAATCAACGTGCATGAACTTATAGCTGAGGGAATTCAAGATTCAGCTGAGAAGCTTGAATCAGGTGCCAGGCTTTGGTACCCCAGCACCATTCTCCGATTGTGCACAAAGGCCAAGGTGGTCTTTGAGGATAGCAATCCAGACTGGGTTAACCCAGGGAGGCTAATGACAACCCAGCGTATGGCCTATACTACACCTACTCAGCAACAAAAAAGGCCACAAATAGGGAAATTAAAAGCAAAGGAAGGAGCTCACCAAGAGGAGTCTCATCAGGAAGAATATCAACAGGGAGAGCATCCTTACCCAGCCGATTTGAATATGAATCACCTTCTAAGAGCTATTGAAGATTTGGGAATGAGACATATGGAAGGACAAGAGCAAATATTGAACTGGATGAGCCAACAAGAAGAGTAGAAGAAACAACAAATGGAGCAGCAACAGGAACAATACTCCCAGCTCACTCAAACCATCCACCAAGTTACTGAGAGGTAAGAACGTCAAGATAAGCATTTGCAGGAACTCAATCAGCGACAAATAGCCCAGATGAAAGCATTCAATGAGTTTACTGTACTTAATGAAGGACGGCAACTACATCAGGAGGAGTTCAACGTCAACACTCAAGCCAAGTTGAACTACATGTCCAGTAATATGCATCATCTACACTATGCCATCCCTACATATGATGAGGTCCAAAAAGATTTTGTAGAACAAGAAGAGAGGAAGGTGAAACAGCAAAAGGAAACACTCAAGAAGAAGATGGAAGATGGTGGTTTCTGGAAGAAGCTGCTTGGAAAAGGCAAGGGAAGTGGGAGCACAAGCAATCAAGAAGGAGAGCATGGACATCCACAAGATTAAAAGGTGGTGGAGTTCCTTCTTTGGTCCATCTTTCTCTATGTTTTAAATAAGGAAGATCTTGTATGAAATAGAACTTGCTTCCATTTCAGTTTAAACCTTTTTAAATTCCGTCTTTTAAGTTTTTGAGTTAAAGAGGTCTATGATTGCTAGTCCGTATGTCACTGCATCCTTACTTTGCTTACTTGTATATTTGTCCCTTTAAATCAAATGAAAAGAGAATGAGTGTTTTCAAAAGACCAGAGAGGAGTTCATACTATGGAATAAGTTCATGAGTTTATGGAAGGGTCATAAGTTAGCTAAGTTGGTTCAACCATAAGGTGGGAAGACAACTATCTGTCAGGAATACTATGCCTGAGACACACCCCATGAGACTGGTTAAATAAAAAGATCCTAATAAGAAAAAGGGAAAGAACAATAAAGGTTAAAAAAATAAAAGAAAAAGAGTAAGCAATAAGGCTAGGCACCAATGGTTTTAATCTTAAGACATGTGTCTGTGGTGCTCTTGTGTGAGGGATCTACTTGGATGAATAAGCTCTTAGGGGTGCCTTATCACTTGGTAACTTGGGTTAACTAACCCGAGATTATCAGCTGAAAGTCCACTATCAAGAGTAACCCTCACTACAGAGCATTTAGTAACCCAAAGAGGTGCTGGACACCAAGGTCTCAAGAAAAGAAAATAAATAAACTATGTGCCTGTGGTGTGTATGTATGGGGGAGAGACTTGAGCAAGTAAGTCCTTAGGGGTGCTTCAACACCTAGCACCTTGAACCAACTGGTTCGAGAGTGTTGGCTGAAAGCTTATCTTAAAGAGTTGCCCCTTTACAGAACACTTAGCCTAAGAACACAAATAAGCCCTGAAATAACAACAAAAGGATCAATAAATAAAAGTTTCATGGGATGCAATCACAGTGAGTATTCTAGGACATGATAAAGGCCTGAAAGCCAGAAATGAACCTAAGTTGCTATGCATGAAACCACCATAAAACCAGGGACATGACTTCCACAAGAATGACTCATTTCTCTTAGCATTCCTTTCATCATTCTCTTGTTCCAGTACTTGCTTAGGGACAAGCAAGCTTTAAGTTTGGTGTTGTGATCCCAGGGCATTTTGGCCAGTTTCACTGACCTTTTCTTTACTATTTTTAGGGTAGTTTCATGCATTTTCTTAGGAAATAAGCTAGTTTTGGGTAGATATTCACTTACATCTTGATTCAAGCATACATTGTGCACTTTACATGATTTCATGAGGATTTTGCATAAATTTAAGGACAAATTGGATGTTGCACTTGTAACGACCCAATTTTCAATATGTCTAGATCATACCGGAAACTGAGCGCTACCAATTTGTCTTCCTAATTATTATCTATTATTTATCATATGAGCCTGATTCGTTGTTAAACGCGTAGTTAATTTGCGTGGTGTATTTTTTTTTTTGAAAACATTTGGATTAATAGACAGAATCATTTATAATCAATTCATAAGTAATAACAGATAAAGCAGTTATAAACAACCACACAAAAATACGTCACAAGTAGTTGACAACATTCGGTGATTCAGCCTTTATTAGCATATAGACTGTTAGTTAGAACACCCCTAGATATAGCTAAATAATATCTATATACATATATATACATACAACATCCCAGGTCCTGACCTGTTCAAGAGGTCCCTAAGCTGGCACCTAGGCTAGCCTAGACTCTATACTCACCTAGTCCCTCTAAACTACTAAAGCGAGGGAAAGTACGTTCTAGGTCTTCAAAACACAAGTCAAGTGGAACGTCATCAAAAGATAGAACATCATCTTCTACTCCTTCTGCACGATCAGACTTTTCCACAGGACGTCTCTCTGGTACCTCATGAAGTAGCCACACAATAGGAACCTCGTACACAGGATTTAGGTTAAAGTACGCATATGAACGGGGTGCAGACGTTGGCTGGTCTCACAGTATATACATATAATCAGAGAACGATATTCACCCTAGACTAAGAAGACTATCTAGAGCAGAATCCTCTTCTTGCGAACGGTCATCAGCTAACTATGGTAAGGTACTCTTACTTCCATCTGAAGGGGAAAGGGAGAGAGAAGGGGTAAGAACTGGGGAGTTCTTAGTAGGGTCGGGGTTATTAGTTACGTTCATTTATTTGGGGTTGATTAGTAGACGGATAATATAATATAGCGCAGCAGTAAATAGAAAATAAATATAGGAAGAGAAAGTAGAGACAACAGAAAGCAGAACACAAACAAAAGAATACAAGAAAATAAAACACAGAAATAGCATACAAGCAGACAAACATAAAGTAGTAGATCACACACAGAAAGGAATGCAACAGAGAATGATGTGCAGACAAGAATGATGCATGTCTAGCCCTAGCACAGGCCATGAGCTCATGTGTCGGTTGGCTGCCCGCAATCCCGACATTTATCCGGTCACGAGTAATCCCGATTTCCCGAATACGATTTTCCGTTCCTAAATAAATGTGCATATAATAATAGCCGCTCATTTGAGACAGCCTCTGCTTACTGCAGGAAAATATATATATACTCTGCTCTGCTCTGGGGAAGCGGAAAATAGCTGTAGGTAACTTAGTTTCCCTACAGAAGCTCTGGGTTGCATTAAGCAACTAATATATATATATATATAAATATAGCTCTGGGTTGCATCAAGCAACTAATATATATATAAATATAGCTCTGGGTTGCATTAAGCAACTAATATATATATATATATATATATATATATATAGCTCTGGGTTGCATCAAGCAACTAATATATATAAATATAGCTCTGGGTTGCATTAAGCAACTAATATATATATATATATAGCTCTGGGTTGCATCAAGCAACTAATATATATAAATATCTCTTTATTATATTACTCTTCTCTTTATATCTCTTTACTCTGTATCTTTTTACTCTATTTTAATTACTCTATTCTCTGTATCTCTTTTCTCTTCTCTGATTACTCTTTTCATCTGTATCTATATTATTCTTTTTCTCTTTATCTCTTTACTTTACTCTGGTTACTCTGTTATCTGTGTTATTTTAGTCTGCTCTGATTTCTCTGTTTAACATGTGTATTTAAAGCTTATGTAAATTTCGGTATGAATAGTTAGCCTGTCCCAAGTATAGGTTCATTAAGTCTATACTGAAACAGTTTAACTTTTCATATTATACCTAACCCTAGTCGCAACTCAAGGACTAACTATGTTGCCCTAGTTCGTTCGCTAGTCTCTGTCTGTTTCTCTGTCGTTAAAACGTTACAGACTTCTTCTTTGGTTTTTATCTTTTCTTTAACTTTTTATCTTTTATTTATCTTTGCCTCACTATCATGTTATTACCACTCCCTAAGTGTTTTATGAAGGTAATTATGAGATTCTGCACTTAAAGTTGTCTTTCTAAAGTTTTTACAGAAAATTGCCTTTTCCGCATTATTTTATTATTTTTATTAAAATATTATTTTTAATTAAATATTATTATTTAATATTTTATTATTATTTATTATTTTATTAATATATTTTCGAAAATTACCTTAACTTTACCTTTAACCTTTAAAATTCACTTTTTACCATCCGTAACTTTTAATATTTCTACTTTTACCACTCTAACATCCAGAAATTACCATATAACCCCTCAAACACCAAAAATTTTACTTCCTTGCCCTTTCTAAGATCTAAAAGGTGTTCTTCAATGTTCTTCACCACACTCAAAGTGTTCTTCATGTTCTTCATAAATTCTTCAGATTCTTTCTCTGTTTTTACCCGTTTTTCAGTCTTTTCAGCAACCGATTTTTACCAAAATTCATAATAAATTAGCAGCCACTAAAACCCCATATTTTCTACATGATTTTAACACAAATTGAACCTCAATTTAAGCTTAGGGTTTCATTTTTCCAGCTGCCCAAGAACATGAACTTTAAAGCTTGAATTTCATCAAATTTCATCAAAATTTCACCAAAATTTCAACAAGAATTACTCATACAAACAATCAATTTCAAGCACAGCCAAACCATATCATAATCACACAACTCAAACACAATCAATCAAGATTAAATTCGTCAATCCCTACCTGGTTTTGCTGCTCCTAATTCGGTTAAACTTTCAGGTGGTCCTTAAGCACTTTTTCCTCCTAAATCACATCAAGAACAACTTTAAATCCAAAAACTCTCAACTGACCAAATCTCACTCAGTATGTTAGGAAGAGATATCTCACCTTAGACTTGCTGGAAATTCACGTTTCTTGGCCCTCAAATCAAGTTAAGCATGATTCCTAAGGAAGAACATCAAGAAAACACATGTTTTGCATGGTTTTTCTTGAAAACCGAATTGAAATGGGAGAGAGACAGCCATCTCACCTTATTTCCATCCTTGATAAGTTACTTGGTTATGTAGAGGAAGAAAAGAGGATCATTTTGGTGAAATCGGAGTTTTGATTTGAGTTTTAGTTCAGAAGAAATCAAGCTTTGAAGATTAAGTGTTCATGAAAGTTTCTCTCTTTTCTCTCTTGTTATTTTCAGCCAAAATGATGAAATGAGACAGACTTGGAGGTCTTGGGGGTGTAAGGTGAGTTGTGATTGGTTGGCTTGGAGGTGGATTAAAATAATATTAAAATATCTCTGGTGTACAACTACTAAAACTAGGTGTATCGGAACACTCGTAAAAACATCTCTAAAAATTATTTTCTGAGCTACTAGCATAAATGACACTAGTAACATATTTATTATGAGAATAGAACATTATAATGAGGCCTTAGCATTGCTAAAGTCATCAGAGAGTGCTGGTGCTAAGCTGCACCAGTAAACCGTAAACCCGGTTAAACCGATTTTCTGTTTTTAACAAAAACAGACTAGGTAACCTTATAATATCATTCAAGCATTTTATAATACTAATATAATGATAATATTATACTATTATCTCTCTCCTCTCATGAATCGAGTCCGGTTCATCAAACAGAGACTATTTACGAAAATCAGAATCAAAACTGCCAACCGATACGGTTCAAAAACTAGGTTCTTCGCGATTGCATTATCGAGCTTGCCTCAAAGGAGGTTCTAGCTTAAGGATGACATAATGATAATGAGGATTGAGATTCTTGATGATATAGCAGAGGTGTTCCCTTTACTGATCTTCCGAAGAAATCCATACTTTCAGAAAAGATCTCATGTACTCGAAAATCAGGGTTGTTACATTCTACCCTCCTAAAAGAAAATTTTGCCCTCAAAATTTCAGTTACCTAGGAATAAATGCGGGTAATCAGCTTTCATCTTATCTTCCAGTTCCCAAGTGTGCTCTTCCTCTCCTCTTGGTTCCCATGCTACTTTGACTAAGCGAACAGTCTTGCCTTTTAGCTGCTTATCACTTCTTTCTACGATCTAAACCGATGATGCTTGATATGTCAAATCATTTCATAACTGTACTGTCTCTGGTTGTAAAACGTGACTCTTGTCGAGAATATATTTCTTAAGTTGCAAGATATGAAAAACATCATGAAGGTTTGATAAATAAGGAGGAAGGACTATTTGATAAACTACTAGACCGACTCTTCTAAGTATTTGGAAAGGTTCTATGTATCGTGGGTTAAGCTTTTTAGTCTTAAGGGCTCTACCTATTCCAGTAATCGAGGTTACTTCTAGAAAGACACAGTTTCCGTCACTAAACTCTAAGAGTCTACGTCTATTATTGGCATAGCTCTTTTGATGGCTTTGTGCTGTCTGGATCTTCCGATGAATCTCCTTTATCTTCTCAGTAGTTTCTTACACTAATTTTGGACCTAAGACACTAGCTTCTCCATCGTCATTCCAACACAATGGTGTCCGACATCTTCTTCCATAGAGAGCTTCATATGGTGCCATCCCGATACTTTATTGAAAACTGTTGTTGTAGAAGAATTTGACCAAAAGCAAATACTTATCCCAGCTGCTTTGGTTGTCTGTCATACATGATCGTAACATGTCTTCTAACGTCTGGATTGTCTGCTCTGATTGTCCATCTATCTGAGGATGGTATGCTATACTCGTGTGCAATTCTGTTTCCAATGCTTTCTGAAAAGCTCTCCAAAATCTAGTAGTAAACCTCGAAACTCGATCTGAGACAATTTATGAAGGTATCCCATGTAGTCGTACAATTCCTTGAATATATATTCGTTCCAGCCTTTCTAAAGTATAGTCAACTCGAATCGAAAGGAAGTGCACTGACTTTGTCAACCTGTCCATAATTACCCAGATGGCATCGTGTCCAGTTGAGGTTCTTGGCAATACCGTGACAAAATCTATAGAAATCTGCTCCCATTTCCATTGTGGTATTTCTAAGGGTTGCAGGGTTCCTAACAGCTTCTGATCTTCCACCTTCATCTTCTGGCAGGTTAAACATTTTGAGACATAATCAGCTACTTCTTTCTTTAAGCCCGGCCACCAGAACATTTGTTTCAAATCTCGATACATCTTTGTCACTCCAGGATGCATAGAAAATCTACTTTGGTGAGCTTCAGCAAGAATCTTTTGTCGCAATTCTCCAGAGTTAGGCACACAAATTCTTTTCTTGTACCTCCATAGGCCACTATAATCCTACCTCACAGCTTCTTCAGCTCTGCAAGCAATGGTGACATCCAGTACAGTGCTATGGAAATCGGTCCAGCTCCAGGTACTAGATCAATGCTGGATTCTATCTCTCGCTGAGGAGGAAACTCAGGTATGTCATCCAAGAAAACATCAGGAAATTCCTTCATCACTCGGATTCGTTCTAAGCTTAGTTCACTGTCATTCGAGCTAGCCACTAACAGAACGTACCCCTCATAATTCCTTCCGTCTAAGGTAAGTCTTACAGAATTCAAATATAAGGTGTGGGACAGAAATGATTTAGTACATAGACTATCAGATAGAATAACAACAGTTCTTTTAAAATAATCAAGGAAAACATGATACTTAGATAACCAATCTAATCCTAAAATAACTTCTAAACCATATAGAGGCAAACAGATTAGATAGTGTATAAAAGTCCTATTCCTAATAGCGAATGGTACTTGCAGGAACACTAAACTGGTCAAAGCATTTTGGGATGCAGGTGTATGGACAATCAAGTAAAAATTCAATTTAAAGAAATATAATCCTAACTCGTGAGCAATAGTTAGAGAAATTAAGAATGCGATGCACCCGAATCATACAGTACAGTTAGAAATCGATTCTTGACATAACCTGACCTTGAATGAGGGCGTTCGATTGCACAACATCGTCAATAGTGATAGCAAACACTCATCCTTGTTGCTGGGTTCTAACTGAATTTTGAGTAAATCCCTTCGGACAATCCTTGGCAATATGTCCAAGTTCTCCACAAGCATAGCAGTTAGGTGATCCAAACTGGCAAGACCTGTTACTATGCTTTTTTCCGCATTGCTTACATGCAGGGTTTATGTAAGCCTGACGGGCTCGTTTACCATTGCCTTGCCTTACTTTACCTCGAGCGATAAATCCAAACTTTATAGTATTGCTAGTGGACTCATCTACCATTCTTGTTCGACAGTCTCTTGCCCGATGTCCTTCCTTATTACAGTAGTAACATAAACCTGTTCTGAACCGGCAAAGCCTACTACCATGATGCTTTCCACAAGTTGGACATACTACACCACTTTGAGCTTGGTGAGGTTGACTCTCATGTCCTTGTTCAATGTCACGGTTATTGTCACTACCATTATTGCAAGTTAAAAGGCTGACATCTCGGTGGTTTCCATTCCAACACTGGAATTGATCAATGGCTTTAAAGTTGCGACCTTGAGGGGCTAAATTTTGAACAAAGTCTCTTTGTGAATCCTCCCTACGTCTTGCTCGAGCTATCGCCACCTTCTTTGAACATTCTTCCATTAGTTTACTTTTATTCACCAGTTCAGCAAAATTTCATATCTCTAGCGAAACAACAGAATTCATCAGTTCTTCTCGGAGTCCTCCTTCAAACTTTAAACACTTCCATTCCTCAAAGTCTTCTGGGTTCCCTTGACAAATCTTGGAGAAACGGCACAAGTCATCGAACTTACGGGCATACTCAGCAATAGTCATATCCCCTTGTTTCTACTGCATAAGCTCCATCTCCTTAGCATCTCGTGCTGCTCCCAGAAAATACTTTTTATAAAATTTGTCCCTAAAGATATCCTAAGGAATGTCATTTTCATTCTATTGTAGCAGTCGCTGTATCCCCTGCCACCAGTACTCAGCTTCTCCCTCGAGCATATAAGTAGCAAACTCCACGTGTTGTCCTTCCGGAACATGTTGCGCTTTCAGTGATCGTTCAATACCTCGAAACCAATTATCAGTGTCAGTCGCAACGAGTGTACCCTTGAACTTAAGCGGATTAACCTTCAGAAATGTCGCAAGGGTCATAGGTCTTTCAGGATGCCCTAAGTTGTTCTCATCATTCCCATTATCTTCTCCGTATTCATTCTCGTTCCCATTTCTCACTCCGAGACGTTCAACAGCCCTAGCCGTTGCTACAGCAGCTTCACGCACTACTTCAGCCACGTTGTTCATGGTAGCCATAAACGTTTCCTGTTCCCTCTCGTAGTTAACATTAGGAATTCCTTCCCGTACGCCTCGTCTCTGTGAATCCATTGTAGTCTTGTTCACACCAAACAATCATTGTTAAGGTGATCAGTCTTAACACTTCAAGTCAAGTGTGAACATTCCCAAAATGAAAACACAGAGACAATCATGCAACATATATCACTGGGATATCCTATATGCATGAGACACACAACAGAGTATGCAATGAAGCATAGTCAGTCCACTCCCCAGGCTCTACTGGGAACGAACTGCTCTGATACCAAATTGGAACGACCCAATTTTCAATATGTCTAGATCATACCGGAAACTGAACGCTACCAATTTGTCTTCCTAATTATTATCTATTATTTATCATATGAGCCTGATTCGTTGTTAAACGCGTAGTTAATTTGCGTGGTGTATTTTTTTTTGAAAACATTTGGATTAATAGACAGAATCATTTATAATCAATTCATAAGTAATAACAGATAAAGCAGTTATAAACAACCACACAAAAATACGTCACAAGTAGTTGACAACATTCGGTAATTCAGCCTTTATTAGCATATAGACTGTTAGTTAGAACACCCCTAGATATAGCTAAATAATATCTATATACATATATATACATACAACATCCCAGGTCCTGACCTGTTCAAGAGGTCCCTAAACTGGCACCTAGGCTAGCCTAGACTCTATACTCACCTAGTCCCTCTAAACTACTAAAGCGAGGGAAAGTACGTTCTAGGTCTTCAAAACTCAAGTCAAGTGGAACGTCATCAAAAGATAGAACATCATCTGCTACTCCTTCTGCACGATCAGACTTTTCCACAGGACGTCTCTCTGGTACCTCATGAAGTAGCCACACAATAGGAATCTCGTACACAGGATTTAGGTTAAAGTACGCATATGAACGGGGTGCAGACGTTGGCTAGTCTCACAGTATATACATATAATCAGAGAACGATATTCACCCTAGACTAAGAAGACTATCTAGAGCAGAATCCTCTTCTTGCGAACGGTCATCAGCGAACTATGGTAAGGTACTCTTACTTCCATCTGAAGGGGAAAGGGAGAGAGAAGGGGTAAGAACTGGGGAGTTCTTAGTAGGGTCGGGGTTATTAGTTACGTTCATTTATTTGGGATTGATTAGTAGACGGATAATATAATATAGCGCAGCAGTAAACAGAAAATAAAGATAGGAAGAGAAAGTAGAGACAACAGAAAGCAGAACACAAACAAAAGAATACAAGAAAATAAAACACAGAAATAGCATACAAGCAGACAAACATAAAGAAGTAGATCACACACAGAAAGGAATGCAACAGAGAATGATGTGCAGACAAGAATGATGCATGTCTAGCCCTAGCACAGGCCATGAGCTCATGTGTCGGTTGGCTGCCCGCAATCCCGACATTTATCCGGTCACGAGTAATCCCGATTTCCCGAATACGATTTTCCGTTCCTAAATAAATGCGCATATAATAATAGCCGCTCATTTGAGACAGCCTCTGCTTACTGCAGAAAAATATATATATACTCTGCTCTGCTCTGGGGAAGCGAAAAATAGCTGTAGGTAACTTAGTTTCCCTACAGAAGCTCTGGGTTGCATTAAGCAACTAATATATATATATATATATATATATATATATATATAAATATAGCTCTGGGTTGCATCAAGCAACTAATATATATAAATATAGCTCTGGGTTGCATTAAGCAACTAATATATATATATATATATATATATATATATATATATATATATATATATATATATATATATATAGCTCTGGGTTGCATCAAGCAACTAATATATATAAATATAGCTCTGGGTTGCATTAAGCAACTAATATATATATATATATATATATATAGCTCTGGGTTGCATCAAGCAACTAATATATATAAATATCTCTTTATTATATTACTCTTCTCTTTATATCTCTTTACTCTGTATCTTTTTACTCTATTTTAATTACTCTGTTCTCTGTATCTCTTTTCTCTTCTCTGATTACTCTTTTCATCTGTATCTATATTACTCTTTTTCTCTTTATCTCTTTACTTTACTCTGGTTACTCTGTTATCTGTGTTATTTTAGTCTGCTCTGATTTCTCTGTTTAACATGTGTATTTAAAGCTTATGTAAATTTCGGTATGAATAGTTAGCCTGTCCCAAGTATAGGTTCATTAAGTCTATACTGAAACAGTTTAACTTTTCATATTATACCTAACCCTAGTCGCAACTCAAGGACTAACTATGTTGCCCTAGTTCGTTCGCTAGTCTCTGTCTGTTTCTCTGTCGTTAAAACGTTACAGACTTCTTCTTTGGTTTTTATCTTTTCTTTAACTTTTTATCTTTTATTTATCTTTGCCTCACTATCATGTTATTACCACTCCCTAAGTGTTTTATGAAGGTAATTATGAGATTCTGCACTTAAAGTTGTCTTTCTAAAGTTTTTACAGAAAATTGCCTTTTCCGCATTATTTTATTATTTTTATTAAAATATTATTTTTAATTAAATATTATTATTTAATATTTTATTATTATTTATTATTTTATTAATATATTTTCGAAAATTACCTTAACTTTACCTTTAACCTTTAAAATTCACTTTTTACCATCCGTAACTTTTAATATTTCTACTTTTACCACCCTAACTTCCAGAAATTACCATATAACCCCTCAAACACCAAAAATTTTACTTCCTTGCCCTTTCTAAGATCTAAAAGGTGTTCTTCAATGTTCTTCACCACACTCAAAGTGTTCTTCATGTTCTTCATAAATTCTTCAGATTCTTTCTCTGTTTTTAACCTTTTTTCAGTCTTTTCAGCAACCGATTTTTACCAAAATTCATAATAAATTAGCAGCCACTAAAACCCCATATTTTCTACATGATTTTAACACAAATTGAACCTCAATTTAAGCTTAGGGTTTCATTTTTCCAGCTGCCCAAGAACATGAACTTTAAAGCTTGAATTTCATCAAATTTCATCAAAATTTCACCAAAATTTCAGCAAGAATTACTCATACAAACAATCAATTTCAAGCACAGCCAAACCATATCATAATCATACAACTCAAACACAATCAATCAAGATTAAATTCGTCAATCCCTACCTGGTTTTGCTGCTCCTAATTCGGTTAAACTTTCAGGTGGTCCTTAAGCACTTTTTCCTCCTAAATCACATCAAGAACAACTTTAAATCCAAAAACTCTCAACTGACCAAATCTCACTCAGTATGTTAGGAAGAGATATCTCACCTTATACTTGCTGGAAATTCACGTTTCTTGGCCCTCAAGTCAAGTTAAGCATGATTCCTAAGGAAGAACATCAAGAAAACACATGTTTTGCATGGTTTTTCTTGAAAACCGAATTGAAATGGGAGAGAGACAGCCATCTCACCTTATTTCCATCCTTGATAAGTTACTTGGTTATGTAGAGGAAGAAAAGAGGATCATTTTGGTGAAATCGGAGTTTTGATTTGAGTTTTAGTTCAGAAGAAATCAAGCTTTGAAGATTAAGTGTTCATGAAAGTTTCTCTCTTTTCTCTCTTGTTATTTTCAGCCAAAATGATGAAATGAGACAGCCTTGGAGGTCTTGGGGGTGTAAGGTGAGTTGTGATTGGTTGGCTTGGAGGTGGATTAAAATAATATTAAAATATCTCTGGTGTACAACTACTAAAACTAGGTGTATCGGAACACTCGTAAAAACATCTCTAAAAATTATTTTCTGAGCTACTAGCATAAATGACACTAGTAACATTTTTATTATGAGAATAGAACATTATAATGAGGCCTTAGCATTGCTAAAGTCATCAGAGAGTGCTGGTGCTAAGCTGCACCAGTAAACCGTAAACCCGGTAACCTTATAATATCATTCAAGCATTTTCTAATACTAATATAATGATAATATTATACTATTATCTCTCTCCTCTCATGAATCGAGTCCGGTTCGTCAAACAGAGACTATTTACGAAAATCAGAATCAAAACTGCCAACCGATACGGTTCAAAAACTAGGTTCTTCGCGATTGCATTATCGAGCTTGCCTCAAAGGAGGTTCTAGCTTAAGGATGACATAATGATAATGAGGATTGAGATTCTTGATGATATAGCAGAGGTGTTCCCTTTACTGATCTTCCGAAGAAATCCATACTTTCAGAAAAGATCTCATGTACTCGAAAATCAGGGTTGTTACAGCACTTCCCATGACTTGGACTAGAACTTTGATGCACTTTATTGCTTGATTTCAGGACAAAGGAAGCAAAGAAGAACCACATTAGTTGCTACGTTAGTTATACTAACCTTAACACTAACGTGGAATGGGAGTAACTTGCAAAGTTAATGAGAAAAGTGATTGCCAATAACGCTCTCGAAGCCATCATTACCCACGTTAAGAGTCACGTTAACTAAGTTAACGTGAACTCTAACGTGGAAGTAAAGAAATGGAGCCAACGTTAGTGATACTTAACATTATCACTAACGTTGGACCAGGATCATGAGTGGCCACGTTAGAGTCCACGTTAACTTAGTTAACATGGCCTCTAACGTTAAGAAGAAAAGGGGGGAAGCCAACGTTAGTGACATTCAACATTGTCACTAACGTTGGCCAAGTCACACAAGGCCACGTTAACTTCCACGTTAACCTAGTTAACGTGGAAGCTAACGTGAAAAGACTAGGTGTCGACAACGTTAGTGACACTAAACATTGTCGCTAACGTTGGGATGAACACACACTATCCCCAAGAAGCCACGTTAACTCCAACGTTAACCTAGTTAACGTGGAAGTTAACGTGAAGAAGAGAGGTGACACCAATGTTAGTGACACCCAACATTGTCACTAACGTTGGAAGGAGCCCACACATGCCACCATGAGCCACGTTAACTCCCACGTTAACTTAGTTAACGTAGAAGCTAACGTGGATAAGAGAATGATGAGCCAACGTTAGTGACACTCAACTTTGTCACTAACGTTGGAGATGGCTAGCATGGCCACGTTAGAAGCCACGTTAACCTAGTTAACATGGACTCTAATGTGGGAGCTAAGGGTCACATTGGAACGTTAGTGACAATGTTAAGTGTCACTAACGTTCTCGAAGGTTGGCAAGCCTACGTTAAAAGAGCCACGTTAACTACGTTAACGTGGACTCTAACGTAGAGAAGGGGGAGGCTTCTCAACGTTATTGGGAAAGTTGAGTCCCAATAACGTGCGCGAAGGACAAAGAGGCAAAGTTAGTGGCAACGTTTGTGCCACTAACGTTGAGGTTAACATGGCTCTTACTTAGGTAAGGAACGTTAGTGAAAATGTTGAATGTCACTAACGTTCTCGAACCCATATCTTCACTGAACGTTAACACCACTAACGTCCTGAGCTAAAGTCTCTGCCCACTCCACACTTTCTCTCTACAAGTAAAGATGAGCCCAATGAAGAAGAGAACTGCTTCAAACTCAAGATCCAAAGGCCCATACCCAAGACTTGAAGAATCAACTAGAAGAACAGAAGAGTAGTATATATAAGAGGAGCTTTGAATTATTTTAGAGAGTTAGAAAATAGAGGGAGCCTCTTGGCATAGAACTACTCTCTGTATTTTACTTTCTTTGCACTTCTAGTTTTCATGATGTATTCTCCATCCTTGTTTTCATTTTCCAGAGCTATGAACAACTAAACCCCTTTCATTGGGTTAGGGAGCTCTGTTGTAATTTGATGGATCACTACTAGTTTTTATTATTCTTCTTCTATCTTTTCTCTTGATTTTACTTGAAAGCTTTCGATCTTCATCCAATTGGGTAGTTATCTTGGAAAAGAAGCTATTCATACTTGGATCTCTTCTGAACCTTGAAAGAGGAATGAAGAGATCAAGCTAGAAATGCTTTCTCATGCTGGACCAAATTGGGTTTGGATGGATATGTGACTATAATCCTCTCAACACTTAGTTTGGGAAATGCATGTGGTATAATCAGTGACCATACTTCATCTCTTCTCATGAGCAATTGACCAAGGAATTGGCTATTGATCAAGATTTGAGAGATTGAATTACAAGAAATTGCAATTCAATCACTTAAGATTTCTGTTAGTTACCCATTCTCTTTAATTTCTGTTAGTTACTTTTATGAGCAATTTTCCCATTCCCATTTACAATTCTGGAATTTACTTTCGGTCATTTACTTTCAGCTCTTTAATTCTAGCATTTACTTTTCTGTCCATTACCTTCCCGCATTTTATTTTCTGCAACTCTCAACTCAAATTCTGGATTCGCTCAACTAGAACATTCCTCTAACTAAAGTTGCTTGATCAATCAATCCTTGTGGGATTCGACCTCACTCTATTGTGAGTTTTTACTTGACGACAAATTTGGTACACTTGCCGAAGAAAATTTGTTATGAGACAAGTTTTTCGTGCATCAGTAGTTAGTTGCATTAAATAAATTGCTTACCCTACTTAATCCTTCTCCTTTGATTGTGATTAGCATGAGGACATGCTATTGTTTAAGTGTGGGAAAATTGATGAATCCATATTTGACGATATATTTTGCTTTGATTTGAGTGGATTTCATCACATAAACCCACATTTATTCATCCAAATAGCATACTTTTGTGTTCTCTCCATAAGTTGAGCTTAATTGTAAAAACATGCTATTTTGTGCTTAATTTAATCACTTTTATCCCACTTTTATCCCATTCGATTCCTTGATGGTTTTGATGAGTGATTTCAGGTGTAATAGGTTGGAATGGCTTGATAAAAGTGGAAGGAAGCATGTACAAAGGGAGAAAACATGAATAAAATAAAAGAGGAGCACACATTGGAGTGTGCATGCGCACAACCCCCTGTGCGTACGCACAAGAACCACACAGCCATGTGTGCGTGCGCACAATACCTTGTGCGCGCGCACAAGAGGAAAATCAGCATGTGTGCGTACACATATCCCAGCACGTGACTCACTTAATGAAAATCACTGGAGGCGATTTCTGGGCCTCCAAAGCCCAGTTTTTGGACTTTCTGAAGCTGATTCTTCCTATATCAAACAAGGCCTCACTCCATGTGAAAGGGGGGAAAATTAGGGTTAGTTTAGCATTATATAGGTTGTTTTCTAGAGAGAGAAGCTCCCCCTTCTCTCTAGAATTAGGGTTTCTTAGTTTAATTTCTTGCAATTTCTACTTTTAATTATTGTTTTCATTTACTTTTCCTTGTCATTTATTGTTATTGCATCTTTGTTCTTTCCTTCTATTTGTTATTTCATTTCTTTTGTCTTTTATGTTTATGACACTTTGTTATTTTAATTTACAATTAATGCAATTTATGTTTTATGCTCATTTATTGCTTTCTTTAGTTGTTGTTATCATTTTCTTGCTTTTGGTAGTTAGATATTATTTTTAATACAATTTAATATTATTTTATTTTCATGCATACCAAGTGTTAGATAAAATGCTTGGCTTAGTTTTTACTTAGTTTTTCTTCACTCTTGGCTTGGAATGGATGACTTTGGTGACGCTTGAGTCATTGATGTCCATTCTTGTTTGATACATTGGAGTAGTTAGTTGATTTGGTTTCCCTTGACTCTAGTGTTGACTAGGACTTAGGGATTGAAATCAACTATGCCTATTTGACTTATCCTCGATGTAGGGTTGACTAAGTAGGATTAACTCTTCATAATCATCATGTGTTTGTGGTCAATGTCTAGGATAGGTAACCTTAGCTCTCAATTACTTGCCAAGAGGTTTCTCGCATTTTAAGTTTCCTTCCCTTGCACTTAATTGCTTTGACTTTCATTGCTTTGACTTTTAATTTCTTGCATGCCTCTTTATTTTATTGTCATTTACATTTCTTGCCTCTATCAACCAAAACCCCAAAGAGATCTCTCATAGCCAATAACAATAACATTTCATTGCAACTCCTAGGGAAGACGACCCGGGAGTTAAATACCTTCGGTTATAATATTTTGTGTTTTGTATTGTGACATCTTTAAAATTAAATTTGATTGGGAGTTAATTGTTGATCTAGACTATAATTGCAATGAAGAGATCCTATTTTGATAAATTCTAGATCAACGATAAATTCTTATCATCAGTCGTCGCCTCAGCGTCGCAGGTCGTCGCCTCACCGTCGCGGGTCGTCGCCTCACCGTCGCAGGTCGTCGGCTTCTTGTCGTCACCGTCACCGAAGCGTCGTCAGGTCGCTCTGGCCTTTTGTGCTCTTCTGTGGTTAGTTCTGGATCATCTTCTGTTCTTCTGTTTTTCATTTTTTCAATCTTTTTGAGTTTTTGTTTTGAGTACTGTGATTTTTTCAATTAAATTTTTATTCAGTAAAGAATTTAGGAAAGATTTAAAGTAGGTTCATGTTCTTCAGATGCAGAGTTCTTCTGCTCTCTTGTTTTGTTCTTTAATTTTTTTTTATTTTGTTTATTATATGATTAAATATTCTGTAATGTTGAATAAATTTGATGTATGAATCATTAAATGGGATAGATTTGAGTTCATGGTTCTTGTTCTGTTTGTTCAAATCTTTTCCTCCGCCATCTTCCCCTCAATCTGCGACTTTCTCTCTCTCAGAGTCGAAGCTGAGCTTCTGTTCCATCCTCTTTCCGTTAGTGGATTCTAGGTTGTTGGAATAAGATAGTTCAATTTGTAGATTCTAGGTTTTTTGCAAGTTTTGAGAATTGAAAATTTCTTGGTTGGCTAATGCTTTGATTGCTGATATAAGCTTGGTTACTTCTATTTATTATTGTGTTTGGCTGTATTAAGTGTGGAAGTTGTTGAATGGGTAAGCATTGCAGCTGAAGTTTGTTTGTTTATGCTGAATTTGTACATTGCATGCTAGGTGTTCGATTAAATGCCTCTATGATGCTTTGAGTTTGAATTATATGTTGTAGTTACCATATAGTTTGAACCACTTTTTGTTTAGGCAAATTGTTCAAGAATAATGCACTTTGGTTGTCTCTTGATGCTTGTTTAAGTTATGAAACTCATGTTTATCCATTGCTCATGGTAGCTATTTATGCTTGTGCTTGATGTTATTTTTGTCATGAAAACACCTAAATGAGTGGAATGCTCAAACTTCTTGCAATTTAGGTGATTTCATAGACAGAATGCTTTAATTTTGTGAAGTGGTGGTGAATTTTAATGATAAATTATGGATAATTTATTTTGTGAAATTATTAAATTTTGAATTTTATTATTTTAGAAATGATTGAATTTAAATTTTTAAAATTATGTATTGAATTTTTTATAATTTTACTCTATATTTAATTAAATCGGTTCAATCACGGTTCAACCCTGATTAAACCATTGAACCGTTGAATCAGTCACTCGACTGATTCGATGACCGATCCAGTTCTCACAACCTTGCTTTAGACAAAAAAAAATACAAATACACCTATGTAATTATTATTATATAAATTTTTGTTAAAATGTTTTGACCATGGTTCACCTTGCACCAATTACTTTTTTCTAATTTTGTAACTGCAAGTTGAGCATGACCACTAATTAAGGTAAACACATGATTTTTTTTTTTAATTTTGAATGAAATATGAATAAGGAGGCTAACGCTTTTTGCAATGAGAAACCACAATAATAATACTTATTTTTTATTTATTTAACATAGATATAATGTATTTATCAATTATGATATTTAAAATAGAAATTTGACTATGTATTGTCAGTACAATTCTTTAATTACACAACCAACCAATGATAACATGTCAATAAGGAATAATTGTGTAAACATAGAAGAGTGTGATAGTTTTTTTTTTTTTTTTTTTAATTTGAATGTGCAAGTAGCCTTTATATAGTGTCAATACACAAAAATTGTAAAAATAATGTAACATATAGTTAAAATAAACTAATAATAATAATAGTAATAACTCATATACTAATTGACAACACACATCGAGAATTTCCCTCAAACATGCAAATGAAATTTCCTGGAAATTTCCAAAGTAAGAAGGATGAACGTCCTCTAGTTCAAAAATGGTAACCTTTGATATGAATGTAATTGGAGCTGCCTCATGATTTTGGGGGTTCCTGGATGTGGCAGGTTAGCAATGTAATTGCCGTGATGTTGGGTGGGCATTTTTCGAGGCCCAATGTAAAGAAAAAGGGCATTTATGTAATCTTACCGTTTCAATTAAGGGCATTATCGTCATTCACCTTGTGGGAATTTGCAATGTGGTCGTCAAATAAAGATAACGATGGCTTATGCTTTATAGGAATTAGAAAGAAGTATACTACTTCGAATGTACTCTTTCTTTTTCTTCTTTTTATTTTTTATTTTTTTTAATTTATTTTCGTGTCACTAAAATCATGTAGTAATGACTAGAGAGGTGTTACGTCTTTTAGACGAGTTTTGTTTTCAGAGATAGAACTGAAATTGAAAAGTTGAAATTTAGTATATATTATGTTTGATAATTAAAAATTAAAATTAAAATTTTAGTTTTAAACTATAAAATTTAATTTTTTTAATATTTTTAAAAAATAAAAACAAAAAAAGTTAAAATTTTAACAATATTTTTTAAAATATTTTTATGTAATTTTTTAAATCTCAAACCTATTTTTTTATTTTTATATTTATCTTAAACCAATACATAATATTTAGACATAACTTAATCTAATATATTTTACACTAAATATAATATAAAAATTTAATTTAATCTCTGTTTTTTAATCTTTGTCTTTCACTTTTAAACGTCGTCTTAAAACTTACTTCTTCAGCTGAGTGTATTTAGAGATGTCTCCAATTTTAACTAAAATTTAATTTTTTTGGGTAGATTTGTATACTTAAATCATACATTATATTTAGAATCAATCTCTTTTAAAATTAAAAAAAAAGTAAAATAAAAAAAGAGAATCTAATCACCTTCAAATTAGATTAAAGTAGCAAGATTTACAAATGATAAAAATTACATATTTAACAATAATTAACGGTTTACTTTATCAGTTTATAATTCTTTTTCGAAGATATTTTAATTATATATATTTGCTCTCTTTCATTCAAAGTTTTCGACTTTTCGCCATGATTATTCAATAAAACTGTATATTTTTAAGCCTTTCTTAGATAATGTGAATGGTTATTGATTAAATTAGATATTTTTATTAATCCGATAATATGCAAATTAAGCCAATGAGTAATAGCTCAAATGGCATAGACTCCACATACTTAATTAAGAGGTTGTGGGTTCGAGTCTCTTATCTTTCCAAATTTTTTTGCGGGAGTACGTACTCCGCATTCAGCGCCCCATGAGTTCGTTCACGCTCTGCTAGGGTTTCACTGCGCCGCCTCCATAGTTACACCTTTCTTTGTCTTTTCTTCGTCAAAGTCTTTTCTATCTTCTTCTACTTTCTTCTCTTAATTTCTTTTCCACTTAGTTCCCTAATTTTCGTTTTCTCTCCCAATTCATTCCTCTTTTAATTTATTTCGTTTCCTAATTCACCCATTCCATATATCTTATTTCTCTCTGAAATCATTAAATACCAATTCTGTTTTTCTCTACACCATGAGCAACAAATCAGAGACACAAAACTCTCATATAATTGATAGTGATCAGGAGGATGACTTGATCGTTTTAGCTTATGAAGATGTTTCTGAATGAATTCAAGCCTGTACACGGAGCCTGTCTGGAAAATTTTCTCAGATCGGATCTTTTCCGTAGGTACCATGGAAGGAGATCTCTATGCAATATGGAGAGAGGTTCACCTTGGTTATTCAAGAGTTTTGTCATTCATGTTCGCAGATGGAAGCAGTCAATAAACATGGAGGATAATCACATCTCTTCTTTTCCTGTAAGGACACAATTTTGGGGATTGCCTGAACAATACAAAACACTTGAGGTTGGACGAAAATTGGGTGGGAGACTTGGTCAAATTGAAGATGTTGCTCTATTTGAAGTTAGAGGCAAAGATACACGCATAGTGAAGGCTAAAGTGGAACTGAACGGTGATAAAAGAGTGAGGGATACACTGAAACTGCTTGATCCTAATCAGAAAATGCTGGAAATTGGAGTACGCTATGAATGTATAGGTGTGTTCTGTACTTATTGTGCAAAATTGGGGCATGAATCTAAGAACTGCCAATGTTTTATTGATGATTCTGCCCAAAACAATATTAAGGAAGATAAAGTTGGTGAATAGCTTAAGGCAGATCAAGTCGGTAGGCGTTTAACTGAAAAGAGAACTTCCTTCAATCCTAACCAACCTCGGGATGGTTCTATTCCAGCTCAACCGAAGAAAAAATCTCCACCTGCTTGGCTTTTTGATAGTTTCTCAAAAATGAGTGTGCAAGATGATCAGAAAAAATAGAATAATGAAAAAATTGCTGCCAATTCGGGTTCTAGAGAAGAAAATGAGGGTGAATCAGAAAACACAGGTACGGCTACTGATACTAATTCTTCTTCTAATGCTTTATTGGGGATATCCTATCCCATGAATAATGTCCAATACAATAACAACGTCATATCCAAGCTTAAAAAGGAGAAGAAAAAGCCAAACCTGAAACAACTTGCCAGAAAGTCTGTGATAGGTTTCAAACGGAGGAGTGGAGGTAATGGTACTGAAGAAATTTCAAAGAAAATTTGTCTCAATGATATTGTCTCTGATGCTATGACGGTGGAGGGTGCCAGCCTTCAAGTGGCACCTAAAGAAATATGAAACTGCTCTCGTGGAATTGTCGGTGTTTGGGGAGACCCCTGACAATCCACAATCTTAAAGGGATTTGCAAATCCTACTCCACCGAGGTTGGTTTTATCTGTGAAACAAAAAATCAATCTCGACAAGTTGAAGAAAAATTAAGATCTTGTGGTTTCAAGGAATGGTTTATTGTGGATCCGGATGGATTATCAGGGGGTTTGGCAATGGCATGGAGGGATGGTTGCACTGTTCAGATTTTGCAGCATGGTAGATTCTTCATTGCGGCATCAGTTCTGACAGCTGGTTCTAATGATCCCTGTGGTGTTCTAGGTGTCTATCTCAGTTCAAATGATCAACATAGAATGGCTCAGTTTGCTGAATTAACTTCAATCACGCAACAGTTTAATGGTAAGGTTGTGTTAATGGGTGATTTTAATGCCATTTCTAGTCAATTGGAGAAAGCAGGTGGGGGTGCTAAATCTCCTTCTTCTATCGAAACCTTTAACAGTTTTATTGATGATAATTCTCTGATTGATATTGGTATGGTCGGAAGACCATTCACTTGGTCGAATAGACGGAGGGGTGATGAGTTGATACAGGAAAGACTGAACCGATTCCTGGTAGGAGTTGATTGGCAGCAACTCTATCCCAATGCAACGGTTCTTAGACTATCAGAATCAGGCTCGGATCACTCCCCTATTCTCTTAGACTCTAATCCAAGAACTGAGAGATCTAAACACCGATTCAAATTCCAAGAAAGATGGTGTTCCAATGATGAAATAAGGCAGATTGTTAGAGAGGTTTGGCACGAACAGATTGATGGTTCAGCCATGTATATCCTAGCTCAAAAACTAAAGCGTTGTCGACATAAGATTGTCAGATGGCAGCAAGAATACAGATCTAATTCGAAGGTGGAGATTGATTTACTACAGTCTGAATTAGAGGAACTTCGTTTAGCAGGAATTCATGGAGGCGACATCATTTCAGAAATAGAGGACAAACTTGAAAAAGCATTGCAAAATGAGGAATCTTATTGGAAAGATAAGTCTAGAGTCAAATGGCTCAAATTTGGCGATCAGAATACAGCTTTCTTCCATCAGAAATTTAGAAATCGAACCCGAAGGAATAGAATTTGGCAACTAACTGGCAGTGACGGTGAAGTGGCTACTTCAAATGCTGGTATTGCTTCCGTGGCTGAATCTTATTTCAAGGACATCTTTTCCTCCACTTGTCATGAGAACCCTGAACCTCTGTTTACTGATTTTGAACCTAAGGTTACAGCTCACATGAACCGTAGGCTTCAAAGACCAGTGACTATGGAGGAAGTGAAACGTGCAACATTTAGCATTCATCCCCAAAGTGCTCCAGGAGATGATGGTATGACAGCAAAATTTTTTCAAAACTTCTGGAACATACTTAGTGGTTATGTGTTTCGAGCAGTTAAGAGCTTCTTTTCAGGGGGCAGAATTTTGAAGGGTTTTAACCACACTCAGATCTGTCTTATTCCCAAGATTTCTGATGCTAAAGATATGACTCAGGTAAGACCAATAAGCCTATCTTCAGTCTTTTACAAGATTATCTCCAAAGTATTTGTACATAGACTTCAGGGTATGATGAATAGACTAATTAGCCCTACGTAGAGTGCTTTTATTAAAGGCAGATTAATCTCTGATAATATCCTAATTGCTCACGAGTGTATGCATTACTTAAAGAACAAAAAAAGGGGACTCGAAAATGAAATGGCGCTAAAACTAGATATGAGTAAGGCATATGATAGGGTGGAATGGCACTTTCTTTGGTTTATATTGGAGAAGTTTGGTTTTGACTCCCGGTGGATCATGTGGATTCGAGAATTAGTGACAACTGTTTCTTATTCTGTTATTGTGGAAGGACAACCTTATGGTTTCTTCAAACCAAATAGAGGTATTCGACAAGGAGATCCTCTATCTCCCTATCTTTTTCTTTTCTGTGCAGAAAGCCTCTCCTTCTTGCTACACAAGGCAGAACAAAACAGACTAATTCAGGGTCTTCAGATACATAGGCGATGTCCCAAGGTCAACCACCTCCTCTTTGCTGATGATTCCATCTTATTCTGTAAGGCTAATCCTGAAGCATGTTCAAATATCCTGCATTTATTGAATTCTTATGAAAGCATTAGTGACCAGAGGGTAAATCTTAATAAATCTGCTGTATTCTTTAGCCACAACACTCCCTCCACTACTCGTACACTACTTGCTAACTCTATGAATATTAATCATATTGGGGCTCAGGATAAATACATTGGTTTGCCTTCTACAGTCTCTAAATCGAAAAAGGCTTCTTTTAGTATGATCAAAGAAAAGGTTCGGAAAAGAATCCAAGGGTGGAAGCGCAATCTTCTATCGTCAGGAGGTAGACACGTATTGCTTAAGGCAGTGGGAGAAGCTATTCCTATTTATACATTGTCTTGCTTCAAGTTGCCTGATGGTTTAATCTCGGAAATTCACTCTCTACTTTCTCAGTTCTAGTGGGGACAAAAAGGTTCTGAAAGGCGGATGGCTTGGATTAGCTGGGACACTATGACTCGCCCATGAAAAGAAGGAGGCCTTGGATTTAAAGATCTCAGAATCCAAAATCTGGCGCTTTTAGGCAAACAGTTTTGGCGACTTGTAACACAGCCTACTTCCTTATTATCCAAAATCCTAAGAGGTAAATACTTTAGCAATGGTAATGCTATAACGGCAGAAATTAGAGTCTTACCTTCTTGGGGATGGAGGAGCATACTGGAAGGCCGAAAGATTGTTGAAAAAGGTCTTAATTGGGCTGTGGGTACTGGAGAGAATATCCGAACCTTTGAGGATCCTTGGCTGCCTCCTCCGTATCCTTTAAAGATTTCTGACATGCCAAATAGACAAGCTATCTCTGAGTTGGTTCCAAGAGTTAAAGATCTAATTACTGAAGATAGGAATTGGAATCAGAATCTTATTCAAGAATTATTTCCCCAAGACGTTGCAAACAGGATTTTGTCAGTTAAAATTCAGCAGAGTATGGACAAATTGCAATGGGATTTGAACAAATCCAAACAATATGATACAGCTTCAGGTTACATAATTGGCTATTTATTTTACCATCCGCCTCTGGAGCTTTGCCCTAATTATATGCAACAGAAAAAGCTGTGGATTGATCTATGGAAGTTGAACTTGCCTCACAAAATTAAGCTATTTATTTGGAAAGCTCTCCATGGCCGGCTCCCGGTGCTTGCTCAGATTCATCACTGCATCCCATCTATATCACCAATATGCCCCTGTTGTCATGAAGCAACCGAAACAGTCACTCATTGTTTGATCGATTGCTCTAGAATTAAAGATGTATGCTCTCATAGTTATCTTCGTGATTGTCTTCCCCCTCAGAGTCCTAGCAACTTTTGGACATGGTGGATTGCATCAACAGAGATGCTTAACCCGTTGAAGAATGCTGACCGTAATCCTCAATTACTTGCCATCATTTGCTGGAACTGCTGGAAAGCTCGCAACCAGTTGATTTTTGAAGGTTCTACTTCAATGCCGTCTGCCATTCTAGCAAGCTCTGTCAAGTTGCTCCGTGAAATCCAAAGAACTCCCAGTTTAGGTCGTCATCTCCATGAGGCAAGCTCTTAGTTGCATTCAATTTGATTTATCATTCTTTCTTCTTTAAGATTTTTTTCGTTTTTCGACCATGCACCGTTGGATGAATACCTTCAGTGTAGTGTTTTTGGAAAATCCCCACTTTTCATTATGCTGTCCTGCTTTTGGACATCTTTGTATTTCATTTTTCAATAATTAATGAAATATAACCTATTATCTTTGGAAAAAAAAAAGATAATATATAGATTAATGTCTAGATAATAACTTTGTTTTCACAAACATTGTGTAGATGATAGAAATTGAATTTCTTAAATTGACAAATCACTTGTAAACAGTAATGTATTATGTATAGTGCCAGTTGAACTATTGTGCCATGAACACTTCAACTAATTAAGATTTGAATCCTATCACTTATACATTAATTAGTTTAGAAAAAAAGGATCACCTATAACACACTAACTACCCTTATATTGGTATATTTTTATCTTGGCATATAATTAATTCTTCTTATGACTTACTTCTATTGGTACAAAGGGATGTACTTCACAACAAACTTTCGTACAAAACTATATATAACATAGAAAATAAAATAAAAACAATTGAAACCTAAAATATGGGTTTCAATTATTTATGCTAAAAGAAAGAAAAACTTTCTTGTTAAGAAAAAAATTCACATACATTTATCTTTTTATAAAATTAATAATTAAAAATTATTATATAATAATTTAATTAAATATATCGAATCATCTAATAACGTAAGTGTAATTTAGTACCAAGCTCACTATCAACTCTTTTTAAAGAATAAAAATTTAAAAGTTTAAATTTTATTTTATACATAAAATAGTCCAATTAAAAAATTTTATGGAAGTTAAAAGAGCATGCAACCACAAAAACGATAGATTTTATTCAAAACCTACCCTTTGATTGGATTATGTTTTAAGTTGGCATTACATGCGCAAGTCAAGGTTGTGATTTTATTAACACTGCTACCTACACCACAATAATATAGACCATTATTTTCCATATGATTAATTCCATGAACGAATTGCATATGCCACCTAAGCTATAAGGATTAGGTTTACTGTAGGTGTGAACGAGCCTCCTCTCTCTCCAAAACCATACACTAATAAAACAAAAATCATATTATTAAATTAATTGCATTGAAATTAATTATATGATTAATTATGGATATTACTTCACGACACGGGAACTATTCATGGCAACAAATAATGTTTCAAAGATTTCATCATCCTAGTTCCATGATCCCCTTAATATGCTTAATACCCTACTCCATGTATACATGATGTATCTGTCTCAAAAGCTTGATCAAGGTTCAAGGAATGCTCTTAATTATATTCTCTTCAGATAATAAAAAAAAAAATTGCTTTTGTATTATATTGTATTAGAAACAAATAAACCGTTATTGATTTATGATCAAAATTATAATAATTAAAATAGATTTTATATGTTAAAAATATGATATTTTTTCCCTTCTTTATTGTAGTTACTTACGAGGAAAACACCCACACAGAAAAGGAGGTTGTATACTTTTAGTTTTATGTAATATGCACATAATTGTCCAGACCACATGTATTATTAGTATATTAGAGGTAATATAGTGTTCAATTATTAGAAATTTTACATAGAAGTTAGCTCTTTATTATTATTATTATTATTATTATTATTATTATTATTATTATTATTATTATTATTATTCAAGACAACAGTCTAATATGTTTCAAATAAAGATAATAAATAAAGTAATAGGTTATATGTTTAATTTTTTTCTCTTTTTTTATTTGTAAAAAATACATAACCTATTTATTTTTTTAAAATACTGTTAATCTGATAGTTAAACAGAATATTTTTTAAAATTTCAACCATTCGTATAAAATATAATAAAAAATAGAATTAATATTTAACTAATTAATAAAAACACCATTCTTTAGTTAGTAATAAAAAATGTTTTAGAATAAGCAATGCTTTTTAGTATTTAAATTTTCATACTTAGCATTAAAACTCAAATAAAATATGTTTGATACTTTAACCGACTATGATGTATTATTGGTTTGCATGAGAAATTGAGAATTAGGGGGTGAGTGAAATTAAGTTGGGTGTGACCTAGCTACATTATCTCCTCAAATAGGTAAAGTTTGTTCATACTTGTCAAAGATGTTTTGGTAAGTCTTCCCATATCAATTTTCAAAGAAGTTTCGGTGAGAATTGGAGCAGATGTTTAATTTGATATCAATTTTCTTTGGGTTTTGGTAAGTATGTGACCCAATTTGTGAACGTTAATATGTTTCTAATCAAGGAGGAGTATGTAGTGCAGGTAATAAAGACGAACTTCATGATGATGATGCTTTTCACTATTCAAGTATAGTACTTTTGTTGTCCTCTACGGCCGTTTAATTTCCAATCAATTCAGATAAAATGGTTTATTTACACAATCAAATTCAAATTAAAAATGGATCAAAACTTGATAACCTGGATTTTATTGATCCTATTTTTAACAAATTGTGGATCAGATTTTGGATTTATTTTCTAAAACTAATACAAAAATATTACAATTATTTTATATAATATGTTTAATTTATTTAATATTTTATTATATTTTATGGGTTTAATTACCGTGTCAGTTTTTATAATTTTATAAAATTTTTAATTATGTTTTTATATTTTTTTCTTTTCAATTGAATTCATGTACTATACCAGATTTTATCATAGTTGTAAAATTTAAACTGGACAGGCCGGTTGATAAACTATAATTTTATGGTTTATTTTATATTGTATTTGGTAGATTTTGTTAACTTTTCTCCCATTTATCCACTAAAATAGCATGATTTTGTAATTCTCCCAAATTTGTGCTTAATGATTGAAAACATGTTTTTTAGGCTTTTAAAGTGATGCTAAATTTAATTCACTTTTCTCCCATTCGATGTCTTGATATGTTTGTTGAGTGATCTCAGGGTTTATAAGGCAAGAATTGGATGAAAGAAGTGAAGAAAAAGCATGCAAAGTGGAGAACTCATGAAGGAATGAGCATTTGAAGGATTCATAGCGACGCGTACGCGTGACCACGCATATGCGTGAGGAGAAAATTTGGCAGGCGACGGGCACGCGTCAACTACGCGCACGCGTGACGTTGGTCATGTGACCTCATTAAAGTGAATATGTTGGGGGCGATTTCTGAGCCATCCAGGCCCAAATCCAACTTATTTCTGAAGCTATTAGAGGTCAAATTCAAAGAGGATCAAGGGGAGAGTAATTAGAACAGTTTTTACCATGCTTTAGGTCATATTCTAGAGAAAAGAGAGCTTCTCTCTAGAATTAGGGTAGAATTAGGTTAGATATCTCTTAGATTTAGATTTAATTCTTGTTTTTATTTACTTTTCCTTGAAATTTATTGTTCTTGCATCTTTGTTCCTTTAGTTTTACTTGTTATTTCTTCTATTTTGTTGCTTTCATGTTTCTGAACTCTTATTGATTTTAATTTCCTTTAATACAATTTATGTTTTATGCTTCTTGTTTAATTTAGTTGTTATTAGTGTTTTCTTGCAATTGGTAGTTGTTAGATTTTATATTTCTTGTCATTTTACCATGCTTTTCTTTTATGCCTTCCAAGTGTTTGATAAAATGTTTGGTTGAATTTTAGAGTAGATTTTTGTGTTGGCTTGGGTTGGTAACATGGGTGTCCTAGAGTTACTAATGTCCAAGTGATTGATAATTTGATGCCATTGACTCTAGTTTCTCATTAAATTAATTAGTGAGTTAGCTAGGACTTATGGACTAGGATCAATTAAGCTCACTTGACTTTCCTCTAATTTTGGAGATGACAAAGTGGGAATGATCTTTGTAATTATTATGTTGTGGTTAGTAACAAGGATAGTGATCCTTAACCATCAACCCTTGTCAAGGCCTTTTTATTATTTAAGTTTCCTTTACTTCCTTATAATTTACATTTCTTGTCCCTTATTTCAAAACCCCAAAAATATTACCTCATAACCAATATCATGAACATTTCCCTACAATTCCTTGAAAGACGATCCGAGGTTTAAATACTTCGGTTTATTTTTATTGGGGTTTGTACTTGTGACAAATAAATTAAACTTCGATTGAGGATTAATTGTTAGTTTGGAACTATACTTGCAACGTGATTATTTTTGTGAAATTCTTAACCGACATTTATCCTACATCACCAGTTTGTCCAGAAAAACCGGTGAAACTAGACTCTAAATCGATTTGGTTCATTCCTTGGACCGTTCAAGGATGAGAATCAATGTGAACCGATGAAAACCAGTCAAATTTGGTGAGAACTGGCAAAAATCGATCCAACCGGTTCAATCGGTTTGATCACACCAACTGCTCACTCTATGGTGCTCCATAGCACGGCTTGTCCACCTGTGATCTAATGTAGAACGTGCAGCCTACGGTGATCCAGCCTCCAACTAGCGCGTCACTTGTCCACCAGTGATTAACGTGTGTTATTTTGGAATTTTTGGTCCAAAATAGTAGAATCAGGTTCGAACAAGGAACCTCCTGGTTGTAGAGCCTCCTAATTCAATTTTAATTTTGTATTTCCTATTCTTTGAATTAGTTATATTTTTAATGATGTACAATTATTAATAGAAACATATATTTTACTAAAAATTTATTAATATGTTTAATCTATTTCAATGCTAGTGTTGTGGCTAACGTTCTTTGTTTTAATGTTAGTGTTGAAATCTACTGATATTATAGTTAGAAGATAGATTTTGTGAATTAATTAGGTGATGTACTAATGTGATTATTATTTTTATTGTGTTAAATTAAGATACTGTTATAGTAATACTAGCAAATTTTTATGTTTATTTTTATTTAGAATTTGAGACTTGATTATCTTAAATATTAGTAAAGATATGTATTTTAAATTTTAATTTTAAAATTTTGGCTATTTTATATTTTTTATTTACGTTGGATTGAGTCAATTGGTTCAACTAGTAACTTATCAGTTAAACCAATAAATCAGTAATCCGATCGGTTCAGTTATGATAATTATGAATTTTATAATTAAGTCTTTCTCATGACAAAAATATTAGAATTAAGAGAATATTTTGTTAATTTTAACAAAATATTTTATTAAGTCAAATGAAATATATTATTAATTTGAATATTTTTTGTCACGGTAAAAATTTATTAGTTACAATATCGGATATAATATAAAGATTTAATTAAAAAATATAAAAATTTAATTAAAAATTAGATAAAATTATAAAAACTACCAGAATAATTAAACTTATTTTATGAATGTAAAATAAAAATTATTTATTTATTATTTTTTCAAACCAAATCAAATAGTTCAATATAAATTTTATATGATACTTTGAATCGGATTAAATTAGATTGAAAAATAAAATCAAACCAACTCTATTAAAAAATTGTAACAAATACGGGTTATCATATGTATTTATATTTATTTATAATTATTTATAATTCAATGCTTTTAATTTATTAATACGGATTAATACTATTATATATTTGACCGTTATTTACCAAATCATATTAAAATGTTATCTATGTATATTAATAATATTTTAACAAATATTAAATATACTTTATCTTATTAAAGCATTTTACTAATAATTTTTTAAAAATTTAATAACATTTATTAAAAATCTTACAATAGATATTATATAGTTGTTCCGAGGGTTACCTGAAACCGCATGATGATTGGGCTTATTTGTGAGGCCCAAACGTTCAAGGAAGGTGGTCTCCGACTTGTCCTGCGTCAGTGAGCCGCCATCCGAGTTTTGTGTTTGAAAAGGTGAGGGTGGTACCTACAAAACACTCCGATGCCTAAGTCAGCAAATGGTTAAGCATGTTTAAATGTATTGGAACTTAAGCATATCTGGGGGTGTCAGTGTATTTATAGGTGATGAGCCAATAACTACCACTGAAGTAGTTCTACTTTTGATGGTGGATAACCGTCCCTTTATCTTAGGGTTGTTGAAATCTCTCTTCTAGAAGTGGGTGAGAGATTCGAGGAGGCAGTTACTCACTCAGATAAGCATGAGCTGTCTGCTTTCGTCGGACCCGACCTCTTTAGAAGAGGTCGGAGAAGTGGATAAGGCCACTCTTCTTGATTGGGCTCTTTAACTTTGTTGGGCCTGACCTACTGATAAACCACAATTTTATGGTATATTTTGGATTGAATTGAGTGGATTTTGTCAACTATTCTCATACTTATTCATGTAAATTGCATGTTTTTAAGTTTCCTTCCTAATTTTGTGTTATGATTGAAAACATGCTTCCTAGGCCTTAAAATCGCTAATTTTTAATTCTCTTTTATTACCATTCGATGCCGTGATATGTGCGTTAAGTGATCTCAGGTTTATACGGTAGGAATGGCTTAGAGGATGGAAAGGAAGCATGCAAAAGTGGAAGGAACACAAGAATTTGGAGATTTGAAAAGCTGGTTTCGACGCGTATGCATGGATGATGCCTACGCGTGACCAAGCCATAGTCCAAATGACGCGTACACATGTCTGACGCGTACGCGTGGCCAGTGCAGAACCCACTGACGCGTATGCGTGGCTGAAGCGTGCGCGTGACGAATGTCACATGCTGCAATAAAGGGAATACGCTGGGGACAATTTCAGAGCTCATTTCTGGCCTAGTTTCGAGCCCAGTATGTAGATTAGGGGATGGGAAGTGGAGCTGAATCATCAATTCATTCATTCACACACTTTAGTTTTTTATAGATGTAGAATTCTAGAGAGAGAGGCTCTCCCCTCTCTCTAGGTTTTAGGGTTTCCTCTTTTATTTCCAATTTCATCTAGGTTTAGATTCTACTTCTCATTTTAATTCAAGTTCCTCTTTTAATTTCTTGTTATTGCTTCCTAGCTTTCTTAGTTTTATATGTTGTTTCCTTTACCTTGTTGCCTTATTGTTCATGACTCGTTGTTGATTTCAATTTCCTTTTAATGCAATTGAGGTATTTTATGTTTATTGTTACTTTCTTTAATTTCTTGTTATTGTTTTCATGCAATTGTTAGCCTTATATTTTAATATTTCTTGTTAATTTTCTATGTTTTTATTTTGCGCCTTCCAAGTGTTTGATGAAATGCTTGATTGGATTTTAAAATAGATTTTTATGTTCTTGGCTTGGGTTGATGATTTGGAGACTCTTGAATTGTCAAAGTCTCTTGTTGATTGGTAATCGAAGATTGTCAGATAGCTTGAACTTCACTAAATCTAATCTCTCACTATGAGTTGACTAGGACTTGTAAACTCAAGTTGATTGTATGCACTTGACTTTCCTTCATTGATTAGAAGTTAACTAAGTGAAGGCAATTTACATTTACCATCACAATTGACAATGATAATGATGATAGGACTTCTAATTCTCTTTTCTTGCAAAGAGCTTTCTTAGTTATTAGTTTATTTTCTTGCCATTTTACTTTCTTGTTTCTTATTACAAAACCCCAAAAGTATACCTCATAACCAATAACATAAACACTTCCCTGCAATTCCTTGAGAGACGACCCGAAGTTTAAATACTTCGGTTATTTTTATTGGGGTTTGTACTTGTGACAAACAAATTAAACGTTGATTGAAGGATAATTTGTTAGTTTGGAACTATACTTGCAACGCGATTTTATTGAGAAATTTTTTACCAAGATTTATCCTCTGTCAAGTTTTTGGCGCCATTTCCGGGGAATTGCAAATGTGCGCCATATTATTGGTTAATGTATATATTGTGAATATGTTTAACTTTTTCTTCTTTGTTAGTTTTTGCTTGTTTTAGAACTTTGTTTGCTTATTTTTTGTTAGTTTTTGTCTTTATTTTATCTTGCTATCATGAATTCTCACCCCTTTGGCTATGAGTGTGGTTATAACTATGTTGTAGAAAATGAGAACTACAATGAAGGCTTGCAACAAAGATGGGACAATCAAAGGTGGGAGGAGCCTCAAGCATTTGATCAACCTCCATGGCAACAACCTCCACCAATGTACTATGAGTAAGAGCCATTCTAAGATGCATGCCAATTCAATGGTTATGGTGGACCTCCTTATGATTATCAACAACCACCACCATATACCTATGACTCCCCTCCTCAATATAGCCCTCAACCACCATACTCACAAGTCCCATACCACCAAACACCTCCCCTTTATCCACCATACCAACAACCATATGAACCATACATAAAACCACAACAATTCCAACCCAATTACTCCCAAGAAACACCACCTCAATATACACCATCTCCATATCATTATCAACATGAACCACCATCCTATTATGAGCCCTTTCTCCCAACCAATGAACCCCCTAATAGATGATTCTCTCACTTCACTATTTCAAGGGCAAAGAGAGATGTAAAGGACGACACTAGAAATCGTGGCTACCTTGACAGAGTTAGTAAATATTCTAACATCGCAATGTTTGGACACTCAAAGTACTCCCATGGCCACATGTGGAGAATCAATTGAAGAGAATAGCATGAAGGAGAGATTAGAAACTCCGGTGGAAAACCACGAATGGGACTTTGTACTAGAGCAAGTGGAGAAATCTGAAATCATCGAAAAAGATGAAGTGGTTGAAGACTTAGGAGATGCTGAACCTCCATGGGAATCTAGAGTTATAGAGTATTTCTCAAAGAAGCTTGAATTTGATGCTGAGAAGGATAATGCACAACCTCCAAGGCATATTCCCTATGAAGAATTGGAAGGAATAGAGCAAGAAATAAGTTCCTTTGGTGATGTAGATCCCACATCACATCCTCCTAGTGATGAACTTGCATCCTCAAGTTAACTCATTAAGTTTGAAGAACCTTCTCCTGATGGAATTGAAAGCAACGTTGAGGTAGATTTCTATCAACGTCCGGTTTATGATTTGAGTGACGGGAAAGAGTTGGAAGAAGTTAACAAGAAAGTGGGAATCGAAGAAAGTTGTCAAGAGGTGGAAGTCATCAAGGAAGAGCACAAGGGAGTGGAGTGATGACCGGAAAATTCACTCACTATATAATGAATCCATTCCTTGGCAAGTGCACTGACGGGCGAAAAATTGCCGATTAAGAATTTATAGTGAAAATAGCGTTGCAAGTACAGTTCTTAACCGACGAAAATTCCACTTATCAATTTAAAAAGAGTTGTCACAATTTAAGAATAAAATACTGGGAGTAGAATTCCCAGGTCGTCTCCCAACGAGTTGACAAAAGAGTGCTATTTATTGGTCAGAAATTTTCTAGAAAGTTTTAGAGTTGGAGAACGGGAAAATAAAATAATTATTAATTAAAGCAATGAAAATTAACAAGAGGTTTTATATATTTGAAATAAAAAGCCTTGACTGAGAGAAGATTAATTGGAAGTTCTATCCTTGTTGAATTTTCCCAAGTGTAATGGTAAGAGGTTGTTGTTTCTACTTAGTTATCCCTTACCGAATAAAGGAAAGTCAAGTAACTGAACCAGCTCCGATTCACAAGTCCTAATCATCTCTTATGAAAGGATTAGCGTCAGTGACTAGAGAGCCAGCCAACAACTTCCAATTTCCAATTAACAATTGAGTATTCCAACTTAAGGGTCTCCTTTTAATCAACTCCCAAGTCAAGTTGGGAGTCTACTCCATTGACATGAATGCCATTTTCATAAACATATAACGAGAATGAAAAGAAGACATGGTAATTTAAATAAAATAATAACAGAAAATTTATTAAAGGTAAAAATAACTCTTTGCATTAATTCTTTCCAAAATCGAAGATATCCATATGTAACTCTGAACAAAGTGAATGAAAAGTAAAAGAGCAAGGAAATAAGAAAGCAAACTGTAATGGCAAAGACTTCAAACGGAGGTAGTAACTCTTCTCAATATCCTAATCAAAAGCATAAAACTAAAAAACTATGAATGTGACGAACCCTCGAGGAAGTAGTAGTTTTCTCTCTAAGATTCAAAGCTAAAAACTAAAATTGTGTAAAGTGAATGTGTCTTGAGTCTCTGCTTGTCCCTTAGCTCTAGTCTGTGTTTCTGGGCCAAAAACTGGGTCCAAAACCAGCCGAAAATCGTCCCAGCGTCTTCTACAATTTTTGCACGTGGCGCACGTCACGCGTACGCGTCGATGGTGTTCTGCGCATGATGAGAGGACTTTTGTGTGGCTTAGAATTTCACAAATGAAATCTCGTTGCAATATAGTTTCTAAACCAACAATAGTCCTTTCATACAAAAGATTGTTTGTCACAAGTACAAATCCCTAAATTTATAAACCGAAGTATTAAACCTCGGGTCGTTCTCCCTAGGAATTACAATAAAGTGTCCTTGTTATTGGTTATGAAGTATGTTTGGGGTTTTTTTGAGATAGGAGACAAGAAATGTAAAATGCAATGAAAATAAACTAATAACTATGAATAGCTCTTGGAAAGGTTATGAGAACTAGAAGTCCTATCCTAGTTATCCTCCTCAATTGTGATCATAAATTGTCCATTGCTACCACTTAGTTAACCTCTAACCATGGAGGAAAGTCAAGTGGATGAATTAACTTGATTCCACAAGTCCTAGCCAACTCCCAAGGGAAAGACTAGCTCTAGTGGTATCCAAATCAATTAGCAACTTTTAATTATCAATCAACAAGGGAATTAGATAACTCAAGCGTTACTAATTACTCTACCATAGCCAAGAGGAACAAAATCTACACTAAAATCCAACCAAGCATTTCATCAAACACTTGGAAGGTACAAAAGAAAAGCATAGTAAATGGATAACAACAATAAAATCTAACAACAATTATTATAAGAAATCAATAACAACAATCAAAAGGAACACAATTATTATGAATTACCTCTAATTGAATTGAAAGAGAAGAGAAGGAACAAAAGTAGATCTACAACAAAGTATAAAAGAAACATAAAAGGAATTACAACAAAAGAATAGAAGAAGATGATTGCAACAACAAAGAATTAAGAAGCAAAAGTAGAGGGAAGCATGAATGAAAACCTAGATCTAAGAACTAATCCTAATCCTAATTCTAGAGAGAAGTGAGAGCTTCTCTCTCTAAAACTAACTAAAACTACTCCTCAAGCTTAAAACTAAAACTAATGATCAAAAGTATGTAAAGTATATTGATTCCTCTTCAATCCTTGGCTTAAATAACATCAGAAATGAGTTGGATTGGGCCCACAAGGCTTCTAAAATTGCTGGCCACGGGTTGCATTAAGTGAAGCATGTGCCACCATCGGCGCGTCCGCACACTGTGCACGTGCGCGCCCCTATGCAGGAATGCAACTATGGAAAATTTTATATCATTTCGAAGCCCCGGATGTTAGCTTTCCAACACAATTAGAACCGCATCATTTGGACCTCTGTAGCTCAAGTTATAGTCGTTTAAGTGCGAAGAGGTCGGCATGACAGCTTTTGCGATTCCTTCATTTCTTCATGAGTTCTCCATTTTTACATGCTTTTCCTTCATTCCCTTGATCCAATCATTGCCTCCTAAATCTGAAATCACTTAACAAACATATCAAGGCATCTAATAGAATCAAAGGTAAATCAAGATTAAACAATTAAGGACCTAAAAAGCATGTTTTCACTCTTAAGCACAATTAAAGGAGAATTTACAAAACCATGCTATTTCATTGGATAAATGGAAGAAAGGTTGACAAAACCCTCTAAATTCAACACAAGATAAACCCTAAATATGGGGTTTATCAGCGCATGTCGTGCGTACGCATCGCTGTGAAAAGCTCCAAGTCATGTACACGCATGAGCCTTGCGTGCGCGTCGATCCTCACTGGTCATCTCCTTTATTTCTTGTGTTTCTTCCATTTTTGCAAGTTTCCTCTCCATCCTCTAAGCCATTCCTGCCCTATATAGCCTGAAAACACTTAACACATGGATCACGGCATCGAATGGTATAAAGAGGAATTAAAAATACACACTTTAAAGGCTTAGGAAGCAAGTTTTCAATTATAGAACAAAATTGGGAAGGATTTGTAAAACCATGCAAATTATATGAATAAGTGTGCAAATAATTGATAAAAACCACTTAATTTAGCACAAGATAAACCATAAAATAGGGGTTTATCAATCTCCCCACACTTAAACATTAGCATGTCCTCATGCTAAGCTCAAGGAGACCAAAAGAATGAATGGGGGAAAGTAAGACTCATGCAATGCAACCTATGTATATGAATGCAACTATATGTTAAGATGTTTGATAAACTAGTATTTTATGATTTATATTGTGTTTAATTATGTGGTTTTATCAATTCTTTACCCACTTATTCATATGATAAGCATGTATTTACAATTTCTTCCCAAAATCACTCCATGATTGAAAACTTGCTTCCCAGAGACTTTTAATTATGTATTTTAATTCTCCTTTATCCCATTCGATGCCGTGATTCATGTGTTAAGTGATTCAGGCTTCATAGGGCACGAATGACTTGGAAAGTGGAGAGGAGGCTTGCAAAAATGGAAGGAACACAAGAAACTAAAGAGATGACCAGCGAGCAATGACGCGAGCGCATGGCCCACGCGAACGCGCGGAAATGGAGAATTCGCAATGACGGGGACGCGTGCCTGACGTAAACGCGTGGATTGGAGTCTGCACGAATGACGTGAACGCGTGAACCACGCGAACGCGTGGTAAGAAAAAACGCTGAATGACACGAACGCGTGGATGACGCATACGCGTGACCTGCGCAATCTGCAGAAGTAACAGAATTTGCTGGGGGTGATTTCGGGCCGCATTTTGACCCAGTTTTTGGCCCGGAAACACAGACTAAACCTAGGGAACATGCAGAAACTCAAGGAGGCATCCACAGGCATTCAGATTCATCACATTAGGATTACTCTTAGTTTTAGATCTGAATCTAGATTAGTGTTACATTGATAGTTTATGCTTTTGTTTTTGGATTGTGGATGTTGAAGAGCCATTACCTCCATTGAAGACATTACTTTAGTTTGTTTCTTTACTCCCTTATTTTTAATTAATTACTCATTGACTCTGTTCAGATAATTATGTTGCGTTTTGAATTTATTAATATATAGAGTTATTTTTATTTTAATTAATTTTAATTCTCTATTTTATTTTAATTAATTATGTATTCTCATATTTTTATGATTATTACTTTCATGTCAATGGAGTAGAATTTCTACTTGACATGGGGGTTGATTAAGAGGTGATACTTGAGTTGGAATGCTCAAGTGCTTGGTTAAACTGGACGTTGTTAGCTAACTTCATACTTACTAACACTAGACCTCCCCAAGGGAGAAGGCTAGGATCTGAGGGTAAGAGTTAGTTCAATCACCATACCTTTCCTTATTTAGTAAGGAAAAATCGAGTGAGAACAACAACCTTTTTACACCACATTTGAGAAGATCCCAACAAGGATAAAAGTTCCATTTAATCATTCCCCCAGTCGAAGCCTTTTATTCAGAATATCAATAATTATTCTTAGTTTATTTTTATTGCCCTAATTCATAGCTATTTTAATTACTCATTATCAAACTCAACTTTCTGGGAATTTTCTGATTAATAAATTAGCACTCTTTCCTGCAACTCGTTGGGAGACGACTTGGGACTCATACTCCCAGTATCTTTATTTCTAAATTTGTGACAACCCTTTTTAAATTGGTGAGACAGATCTTAGCTGGTTAAGAGCTATACGTGCAATGCTGTTCTCTTAATTGAAATTTCTTAATTGGTTAACTTCTGCCACGCACCAATTTTTGGCGCCGTTGCCGTGGAGTTGCAATAGTGTGCTAAATTATTAATTAGTGTATATATTTTATTTTATTTGCATATTTTATTTTTATTTCTGTTACCATGAGTTACATGTCTTTCTCATTGAATGACGCGTTCATTGCCCGATCCAAGTTTAGTCCGATTTGATCCTGAAATTGAAAGAACTCTTTCACATATTAGACAAACTCGACGTCAGTTAGCCTCCGAGGGTGGTGAATTGATTATTATCAATTCACCAGTCTCATCTGAGGACGAATCTGAACCGCCATCTGAGAGCGAGACAAGCTCATTTACTACTGATCCAGTTGATTTACGTGAAGGAAACATGGCAGCACCTAGGAGGATTACTCTCCAGGAGGCAGGAGCCCCAGATTTTACACTGCAGCCGTATCAAGTGCATCACCTGACTGCAGCTGCAGATTTTGAACTAAAAACCGCACTGATCAACTTGATGCCCAAGTTTCATGGTTTACCTGCTCAAGAGCCTATCAAGCACCTTAGGGATTTCCAGATAGCCTGTTCTACTGTTAGGCGTCATGGTGCAGATGAAACTTCTGTTCTGTTTATACCTTTCTCGTTTTCTCTTGAGGAAAAGGCAAGAGAATGGTACTACTCCCAACCTCAAGCGACTGTTACCAACTGGGATACGCTTAGAAGAGAATTTTTGGAAAAATACTTCCCAGCTAAAGTCACAAATAGACTGAGAAAAGAGATTTCCTTTATTGTTCAAGGTGAATCAGAGACTCTCTATGAATATTGGGAGCGCTTCAACAATCTCCTGGACGCATGTCCCCATCACATGATTGATAGACTAGTATTGGTCAGCTACTTCACCTAAGGCATGAACCCCCAGGATAAGACCACACTGGAAAGTGCTAGTAATGGTTCTCTGAAAAAGTACAAAACCGCAGATGAAGCATTGTAACTGATCATCGACTTAGCTGAGTCCACTAGGAATCACAGACAGAGGCGCAACCCCAAAGCTATTGCAGAGGTTTCCTCTAGCAAGGAAACTACTGCTCTGACATAGAGTATATGTGAAATGACCAACTTATTTAAACAGATGCAGTTGAACCAACAACAAGCACAACAAGCTCAGCCTCTTCCACCCCAATAAAGCCAACAGTTAGTTCCACAAAGAGTATGCGGGATCTGTGCTGACTATAGTCATTATACTGATGAATGCCCGCAACTCCAGGAAGACAACATTATGGCAGCCACTCACAACTTCTATGACCACCCGAATCAAGGATACAATCAACAAGGTGGCAACTACAACCAAGGTGGCAACAATAACCATGGATGGCAAGACAACTCCAACCAAGGCTGGAAAGATAATTCTAACCATGGCTGGAGGGATAACTTTAATAGAGGAGGCAGAGACAATAATGGAAACCAGAGGTGGAATAACAACAACAACAACAGACAGCAGAATCAGAACCAACCTTACAGAGCACCCCACCTAAGACAATCACAAGGACCCCAGCAACCCCAACAACAAGTTTCTCAGACTGCTTATTCTAATTCCTCATCAAATGACGAGATGCTCCGTTCTCTTGCACAAGGATAAAAAGACATGTAAGTGCAGCTGAACTCTGGTCTGAATGGCTTGACTGCCACTTTACAAGCTCTCATCTCCTGGATGGATTTCTCACTTAATTTCACACATCAACCTTCAAGCTCCAGTGGAATTCCTTCTCAACCACTGCCTAAGCCCAAAGGTGGCATCAACGCCATCACTTTAAGGTCAGGAACCACATTACAGGGGAGGAACCATGAGGAGCCAAACCCACCAGAAAACGTGCCAGCAGAGTATGTGGTGGAAGTGGAAGATGCTGAAGAGGAAGAGGACGTACAAGACATAGTTGAAGAAGAAGAATTTCAACCACAGATTGAAGCCCTAAGGGATGCTGAAGCTACAAATCACACCCCTCCTATCCCATTTCCACAACTTGCAAGGAAGCTCAGAAAGCAGATGGAACTTGATCCCAAAATAGTAGAAATATTCAAAAAGGTCAAGGTAACTGTTCCACTTTTTTATGTTATTCAACAGGTACCTAAATACGCAAAGTTTCTAAAGGATTTGTGCATACATAAAGATAAAATTAATGAATTGAAACTATTCCTTTAGGTAGTTCTATATTTGCTTTAATGGGGGGAATACCTGAAAAATGTAGTGATCCAGGTCCATGTATGGTTAGCTGTACCATTGGAGGTGTAATATTTTCTGACTGTATGTGTGATTTAGGAGCATGTGTTAGTATAATGCCTTTATCCATATATGATACTTTGAGGCTCCCTCCCTTAAAAAGGTCGGCAGCTCGTTTTGTGTTAGCAGATAAAAGCATTATTACAGTAGTTGGAATTTCTGAAGATGTACTGGTGAGCATTAAGGGGCTCACATTTCCCATTGATTTCTATATCCTGGAAATTCCCCCTAATGACTCAAGAAGACCATCATCAATCCTGCTTGGAAGACCATTCCTGAAGACTTCAAAGTTCAAGCTGGATGCATTCTCAGGAACTTACTCCTTTGAGATAGATGGCAGAACAGTGAATTTCAATTTAAATGAAGCTATGAAGCATCCTCCAGAAGATCATTCTATCTTCCAATGTGACATTATTGATGAAACTGTAGCTGAAGTTCACCAGGAAGAATTAGAAGAGAAGTATATGGAGCAAGGTCCAAGTGTGGGGACACTTTCTGAAAACCATGAGAAGACTTTACCATTATTACCAGTCCCGGATGATCCAGAGCCTAGCTATGAGCAGAAATTAGAGTTAAAGCCCCTTCCTCCACACCTCAAGTATGCTTACCTTGAGGACAAGCAAAGGTTCCCAGTTATCATTGCAAGGAAACTCACTTCTCAATAAGAAGAACAACTACTCAGTGTGTTGAGAAAACATAAGAAAGCAATTGGATGGAGCTTGGTGGATATAGTAGGCATTAGCCCCCAAGTTTGTGAACACAGAATATTCTTAGAAGAGGGAGCAAAGCCTGTCCGTCAGCCTCAAAGAAGATTGAATCCCACCATCTTAGAAGTTGTCAAGAAAGAAGTGACCAGGCTACTTGAAGCATATATTATTTACCCGATTTCAGATAGTGAATGGGTCAGCCCAGTACAAGTAGTGCCCAAGAAGTCTGGAGTCACAATAATAAAGAATGAGCATGGAGAGCTTCTGACAACTAGAGTGCAGAATTCATGGAGATTTTGCATTGACTATAGGCGTCTCAACCAAGCCACTCGCAAGGATCATTACCCCTTGCCATTCATTGATCAAATGCTTGATCGCCTGTCAGGTAAATCTCATTATTGTTTTTAGATGGTTATACAGGCTACTTTCAAATTCATATAGCTTCTGAAGATCAAGAAAAGAATACTTTTACATGTCCTTTTGGGACTTATGCTTATAAGAGAATGCCCTTTGGCTTATGCAATGCACCTGCTACTTTCCAAAGATGCATGATGAGTCTTTTCTCTGATTTGATTAAGAACTGTATGGAGATTTTTATGGATGATTTCAGCATATATGGTGATTCATTTAGCCTTTGCTTGGATAGTTTATCTAGAGTGTTAGACAGATGTGTTAATACAAAGCTTGTATTAAATTTTGAAAAATGTCACTTTATGGTCAAACAAGGAATTGTACTAGGACATGTTGTGTCTAATACTGCCATTTCTATAGATCTAGCAAAGGTGGATGTTATTTCTAGTTTACCTTATGCCTCCTCTGTGAGGGAAGTCCGTTCGTTCCTTGGCCACGCAGGTTTTTACAGGAGATTTATTAAGGACTTTAGTAAGGTAGCATTGCCTTTATCCAGACTGCTCCAGAAAGATATTGAGTTCGAGTTCAGTGAGAGCTGTATGCAAGCGTTTGATAAACTGAAGACCGCCCTGACTCAAGCTCCAATTGTGAGAGGACCTGACTGGAGCCAGCCATTTGAAATCATGTGTGATGCTTCCAACCATGCAGTAGGAGCAGCGCTGGCTCAGCGCGAAGGTAAGGAACCTTTTGTAATTGCTTATGCATCCAAGACTTTAGATGCTGCTCAGTCTAATTATACTACTGAAGAACTGAAGATTGATGGGTTAGAGGTTATAGTAAACTCTCGTTGTAAGTATAGTTACTAAACCAAGCAATCAACCTTTCTTACAAAAGTTTTGGTTGTCACAAGTAACAAACCCCTTTGAAATTGATAACCGAGTATTTAAACCTCGGGTCGTCTTCTCAAGGAATTGCAGGGAGGTATGTTCTTATTATTGGTTATGAATCTTGTAAATTAGGGGTTTTAGAAAGTAAGGAAGCAGTATGTTGAATGATAAGAAAAATAAAATAATAAAATAAACTCTTGGCAAGGTATGAAAATCAAAATTCCTATCCTAGTTATCCTTATCAATTGTGATGAGAATTGGATTTTTCTCTCACTTTGTTAACCTCTAACTATGAAGGTAAGTTAAGTGGATGAATTAATGAAATGAAGAAATCCAATTTTCAATCAAAAATGAGTTTGATAACTCAAGTGTCTCCAATGACTCAACCAAAGCCAAAAGGGAAAAAGGTCTACTTGAATGAAAATAATTTGGATAAACAAAGAGCATTAATAAATTAAAGAGAACAATCATAATTCTGAAATACCTCAAATTATATTAAATGAATATATCAATTCTAACATGGAAAAGTTCATAAATTAAATTAGAAAAATAAATAAAAAGAACATTGAACCTGGGATTGAGAGTCACTCCTAAAACTAAGAGAAATCCTAAATCCTAATCCTAAGAGAGAGGAGAGAACCTCTCTCTCTAAAAACTACATCTAAATCCTAAAATTGTGAATATGAAATCTTGTTCGATGAATGGATGCATTCCCCCACTTTATAGCCTCTAATCTGTATTTTCTGGGCCGCAAACTGGGTCGGAAACAACCCAGAATTCGCTGGTTGCGAATTCAAATACGCTGATTTTTTGTCACTACGACGCGTCCGTATGGAGCACGCGTTCGTGTCACCTAGCATCCTGGCAACTATGGCATATTATATATCAAATCGAAGCCCCGGACGTTAGCTTTCCAAAACAACTGGAACCGCATCGTTTGGACCTCTGTAGATAAAGTTATAGCCGTTTGAGTGCGAAGAGGTCAGGCTGGACAGCTTAGCAATTTCTCCAACTTCTTGTATTCCTTCCACTTTTGCATGCTTCCTTTCCATCCTCTGAGCCATTCCTGCCATGTAATCTCTGAAATCACTTAACACACATATCAAGGCATCTAATGGTAATAAGAGAGGTTTAAACATAGGGAACTTAAGGCCAAAGAAGTATGTTTTCATTCAAAGCACATAATTAGGAAGGCAAATGTAAAACCATGCAAATAGTATGAATAAGTGGGTAAAGAGTTGATAAAAACCACTCAATTAAGCACAAGATAAACCATGAAATAGTGGTTTATCAACTACTTCTGAAAAAGAGCTTCTAGCTATTGTTTTTGCTTTGGATAAATTCTGAGCCTATTTACTTGGTACTAAGGTAGTAGTGTACTCAGACCATGCAGCTCTAAAATATTTATTAGCTAAAAAGGAGTCCAAACCAAGGCTAATACGTTGGATACTGCTGCTGCAAGAATTTGATTTAGAAATTAAGGATAGGAGTGGTAACCAGAATCTAGTGGCAGACCACTTGAGTCGCCTTGAGCACATTAAGGGTGGCTCCACTCCTATAAATGATAATTTCCTATTTGATAACTTACAAGCAGTATCTGAAGTAGTTCCTTGGTATGCACCTGTAGCTAATTATCTAGTTAGCCACACTTTTCCTCCAAATTTTACTAAACACCAAAGAGACAAATTGAAAAGTGAGTCCAAATATTATATATGGGATGATCCATATTTATGGAGGTGCGGTGTTGACCAGGTAATTAGACGGTGTATGCCTCAATCAGAATTCCAGTCCATTTTAGAGGCCTGCCACTCATCTGAGAGTGGAGGACATTTTGGCCCTCAAAGAACAGCTAGAAAAATTCTAGACTGTGGATTCTAGTGGCCTACTATTTTTAAAGATGCTGCTGAATTTTGTAAATCTTGTTCCCCATGCCAAATGTTTGGTAATGTATCCAAGAGGGATGAGATGCCTCAACAGATTATGCATTTCTGTGAAATTTTTGATGTTTGGGGAAGCGAGTCTAAATATTATATATGGCATGATCCATATTTATGGAGGTGCGGTGTTGACCAGGTAATTAGACGGTGTGTGCATCAATCAGAATTCTAGTCCATTTTAGAGGCCTGCCACTCATCTGAGAGTGGACATTTTGGCCCTCAAAGAACAGCTAGAAAAATTCTAGACTGTGGATTCTGGTGGCCTACTATTTTTAAAGATGCTGCTGAATTTTGTAAATCTTGTTCCCCATGCCAAAGGTTTGGTAATGTATCCAAGAGGGATGAGATGCCTCAACAGATTATGCTTTTCTGTGAAATTTTTGATGTTTGGGGCATTGACTTCATGGGTCCATTTCCAAATTCTAGCGGTTACTCTTATATACTGTTAGCCGTAGATTATGTTTCTAAATGGGTGGAAGCAATTCCTACCCGTACTGATGATGCTAACACTGTTGTTTCCTTTGTTAGAAACCATATTATCTGTCGCTTTGGATAACCATGAGCAATCGTGAGCGATCAAGGCACCCACTTTTGTAACAGGAGACTAATAGGATTACTGAAAAAGCATGGGATAATTCACAAAGTAGCAACAGCTTATCATCCCCAGACCAATGGGCAAGCAGAAGTCTCTAATAGAGAGATTAAACATATTATAGAGAAGATAGTAAAACCTCATAGGAAGGACTGGAGTGCCAGGCTACAAGATGCACTATGGGCATATAGAAGAGCGTACAAGACACCCATTGGGATGAGCCCCTGCCGCCTGGTATACGAAAAGGCTTGCCACCTCCCTGTAGAGGTGGAACACAAGGCTTTCTGGGCTGTGAAGGAGTGCAACATGAATCTTACGAAAGCTGGTGCTGAAAGAAAGCTGCAACTAGCAGAACTAGAGACCCTCCGCCTAGAAGCATATGACAACTCCAGGCGTTACAAGGAGAAAATGAAGGCTGTCCATGACAAGCACATTAAAAGGAGAGAATTCAGACCAGGGGAGTTAGTTCTTCTTTATAACTCTAGACTGAGGCTCATGCCGGGTAAACTGAGATCACGATGGGAAGGTCCATACAGAGTAGAAAAGGTAGAGCCATACAGAGTTTTCCACCTGCGTCATCCTATTAACTCCAAATTTTTTAAGGTTAATGGACATCGCCTAAAGCTTTACCATGGTGAGAAGATGAAGAATCAAAAGGAACTAGAGATTTTCCTCTTGGAAGATCCACCAAGAGAAGCTGAATGAGCCTAACGAGCGTCCAACTTAAGGACGTAAAAGCAAAGTGCTAGGTGGGAGACAACCCACCATGGTATGATCGTTCCGTTTCAGTTTTAGTTTTATTTTTACTTTATTTTTATGATGTTAATGACTCTTCTCATCATCCCTGCATTTAGCTTCATATAGTTTGCATGTGCATTTTTCATTTTAGTTTTATATAAAAAGAAAATACACTCACGCGACGCGGCAGCGTCGTTGACGCGTCCGCGTCACCAGTGCGTTATGAAGAAAAGAGAATTGGACAGCAAGTCATGCGAAAGCGTGGATGGAGGTGTGCCTTAGGCACAAACATGCTTACGCGTCCATGTCACCCACGCGGCCGTGTCAATTGGAAAATAAGCCTCCCACGCGTCCGCGTCACCCACGCGAACGCGTGACCCTAAAAATCGACGTAAAAGAGGTGTATGGCAGCAAGTTGCGTTGGAGCTGGGCTGGAATGATGCAAGAAGCACCAGCCTTGTCACGCGACCGCGTGCCCCACGCGGCCGCGTCACCTCTCCAAACATGGCCATTCACGCGATAGCGTCAATCACGCGATCGCGTCACCCAGAATTTTGGCACGAAAGCAATTGAGAAAGAGAGTTGCGCGAACGCGTCGTTGCCCTCGCGCTATTCGCACAAAACAACTCACGCGACCGTATGACCCACGCATTCACGTCACTTGAACACATCGCATACCAAGCGACCGCGTCACTCACGCGTCCGCGTCGCATGCGGCGCGCAGAATATCCAGATTAGCCAAAATATCTTATCTTTTCTTCTCCCAAATCCTTATTTTTCTTTTCCCTTATTATCTCTTTCTTCCCCCTTCCCCTTTCTCTAACCATTCTCACTTTTTACCTTCTTCTTCCTCATTTTTCACACCCATCATCAAAGTTCTTTTCTTTCTCTCTTTAATTTTTACTTTCCCTTATCAATTTTATTTATGTTTTAAATTTTTTTTCACCGTCATTATCTATATTTTCCCTTATTCCCTTCCTTTTTATTCCTTTTTATTGGTGTTGAAAATTTATTTCTGTCTTTATTTTCCATATTTTGCTTGTGGATTATCATGGATTTGTTTGACAATTATATATTACTTTTTATAAGGGTTGCTTGCATGTTCCAATTTCCTACTCTCAATAATATTTTCATCATGCATGCCAAGTGTTGTGAAAATGCCCGTATGGCATTGCACACTACTTTACTTTATTTTATTCCACTACTTTAATGCCTTCTTTCCACATAACCTCTTTTATATTTTATTGATTAAAATATAATTATCAATACAAACAGATTGTTAGTTTGAATGATGTGGTAATCTAACTTGGACATTGAATGCTTGATCTATGCTACTCATGCCTTTGCCGGCATGCCAATAAACATCTTGCATTTAATTGCTATCACATGCATTTACTATCTTACCTTTGATGAACTTTTCACATGTAGTCTAGACCATGTGTTAATGACATACTTATTTATCGTGCATGGATTACCACCCATATTGTTCGCTCCCTTGCTCGAACCCTTCACTTTATACATTACTTCCTCTTTCCTTTTTCAGGATGGCCACCAAGAAAGGAAAAGAGAAAACTATTTCTAAACCACCAGCAAGGAGAGGAACAAAAAGAGCATTAGTGGCAGAGCCATCTTCAACAGCAGTAAAGCCCTCAACAAAAAGAATCAAGAGGATCATCAAGGTCGATGAAAAAGAAAAAGCCTTTCCAGCAAAAGACACTGCGCGGTTTCCTAACCGCTACTGTGAGCAGATGTTCCCCATCCTGGCAGAGAGGAATTACAACAATGAATACCTTCTTATCCTTCCAACCCACATTGCTGAATTTGTTGAGCCCCGCTTTGAGCGAAGACAATGGGGATTCCTACGGAAACAGCCACGGCAAGTTAATCTCTCATGGGTAGTAGAATTCTACTCCAACTTTCACGTGCCAACCATGCAGTCTGTCTATGTCCGTCAGAAGCAAATTCCTATAACTGAAGAGGCCATTCAACAATCTTTAGATCTTCCCCCTGCTCTAGAAGGATTGGACGCATTCCAAGAAGCCTCACTCAAGCGCCAAACATACCAATTTGACTGGGATGCCGTTCTCAGAGTTATCGCACAACCTGGTAGTAGATAGATCTACGGATACCATCGATCCCGACCAAAAGGGATATCGGCTTCAGCACTTACCCTGGAGGCTTGATGAGCGGATAATTTATACGCTTTTTGGCATTGTTTTTACTTAGTTTTTAGTATGATTTAGTTGGTTTTTAGTATATTTTTATTAGTTTTTTAATTAAAAATCACATTTCTGGACTTTACTATGAGTTTGTGTGTTTTTCTATGATTTCAGGTATTTTCTGGCTGAAATTGAGGGAGCTGAGCAAAAATCTGATTCAGGCTGAAAAAGGACTACTGATGCTATTGGATTCTGACCTTCCTTCACTCAAAGTAGATTTTATAGAGCTACAGAACTCCAAATGGCGCGCTCTTAATTGATTTGGAAAGTAGACATCTAGGGCTTTCCAGCAATATATAATAGTCCATACTTTGCTCAAGGATAGACGACGTAAACTGGCGTTCAACGCCAGTTCCATGTTGCAGTCTGGCGTCCAGCGCTAGAAACAAGTTACAAGTTGGAGTTCAACGCCAGAAACAGGTTACAACCTGGCGTTGAACACCCAAAACAGCCCAGGCACGTGAGAAGCTTAAGTCTCAGCCCCAGCACACACCAAGTGGGCCCCAGAAGTGGATTTCTGCACTATCTATCATAGTTTACTCATTTTCTGTAAACCTAGGTTACTAGTTTAGTATTTAAACAACTTTTAGAGATTTATTTTGCATCTCATGAAATTTTAGATATGAACTTTGTAATCTCTGACGGCATGAGTCTTTAAACTCCATTGTTGGGGGTGAGGAGCTCTGCTGTGTTTCGATGAATTAATGCAACTATTTCTGTTTTCTATTCAAACACGCTTGTTTCTATCTAAGATGTTCATTCGTACTTCAATATGATGGATGTGATGATCCGTGACAGTCATCACCATTCTCAACCTATGAATGCGTGCCTGACAACCACCTCCGTTCTACTTTCGATTGAATGAATATCTCTTGGATTCCTTAATCAGAATCTTCGTGGTATAAGCTAGAATCCATTGGTAGCATTCTTGAGAAAACAGAAAGTCTAAACCTTGTATGTGGTATTCCGAGTAGGATTCAGGGATTGAATGACTATGACGAGCTTCAAACTCGCGAGTGTTGGGCGTAGTGACAGACGCAAAAGGATCAATGGATCCTATTCTGACATGATCGAGAACCGACAGATGATTAGCCGTGCGGTGACAGCGCACCTGGACCTTTTTCACTGAGAGGACGGATGGTAACCATTGACAACGGTGATCCACCAACACACAGCTTGCCATAGGAGGAACCTTGTGTGCGTGAAGAAGAAGACAGGGAGAAAGCAGAGATTCAGAAGACAAAGCATCTCCAAAACTCCAACATATTCTCCATTACTGCATACCAAGTATTTATTTTATGTTCCCTTGTTCATTTGCAAGTCAACTGATAATTATAATTGACCTCCTAACTGAGATTTCAAGATAACTAGAGATTGCTTAAAACCAACAATCTCCGTGGGATTCGACCCTTACTCACGTAAGGTATTACTTGGACGACCCAGTGCACTTGCTGGTTAGTGGTACGAATTGTGAAAAGTGTGATTCACAATTCGTGCACCAAGTTTTTGGCGCCGTTGCCGGGGATTGTTTGAGTTTGAACAACTAAAGGTTTATTTTGTTGCTTAGATTAGGAATAATTTATTTTTGTTGCTATAGAGTCATCAAATTCCGAGTCCTTTATTTCCTTTTCAAAAATTTTTCAAAAATATTATTTTTCTTTATCAATTTTTAATTTTTTTTGTGAGTTTAGTGTCTTGTTCTAAGTTTGGTGTCAATTGCATATTCTATATTTTTCTTTTAAATTTTCGAAGTTGTGTTCTTTGATCTTCAAGTTGTTCTTGTTTATTTGTCTTGTTTGATTTTTAGTTTTTCTTGTTCTGTGTCTTTTCTTGTTTTTCTTGTGTTTTTCCAAAGCATTAGTCTTCAAAAAGGAATTTATTTTTAGTTCGTGAAAATATATCTCTTCAAAATAGGTGTTACATTTACAGCTCAATTGCCTAGAGCATTGGTTTATGTTCTTGATAATTGGGCACCGGTTCTATTAAAAATCTTTTTCAAAAATAATTTTTCTTGATTTAATCTTGTGCCAAACTTTAAGTTTGGTGTTTTCTTGTTAATCTTTATATAATTTTCAAAAAGTTATTTTGGTCTTCTAAAAATTTGAAGTTTGGTGTTCTTTCTTTTGTTCTTGGTGTTCTTGTGAATCTTCAAAGTGTTCTTGAGTATTCTTTGTGTCCTGATCTTAAAATTCTTAAGTTTGGTGTTTCTTGGTATTTTTCCTCCAAAATTTTCGAAAACAAGGAGCATTAGATCTAGAAATTTTAAGTCTTGTGTCTTTCATGTGTTTTTCTCTTTCATCATAAAATTCAAAATTCAAAAAAAAAAAAATATATCTTTTCTAACTATTTTTAAACCATATTTTCGAATTTTTTTTATAAAAATTCAGATTTCAATTTCAAAACTTTTCAAATCTTATCCTTTAAAAAAAATTTTTTTTTTATCTTTTTCAAAAAAAATCTATATCTTTTCCTTCTTAAAATCTTTTCAACTCATAAATATCTTTTTCAAATCTTCACAATATCTTTTTCAAAACAAATTTATCTTTTTCAAATATCTTTTATATTTTTTTTAATTTTCAATTACATCTTTTTCCTATCATATTTATCTTTTACAAATTATATCTTCTATCTTATCTTTTCTCATAATTTTCGAATTACTTGGGTTGACTTGGTCAAAAATTTTCAAATCATATCTTTTTCAAAACTTTCTAACCAATTTTTTTTCTCTTTTCTTTTTCGAAAATCTTCACCCATTTTTATTTATTTTATTTTAATTTATTTTATTTTTGAAATAAATAAATAAATAAATAAATAAAAATATTTTTTCTCTATTTTACATCATCTCCCTTTCTCCATCATGGATCTAAGTGGAAATGAACAGTCCAGAAGGACTCTGGGGTCATATGCTAACCCCACCACTGCTTCATATGGGAGTAGTATCAGTATACCCTCCATTGGAGTCAGTAGCTTTGAGTTGAATCCTCAACTCATTATCATGGTGCAGCAAAGTTGCCAGTATTCCGGTCTTCCACAGGAAGAACCTACAGAGTTTCTGGCACAGTTTTTACAAATTGCTGACACAGTACATGATAAGGAAGTAGATCAGGATGTCTACAGATTATTGCTGTTCCCATTTGCTGTAAAAGACCAAGCTAAGAGGTGGTTAAATAACCAACCTAAGGCTAGCATAAATACATGGAAACAGCTGACAGAAAAATTCCTGAATCAATACTTTCCTCCAAAACGGATGACACAGCTAAGGCTGGACATCCAAGGCTTTAAACAAGGAGATAATGAATCTCTTTATGATGCCTGGGAGAGATACAGAGAGATGCTAAGAAAATGCCCCTCTGAGATATTTTCAGAGTGGGTTCAGCTAGACATCTTCTATTATGGGCTTACAGAAAGAGCTCAGATGTCTCTAGACTACTCAGCTGGTGGATCTATCCACATGAGGAAGACAATTGAAGAAGCTCAAGAGCTCATTGATACAGTTGCCAGAAATCAGCATCTGTACTTAAGCAGCGAACCTTCCATGAAAGAAGAAGCTAAAACAGTGACTACTGAACTCAGTCCTGCTGAACAAGCTACTGAATTCAATCAGCAATTGGATTTTCTAACAAAACAGTTAGCCGAATTCAAGGAGAGACTACAAGAGACAAGGATGGCTAATATAAATATGGAAGAACAATTAAAGCAAACAAAGTAGCAGCTGTCAAAACAAATAACAGAAGAATGCCAAGCAGTTCAATTAAGAAGTGGGAAAACATTAAATACCCCACCTCAAGGCAGCAGGAAGCCAAGAAATGAGCAAACTACCCAAATTCCATCTGAGGACAGTAAGAGCCTAGGAAAAAATAATTCTGGCGCTAAAACGCCAGAAATTGGGTGGAAGGCTGGCGCTGAACGCCCAAACCATGCTCAGGACTGGCGTTCAATGCCAGAAACAAGCAAGGAACTGGTGTTGAACGCCCAAAGGAAGCACAGTTCTGGCGTTCAGACGCCAGGAACAGATGAGGAGTTGGCATCTAACGCCACTCCAGCTTCCAACCCTGGCTTTCAAATGCTAGTGAGGGATCAGACACCTGCAAGTGCTGATAATAAATCCTTCAAGAAGGCTTCTCAACCTACCTCTGTAGGAAATAAACCTGCAGCAACTAAGGTTGAGGAATACAAAGGGAAGATGCCTTATCCTCAAAAACTCCACAAAGAGGAGCAGGATAAGCAATTTGCCCGCTTTGCAGACTATCTCAGGACTCTTGAAATAAAGATTCTATTTGCAGAGGCACTTGAGCAAATACCCTCTTATGCCAAGTTCATGAAAGATATCTTGAATCATAAGAAGGATTGGAGAGAAACTGAAAGAGTTCTCCTCACTGAAGAATGCAGTGCAGTCATTATGAAAAGCTTCCCAGAAAAGCTTAAAGTTCCCGGGAGCTTTATGATACCATGCATGTTAGAGGGTAACTGCACCAAGACAGCTCTATGTGATCTTGGGGCAAGCATCAACCTAATCCCTACATCCACCATCAGAAAGCTTGGCTTGACTGAAGAGGTCAAACCAACCCGGATTTGTCTTCAACTTGCTAATGGCTCCATTAAATACCCATCAGGCATAATTGAGGACATGATTGTCAAGGTTGGGCCATTTGCCTTCCCTACTGACTTTGTAGTGCTGGAAATGGAGGAGCACAAGAGTGCAACTCTCATTCTAGGAAGACCATTCCTAGCAACTGGACGAACCCTAATTGACGTCCAAAAAGGGGAGATAACCCTGAGAGTCAATGAGGATGAGTTTAAGTTGAATGTTGTCAAAGCTATGCAACATCCAGACACATCAGACGACTGCTTGGGCGTTGATATTATTGACTCCCTGGTGGAAGAGGTCCATATGACTGAGAGTCTCGAATCAGAGCTAGAGGACATTTTTAAAGATGTTCAGCCTAATCTGGAGGAACCAGAGGAAATAAAAGAACCTTTGAAAACTCCTCAGGAAGAGGAGAAACCTCCTAAACCCGAGCTCAAACCACTACCACCATCCCTAAAATATGCATTTTTGGGAGAAGGTGACACTTTTCCTGTAATCATAAGCTCTGCTTTAGGGCCACAAGAAGAGAAAGCACTAATTCAGATGCTAGGACACACAAGACAGCTCTTGGGTGGTCCATAAGTGATCTTAAGGGCATTAGTCCAGCCAGATGCATGCACAAGATCCTATTGGAGGATGATGCTAAGCCAGTGGTTCAACGACAGAGGCGGCTAAATCCCGCCATGAAGGAGGTGGTGCAGAAAGAGGTCACTAAGTTACTTGAGGTTGGGATTATCTATCCTATTTCTGATAGACCCTGGGTGAGCCCTGTCCATGTTGTCCCTAAGAAGGGAGGAATGACAGTGGTTCATAATGAAAAGAATGAACTGGTTCCTACAAGAACAGTTACAAGGTGGCGTATGTGTATTGACTACAGAAGGCTCAATACAGCCACCAGGAAGGATCATTTTCCTTTACCATTCATAGACCAGATGCTAGAGAGACTAGCAGGTCATGAATATTACTACTTTTTGGATGGCTATTTAGGTTACAACCAAATTGCAGTGGATCCTCAGGACCAAGAGAAAACAGCATTCACATGTCCTTCTGAAGTGTTTGCCTACAGAAGGATGCCTTTTGGTCTGTGTAATGCACCTGCAACCTTTCAGAGGTGCATTCTCTCTATCTTCTTTGATATGGTAGAGAAGTTTCTGGAAGTCTTCATGGATGACTTTTCAGTATTTGGAGACTCATTCAGCTCCTGCCTTAACCATTTAGCACTTGTTCTGAAAAGATGCCAAGAGACCAACCTAGTTTTAAACTGGGAAAAATGTCACTTTATGGTGACTGAAGGGATTGTACTTGGGTATAAAATTTCAAACAAGGGAATAGAGGTGGATCAAGCTAATGTTGAAGTAATTGAAAATTACCACCACCTGCCAATGTTAAGGCAATCAGAAGCTTTCTGGGGCATGCAAGATTCTATAGGAGGTTTATAAAGGATTTTTCAAAAATTGCAAAACCTTTGAGTAATCTGCTAGCTGCTGACACGCCATTTGTGTTTGACACAAAGTGTCTGCAGGCGTTTGAGACCCTGAAAGCTAAGCTGGTCACAGCACCAGTTATTTCTGCACCAGACTGGACATTACCCTTCGAACTAATGTGTGATGCCAGTGACCAAACCATTGGTGCAGTATTGGGACAGAGGCATAACAAACTTCTGCATGTCATTTATTATGCTAGCAGTGTTTTATATGATGCCCAGAAAAATTACACAACCACAGAAAAAGAATTACTTGCAGTGGTTTATGCCATTGACAAGTTTAGATCCTACTTAGTAGGATCAAAAGTGATTGTGTACACTGACCATGCTGCTCTTAAATATCTACTCACAAAGCAGGATTCAAAGCCCAGGCTCATAAGATGGGTGTTGCTTCTGCAAGAGTTTGATATAGAAATAAGAGACAGAAAAGGAACAGAGAATCAAGTAGCTGATCACCTGTCCCGGATAGAACCAGTAGCAGGAGCATCCCTCCCTCCTACTGAGATATCTGAAACCTTTCTGGATGAGCAATTGTTTGCTATTCAGGAAGCTCTGTGGTTTACAGACATTGCAAACTATATGACACAAGGTTCTCCTTCTGTAACCATGGAGAGGAAGCATGAAAAGATTCTCTCACTGCAGAGTCAACCAAAGCCCCCACAGTCAAACTCTAAGTTTGGTGTTGGGAGGCCACAACCAAACTCTAAGTTTGGTGTTGAACCCCCACATTCAAACTCTAAGTTTGGTGTTGGGAGGTCCCAACCTTGCTCTGATTATCTGTGAGGCTCCATGAGAGCTCACTGTCAAGCTATTGACATTAAAGAAGCGCTTGTTGGGAGGCAACTCAATGTTATTTAATTATATATATTTATTTTCCATGGATATTTTATGTTTTCTTTAGGTTGATGATCATGTGAAGTCACAAAAACAAATGGAAAATCAAAAACAGAATGAAAAACAGCATGAAAAATAGCACACCCTGGAGGAAGATCATTCTGGCGTTTAAACGCCAGAAACAAGCATCTGTCTGGCGTTTAACGCCAGAAACAAGCACCAAGCTGGCATTTAACGCCAGAAACAAGCATCAGTCTGGCGTTAAACGCCAGAAACAGGCTATATTTGGGCGTTTAACGCCAGAAATAGGCAGCAGTCTGGCGTTAAACGCCAGGATTGCACAGTAAGGGCATTTTGTACGCCTAATTGGAGCAGGGATGCTAAATCCTTGACCCCACTGGATCAGTGGACCCCACAGGATCCCCACCTACCTCACCATTCAAATTCAAACCATTCCCCTCCCAAACCCACCCATTCACACACTTCCATCTCCTCCATCTTCTCCATCTTCTCCACTTCTTTCTTCTTTTGCTCGAGGACGAGCAAACCTTTTAAGTTTGGTGTGGTAAAAGCATTGCTTTTATTTTTCCATAATTCAGTGGTAAAGCAATTGACTGCAGATCAAAGAGCTATGAGGAAAGAGCAACAAAGGCAAGGAAGAGACATAGAGGAGCTCAAGAGCACCATTGGTTCTTCAAGAAGAGGAAGACACCACCCTCATTAAGGTGGACCCATTCCTTAATCTCCTTATTCTTATTTTCCTGTTTTTCATTTACTATGCTTCATGTTTAATTATGTTTGTGTCTTTACTATATGATCACTAGTATCTAAGTGTCTATGTCTTAAAGATATGAATGTCCTATGAATCCATCACCTTTCTTAAATGAAAATTGTTTTCTGAAAAAGAGAAAGAAGTACATGAATTTCAAATTTTAAAATAGTTTAATTATTTTGATGTGGTGGCAATACTTTTTGTTTTCTGAATTAATGCTTGAACAGTGCATATTTCTTTTGAATTTGTTATTTATGAATGTTAAAATTGTTGGCTCTTGAAAGAATGATGAAAAAGGAGAAACATTATTTGATAATCTGAAAAATCATAAAAATGATTCTTGAAGCAAGAAAAAGCAGTGAAGAACAAAGCTTGCAGAAAAAAATGCGAAAAAAAAGCAAGCAGAAAAAGCCAAAAGCTCTTTAAACCAAAAGGCAAGAGCAAAAAGCCAATAGCCCTTAAAACCAAAAGGCAAGGGTAATAAAAAGGATCCAAGGCTTTGAGCATCAGTGGATAGGAGGGCCTAAAGGAATAAAATCCTAGCCTTAGCGGCTAAACCAAGCTGTCTCTAACCATGTGCTTGTGGCGTGAAGGTGTCAAGTGAAAACTTGAGACTGAGCGGTTAAAGTCGAGGTCCAAAGCAAAAAAAAAAAAAATAGAGTGTGCTTAAGAACCCTGGACACCTCTAATTGGGGACTTTAGCAAAGCTGAGTCACAATCTGAAAAGGTTCACCCAGTTATGTGTCTGTGTCATGTATGTATCCGGTGGTAATACTGGAAAATAGAGTGCTTAGGGCCACGGCCAAGACTCATAAAGTAGCTGTGTTCAAGAATCAACATACTGAACTAGGAGAATCAATAACACTATCTAAATTCTGAGTTCCTATAGATGCCAATCATTCTGAACTTCAAAGGATAAAGTGAGATGCCAAAACTGTTCAGAAGCAAAAAGCTAGTAGCCCCGCTCATCTAATTAACACTGATCTTCATAGATGTTTTTGGAATTTATTGAATATTCTCCCCTTTTTATCCTACTTTGTTTTTAGTTTCTTGGGGACAAGCAACAATTTAAGTTTGGTGTTGTGATGAGCGGATAATTTATACGCTTTTTGGCATTGTTTTTACTTAGTTTTTAGTATGATTTAGTTAGTTTTTAGTATATTTTTATTAGTTTTTAATTAAAAATCACATTTCTAGACTTTACTATGAGTTTGTGTGTTTTTCTGTGATTTTAGGTATTTTCTATTGAGGGAGCTGAGCAAAAATCTGATTCAGGCTGAAAAAGGACTACTGATGTTGTTGGATTCTGACCTTCCTGCACTCAAAGTGGATTTTCTGGAACTATAGAACTCCAAATGGCGCGCTCTCAATTGCGTTGGAAAGTAGATATCCAGGGCTTTCCAGCAATATATAATAGTCCATACTTTTCTCAAGGATAGATGACGTAAACAGGCGTTCAACGCCAGTTCCATGTTGTAGTCTGGCGTCCAGCGCCAGAAACAAGTTACAAGTTGGAGTTCAACGCCAGAAACAGGTTACAACCTGGCGTTGAACACCCAAAACAGCCCAAGCACGTGAGAAGCTTAAGTCTCAGCCCCAGCACACACCAAGTGGGCCCCAGAAGTGGATTTCTGCACTATATATCATAGTTTACTCATTTTCTGTAAACCTAGGTTACTAGTTTAGTATTTAAACAACTTTTAGAGCTTTATTTTGCATCTCATGACATTTTAGATCTGAACTTTGTAATCTCTGACAGCATGAGTCTCTAAACTCCATTGTTGGGGGTGAGGAGCTCTGCTGTGTTTCGATGAATTAATGCAACTATTTCTGTTTTCTATTCAAACACGCTTGTTTCTATCTAAGATGTTCATTCGCACTTCAATATGATGGATGTGATGATCCGTGACAGTCATCACCATTCTCAACCTATGAATGCGTGCCTGACAACCACCTCCATTCTACTTTCGATTGAATGAATATCTCTTGGATTCCTTAATCAGAATCTTCGTGGTATAAGCTAGAATCCATTGGCAGCATTCTTGAGAATCTGGAAAGTCTAAACCTTGTCTGTGGTATTCCGAGTAGGATTTAGGGATTGAATGACTGTGACGAGCTTCAAACTCGCAAGTGTTGGGCATAGTGACAGACGCAAAAGAATCAATGGATCCTATTCTGACATGATCGAGAACCGACAGATGATTAGCCGTGCGGTGACAGCGCACCTGGACCTTTTTCACTGAGAGGACGGATGGTAACCATTGACAACAGTGATCCACCAACACACAGCTTGCCATAGGAGGAACCTTGCGTGCGTGAAGAAGAAGACAGGGAGAAAGCAGAGATTCAGAAGACAAAGCATCTCCAAAACTCCAACATATTCTCCATTACTGCATACCAAGTATTTATTTTATGTTCCCTTGTTCATTTGCAAGTCAACTGATAATTATAATTGACCTCCTAACTGAGATTTACAAGATAACCAGAGATTGATTCAAACCAACAATCTCCGTGGGATTCGACCCTTACTCACGTAAGGTATTACTTGGACGACCCAGTGCACTTGCTGGTTAGTGGTACGAATTGTGAAAAGTGTGATTCACAATTCGTGCACCAAGGCTCGAGTCTGGACACAAATTATGTCTCATTATGTCTTTCCGAGCACTCACGAGTCCTCCTTCACTGCAGACATGGCTATTTTACTCTGGTCTATCCTTACAGACCAGCACCTCAATTTACCAAGACACATCCGGAATGCAATGGGACACGTATAGATAGCGGGCAACTTACCTTTTCCCGCCTTGGTTTTAGATCTCGTCTCGGCAGCCGGAGTCTCCTACAGAGCTGGGGACACCAAAGCCATACTCCCACGGGATGATCAGTACGTCCCTAACAGGAAATATATTAGACCACCAGCAGCCACTACAAGCCAGCCTACAGAATCGGCTGAAGACATTCCTCCTTCAACACCACAAGCACCTACAACAAACCAACTGCTCCATCAAATACTTGAAAGGTTGGATTGGCAGGAACACAAAGCAAAGTTAAGAGAACGCCGTAACAAGCACCGATTTACATACCTCAAGGAGCTATTTATGGGAAAATACAGATCTGACGACGGCCCAGACGCCCCGGACTCCACCTCATTTACCAGCACAGGGAGCCATGACGGTCCCGATAGTGGAGATGCTGCTACCAGCCCCCCTTTATTCCTGACAGATGGCACCGAAGACGGTGTAAAGCCTTAAGTGTGGGGAGGTCGGTCAGTACCTGACTTCCAGAGGTAATTTCTTTTCCTTAAAACACCAATAAAATAGGATATTTAGTTAATTTTTCTTTTGTTTAGGATAGGATAAATTGCATAGTAATAATTAGTTGCATGCATGTTCTACTTGATTGAAAATAATAAGTTTCTTCTAAGACCCTACTTTTTGAAAAATTTCACTAATTTAAATCAAAACCTTTGTGTAAACTTGTTTGAAGTTGTATTTGGAACATAGTTTAAAAAGCTACGAACACACAACCTGTGAGATTTGAGCTTAATTACATGGTTACATTATTTAACCATAAATATTTTATTCTTGTGTGTTTACTTCTCTATGATTGTAATCTTATTTTGTTTCATCCTATATGTCCAATATTTAATATGTTATATGCATGCGTATGATTGAGGCCATTATTTGTTTAGCTCACTTATCCCAAATAAGCCTACCCTTTAAATTACCTTTGTTAGCCACTTTGAGCCTTTTTATCCCATTTGTTCTATATTTTACCACATTACTAGCCTTAAGCAGAAAAATAAAATATAAACTCCAAATTGAATCTTTGGTTAGCTTAAGATAGGAATAGTGTGTTAATTGAGTATGGGAAGATTGTGGGAACAAGGGTTAATAAGGGGATGCTTCATGATAAAATAATGGGAATTTGGGTACCTACTCATGTGAAACTATAAAAATTCAAAATCCATGTGCATTGATAAAGCTATATTTATTTTCACGTTCAAAAAAAATTTTTTAAATAAATATAAGAGGACAAAATTACCCTGATTCTAAGTTAGGTTCAAGGATCAATGCAAGTGTGATGAGCGGATATTTTATACGCTTTTTGGGGTTAATTTCATATAGTTTTTAGTATGTTTTAGTTAGTTTTTAGTTTATTTTCATTAGTTTCTAGGAAAAATTCATATTTCTGGACTTTACTATGAGTTTGTGTATTTTTCTGTAATTTCAGGTATTTTCTGGCAGAAATTGAGGGAGCTGAGCAAAAATCTGATTCGGCTGAAAAAGGACTGCTGATGCTGTTGGATTCTGACCTCTCTGCACTCGGAATGGAGTTTCTGGAGCTACAGGAGTCCAAATGGTGCGCTCCCAATAGCGTTGGAAAGTAGACATCCAGGGCTTTCCAGAAATATATAATAGTCCATACTTTGCTCAAGGATAGACGACGTAAACTGGCGTTCAACGCCAGTTCCATGTTGCAGTCTGGCGTCCAGCGCCAGAAACAAGTTACAAGTTGGAGTTCAACGCCAGAAACAGGTTACAACCTGGCGTTGAACGCCCAAAACAGCCCATGCACGTGAAAAGCTTAAGTCTCAGCCCCAGCACACACCAAGTGGGCCCCAGAAGTGGATTTCTGCACCATCTATCATAGTTTACTCATTTTCTGTAAACCTAGGTTACTAGTTTAGTATTTAAACAACTTTTAGAGATTTATTTTGTATCTCATGACATTTTAGATCTAAACTTTATACCTTTTGACGGCATGAGTCTCTAAACTCCATTGTTGGGGGTGAGGAGCTCTGCTGTGTCTCGATGAACTAATGCAAGTATTTTTGTTTTCCATTCAAACATGCGTGTTCCTATCTAAGATATCCATTCGCACTTCAATATGAATGTGATGAACGTGACAATCATCATCATTCCTCCACGAACGCGTGCCTGACAACCGTTTAACATTCAACTGTAGAATGAATGAATATCTCTTAGATCTCTTAATCGGAATCTTCGTGGTATAAGCTAGATTGATGGCAGCATTCAAGAGAATCCAGAAAGTCTAAACCTTGTCTGTGGTATTCCGAGTAGGATTCAGGGATTGAATGACTGTGACGAGCTTCAAACTCGCGAGTGCTGGGCATAGTGACAGACGCAAAAGGATAGTAAATCCTATTCCGGTACGATTGAGAACCTGCAGATGATTAGCCGTGCGGTGATAGCACACCTGGACCCTTTTCACTGGAAGGATGGATGGTAGCCATTGACAACGGTGATCCACCAACACATAGCTTGCCATAGGAGGACATGCATGCGTGAATTAGAAACAGAGGAAAGCATAATTACAGAAGACAAAGCATCTCCAAAACTCCAACATATTTTCCATCATTGCATACAAGTATAATTTGTGTTCTGCCCTTTTATTCCTTGCAATCAAATTTGATAAGTGAATTATTTTATTGTTTTCCTGACTAAGAGTTACAAGATAACCATAGATTGCTTCAAGCCAACAATCTCCGTGGGATCGACCCTTACTCACGTAAGGTATTACTTGGACAACCCAGTGCACTTGCTGGTTAGTTGTGCGAATTTGTGAAGAACTGTGATTTCCAATTTCGTGCACCAAGTTTTTGGCGCCGTTGCCGGGGATTGTTTGAGTTTGGACAACTGACGGTTTATTTTGTTGCTTAGATTAGGAAAAATTTTTCTTTTTGGTTTAGAGTCTTTTATTATTTATACCTTGTTAAAACACTTTAAATTTATAGCTCAATTAGCTAGAGCGTGGTGCTTATGTTCTTAGTAATTGGCTATCCTATTTTTAAAATCTTTTTCAAAAATAATTTTTCTTTGAATAAATCTTGTGCCAAACTTTAAGTTTGGTGTTTTCTTGTTGATTTTTCTTTGTTTTTCGAAAATTTTAGTTTGGTTTTCTAAATATTTTAAGTTTGGTGTTCTTTCTTCATGTTCTTGTGCTCTTGTGAGTCTTCAAAGTGTTCTTGAGTTTTCCTTGTGTCTTGATCTTAAAATTTTTAAGTTTGGTATTCCTTGGTGTTTTCCCTCCAAAATTTTCGAAAACAAGGAGCATTAGATCTAAAAAAATTTTAAATCTTGTGCTATCTTATTATTTTTCTCTCTCCTCTTTAAATTCAAAAATATCTTCTCTCTCTATTTTAAAGCAAATTTTCGAAATTTACCTTTAAAATTTAGATTTTTATTTCAAAATTTAAAACCTTTTTCAAAAATCATCATATCCTTTTCAAAATTTCCTAACCACTCTCTCTCTCCTCATTTTTTTCGAAAATCTTCACCCATTTTTATTTATTTTAATTTATTTTGTTTTCAAAATAAATAAATAATTAAATAAATAAAAATATTTTTCTTCTATTTTACATCATCTCCCTTTCTCCATCATGGACCTAAGCGGAAATGAACAGTCCAGGAGGACTCTGGGGTCATATGCTAACCCCTCTACTGCGTCATATGGGAGCAGTATCTGCATACCTTCCATTGGAGTCAGTAGCTTTGAGTTGAATCCTCAGCTCATTATCATGGTGCAGCAAAGTTGCCAGTATTCCAGTCTTCCACAAGAAGAACCTACAGAGTTTCTGGCACAGTTTTTACAGATTGCTGACACAGTACATGATAAGGAAGTAGATCAGGATGTCTACAGATTATTACTGTTTCCATTTGCTGTAAAAGACCAAGCTAAGAGATGGTTAAATAACCAACCTAAGGCCAGCATAAGGACATGAAAACAGCTGACAGAAAAATTCCTGAATCAATACTTTCCTCCAAAACAGATGACACAGCTAAGGCTGGACATCCAAGGCTTTAAACAAGGAGATAATGAATCTCTTTATGATGCCTGGGAGAGATACAGAGAGATGCTACGAAAATGCCCCTCTGAAATGTTTTCAGAGTGGGTTCAGTTAGACATCTTCTACTATGGGCTTGCAGAAAGAGCTCAGATGTCTCTAGATTACTCAGCTGGTGGATCTATCCACATGAGAAAGAGAATTGAAGAAGCTCAAGAGCTCATTGATACAGTTGCCAGAAATCAGCATCTGTACCTAAGCAGTGACCCTTCCATGAAAGAAGAGGTTAAAACAGTAACTGCTGAACTCAGTCCTGTAAAACAAGCTGCTAAATTCAATCAGCAATTGGACTTTCTAACAAAGCAGTTAGCCGAATTCAAGGATAGACTACAAGAGACAAGGATGGCTAATATAAATATGGAAGAACAATTGAAGCAAACAAAACAGCAGCTATCAAAACAAATAACAGAAGAATGCCAAGCAGTTCAATTAAGAAGTGGGAAGACATTAAATACCCCACCTCAAGGCAGCAAGAAGCCAAGAAATGAGCAAACCACCCAAAATCCACCTAAGGACAGTAAGAGCCCAGGGAAAAATAATTCTGGCGCTAAAATGCCAGAAATTGGGTGGAAGGCTGGCACTGAACGCCTAAACCATGCTCAGGACTGGCGTTCAACGCCAGAAACAAGCAAGGATCTGGCGTTGAATGCCCAAAAGAAGCACAGTTCTGGCGTTCAAACGCCAGGAACAGATGAGGAGCTGGCGTCTAACGTCACTCCAGCTTCTAACTCTGGCACTCAATTGCTAGTGAGGGATCAGACACATACAAGTGCTGATGACAACCCATCTAAAAAGGCTTCTTCAACCACTTTTGTAGGAAATAAACCTACAGCAACTAAGGTTGAGGAATATAAAGCCAAGATACTTTATCCTCAAAAACTCTGCCAAGAGGAGCAGGATAAGCAATTTGCTCGCTTTGCAGATTATCTCAGGACTCTTGAAATAAAGATTCCATTTGCAGAGGCACTTGAGCAAATACCTTCTTATGCCAAGTTCATGAAAGAGATCTTGAGTCATAAGAAGGATTGGAGAGAAACTGAAAGAGTTCTCCTCACTGAAGAATGCAGTGCAGTCATTCTGAAAAGCTTTCCTGAAAAGCTTAAAGACCCTGGGAGTTTTCTGATACCATGCACATTAGAAGGTAAATGCACCAAGACAACTTTATGTGATCTTGGGGCAAGCATCAACCTAATACCTGCATCCACTATCAGAAAGCTTGGTTTAACTGAAGAAGTTAAACCTACCCGGATATGTCTCCAACTTGCTGATGGCTCCATTAAATACCCATCAGGCGTGATTGAAGACATGATTGTCAGAGTTGGGCCATTCGCCTTTCCCACTGACTTTGTAGTGCTGGAAATGGAGGAGAACAAGAGTGCTACTCTCATTCTAGGAAGACCCTTCCTAGCAACTGGACGAACTCTCATTGATGTCCAACAGGGGGAAATAACCCTGAGAGTCAATGAGGATGAGTTTAAGTTGAATGCTGTCAAAGCCATGCAGCATCCAGACACATCAAAAGACTGCATGAAAGTTGATCTTATTGACTCTTTGGTAGAAGGGATCAACATGGCTGAGAGTCTCGAATCAGAGTTGGAAGACATCTTTAAAGATGTTCAGCCTGATTTGGAGGATTCAGAGGAAATAAAAGAGCCTCTGAAATTTCCTCTGGAAGAGGAAAAACCTCCTAAACCCGAGCTCAAACCATTACCACCATCCCTAAAATATGCATTTATGGGAGAAGGTGACACTTTTCCAGTGATCATAAGCTCTGCTTTAAATCCACAGGAAGAGGAAGTGCTGATTCAAGTGCTAAGGACACACAAGACAGCTCTTGGGTGGTCCATAGGTGACCTTAAGGGCATAAGCCCAGCTAGATGGATGCACAAAATCTTATTGGAGGATAATGCTAAACTAGTGGTTCAACCACAGAGGCGGCTAAATCCAGCCATGAAGGAAGTGGTGCAGAAAGAGGTCACCAAATTACTGGAGGTTGGGATTATTTATCCTATTTCTGATAGCCCCTGGGTGAGCCCTGTTCAAGTTATCCCCAAAAAGGGAGGCATGACAGTGGTTCATAATGAAAAGAATGAACTGGTTCCTACAAGAACAGTTACAGGGTGGCGCATGTGTGTTGACTACAGAAGGCTCAATACAGCCACCAGAAAGGATCATTTTCCTTTACCATTCATAGACCAGATGCTAGAAAGACTGGCAGGTCATGATTATTACTGCTTTTGGATGGCTACTCAGGCTATAACCAGATTGCAGTAGATCCCCAGGATCAAGAGAAAACAGCATTCACATGTCCATCTGGAGTGTTTGCTTATAGAAGGATGCCGTTTGGGCTGTGCAATGCGCCTGCAACCTTCCAGAGATGCATGCTCTCTATTTTCTCTGATATGGTGGAAAAATTTCTGGAAGTCTTCATGGATGACTTCTCAGTATATGGAGACTCATTCAGCTCCTGTCTTGATCACCTGAAACTAGTTCTGAAAAGATGCCAAGAGACCAACCTGATTTTAAACTGGGAAAAATGTCACTTTATGGTGACTGAAGGGATTGTCCTTGGGCATAAAATTTCAAACAAGGGAATAGAGGTGGATCAAGCAAAAATAGAGGTAATTGAAAAATTACCACCACCTGCCAATGTTAAGGCAATCAGAAGCTTTCTGGGGCATGCAGGATTCTATAGGAGGTTTATAAAGGATTTTTCAAAAATCGCAAAACCTCTGGACAATCTTCCATTTGGTGTTGTGATGAGTGGATATTTTATACGCTTTTTGGGGTTAATTTCATATAGTTTTTAATATGTTTTAGTTAGTTTTTAGTTTATTTTAATTAGTTTCTAGGAAAAATTCATATTTCTGGACTTTACTATGAGTTTGTGTGTTTTTCTGTAATTTCAGGTATTTTCTGGCTGAAATTGAGGGAGCTGAGCAAAAATCTGATTCGGCTGAAAAAGGACTGCTGATGCTGTTGGATTCTGACCTCTCTGCACTCGGAATGGAATTTCTCGAGCTACAGGAGTCCGAATGGCACGCTCCCAATTGCGTTGGAAAGTAGACATCCAGGGCTTTCCAGCAATATATAATAGTCCATGCTTTGCTTAAGGATAGACGACGTAAACTGGTGTTCAACACCAGTTCCATGTTGCAGTCTGGCGTCCAGCGCCAGAAACAAGTTACAAGTTGGAGTTCAACGCCAGAAACAGGTTACAACCTGGCGTTGAACGCCCAAAACAGCCCATGCACGTGAAAAGCTTAAGTCTCAGCCCCAGCACACACCAAGTGGGCCCCAGAAGTGGATTTCTGCACCATCTATCATAGTTTACTCATTTTCTGTAAATCTAGGTTACTAGTTTAGTATTTAAACAACTTTTAGAGATTTATTTTGTATCTCATGACATTTTAGATCTAAACTTTGTACCTTTTGACGGCATGAGTCTCTAAACTCCATTATTGGGGGTGAGGAGCTTTGCTGTGTCTCGATGAACTAATGCAAGTATTTTTGTTTTCCATTCAAACATGCGTGTTCCTATCTAAGATATCCATTCGCACTTCAATATGAATGTGATGAACGTTACAATCATCATCATTCCTCCACGAACGCATGCCTGACAACCACTTACGTTCCACTGTAGAATGAATGAATATCTCTTAGATCTCTTAATCGGAATCTTCGTGGTATAAGCTAGATTGATAGCAGCATTCAAGAGAATCCAGAAAATCTAAACCTTGTCTGTGGTATTCCGAGTAGGATTCAGGGATTGAATGACTGTGACGAGCTTCAAACTCGCGAGTGCTGGGCGTAGTGACAGACGCAAAAGGATAGTAAATCCTATTCCGGTACGATTGAGAACCTGAAGATGATTAGCCGTGCGGTGACAGCACACCTGGACCCTTTTCACTGGAAGGATGGATGGTAGCCATTGACAATGGTGACCCACCAACACATAGCTTGCCATAGGAGGACATGCATGCGTGAATCAGAAACAGAGGAAAGCAGAATTTCAGAAGATAAAGCGTCTCCAAAACTCCAACATATTCTCCATCATTGCATACAAGTATAATATGTGTTCTGCCCTTTTATTCCTTGCAATCAAATTTGATAAGTGAATTATTTTATTGTTTTCCTGACTAAGAGTTACAAGATAACCATAGATAGCTTCAAGCCAACAATCTCCGTGGGATCGACCCTTACTCACGTAAGGTATTACTTGGACGACCCAGTGCACTTTCTGGTTAGTTGTGCAAATTTGTGAAGAACTGTGATTTCCAATTTCGTGCACCAATGTGTAACAAAAATTAAAAGAAAGTTAATGCTTGAGTATGTAATGCAAAAGTGAAGACTATGGGTAGCTAGGCATGATTCTAAAGTTATATAGAGTATATGTATGTTAGGTGAAGGCTTAGGTTAATTAAAGATTCAATTTATAAAGCTCACTTAGCCATATACATATACTCTCACCTTTACCTTGACCTAATTACAACCTTGAAAAAGACCTCATGATGTTTGCATTGGTATATTAAATATTGTTGATTGGTTAGGTGAAGAACAAATTTTAGAAAGCATGACTAAAGAAGAGTAGAGTGATTACCCTATACACTTGAGAGAATAGAGTGCACATACACCATTAGTGAGGGTTCAGTGCTTGATTCTATGTTCCCTGCTTTCATGAGTTGTCTTCTTACAATGTTACCTGTATTTACTATATGAATTGAGTTAGTGAAATCTAATTTATATTTGTCTTGAAGAGCTTACTTACTTTTAACCAAGTAGACAAGAAACATATAGTTGCATTCATATATATATATATATATATATAGGTTGCATTGCATTTCATGAGTTTTATATTTCCCTATTCATTTACTTTATCTCCTTCAACTAAGCATGAGGACATGCTAATGTTTAAGTGTGGGGAGGTTGATAAACCAGTATTTTACGACTTATATTGTGTTTAATTGTGTGGTTTTATCAATTCTTTACCAACTTATTCATATGATAAGCATGTATTTACAATTCCTTCCTAAAATCACTCCATGATTGAAAACTTGCTTCCCAGAGAATTTTAATTATGTATTTTAATTCTCTTTTATCCCATTCGATGCCGTGATCTGTGTGATAAGTGTTTCAGGCTTCATAGGGCACGAATGACTTGGAAAGTGGAGAGGAGGCTTGCAAAAATGGAAGGAACACAAGAAACTAAGGAGATGACCAGCGAGCAATGACGCGAGTGCATGGCCCACGCGAACGCACGGAAATGGAGAATTCGCAATGACGCGGACGCGTGCCTGACGTAAACGCGTGGATTGGAGTCTGCACGAATGACGTGAACACGTGAACCACGCGAACGTGTGGCAAGAAAAAACGCTGAATGATACGAACGCGTGGATGACGCGTACGTGTGACCTGCGCAATCTGCAGAAGTAACATAATTTGCTGGGGGTGATTTCGGGCTGCATTTTGACCCAGATTTCGGCCCGGAAACACAGACTAAACCTAGGAAACATGCAGAAACTCAAGGAGGCATCCACAGACATTCAGATTCATCACATTAGGATTACTCTTAGTTTTAGATCTGAATCTAGATTAGTGTTACATTGATAGTTTATGCTTTTGTTTTTGGATTGTGGATGTTGAAGAGCCATTACCTCCGTTGAAGACATTACTTTAGTTTGTTTCTTTACTCCCTTATTTTTAATTAATTACTCATTGACTCTGTTCAGATAATTATGTTGCGTTTTGAATTTATTAATATATAGAGTTATTTTTATTTTAATTAATTTTAATTCTCTATTTTATTTTAATTAATTATGTCTTCTCATATTTTTATGATTATTACTTTCATGTCAATGGAGTAGAATTTCTACTTGACATGGGGGTTGATTAAGAGGTGATACTTAAGTTGGAATGCTCAAGTGCTTGGTTAAACTGGACGTTGTTAGCTAACTTCATACTTACTAACACTAGACCTCCCCAAGGGAAAGGGCTAGGATCTGAGGGTAAGAGTTAGTTCAATCACCATACCTTTCCTTATTTAGTAAGGAAAAATCGAGTGAGAACAACAATCTTTTTACACCACATTTGAGAAGATCCCAACAAGGATAGAAGTTCCATTTAATTATTCCCCCAGTCAAGGCCTTTTATTTAGAATATCAATAATTATTCTTAGTTTATTTTTATTGCCTTAATTCATAGCTATTTTAATTACTCATTATCAAACTCAAATTTCTGGGAATTTTCTGATTAATAAATTAGCACTCTTTCCTGCAACTCGTTGGGAGACGACCTGGGACTCATACTCCCAGTATCTTTTTCTAAATTTGTGACAACCCTTTTTAAATTGGTGAGACAGATCTTAGCCGGTTAAGAGCTATACGTGCAATGCTGTTCTCTTAATTTAAATCTCTTAATTGGTTAACTTCTGCCACACACCAATATTTTTGCCTACTTGGTTAAAAGTAAACAAGCTCTCCAAGACAAACATAAATTAGATTTCACAGATTCAAATTACACAATAAAAGACAAGTAAAATTGTGAGAAGATATCTCACGAAAGCAGGGAACATAGAATCAAGTATTGAACCCTCACTGGTAGTGTATATGCACTCTAATTGCTCAAGTGTCTAGGGTTAATCCACTCTACTATTATCTAGTCATGTTTTCTAAAACTTTGTTCTTCATCTAACCAATCAACAAATATTTAGTGTATAAATGTAAACATCATGAGGTCTTTTCAAAGTTGTAATGGGGTTAAGATAAGGGTGAGGATGAATGTATGGCCAAGTGAGCTATAATATGAATCTTTGACTAACCTAAGTTCTCACCTAACACACACACACACTCTATATAACTCTAAAATCATGCCTAGCTACCCAAAAATCCCACTTTTGCATCACATACTCATGTATCAATTTTTAATTCCACCACATATGCATTGATCTTTTATTGAACTCAGCAGTGGGGTAATCTTTGTCCCCTATTCATAAGTATTTTTGGTATATATATTTTTTTTATATATGAAAGCATAATATATCAATGCATATGGTTTTTCAATTTTTACATGAGTAAGCACCCAAATTACCAATATTTTTGTCAATAAAACACAACACATTCTCATTAACCCAAGTTCCCACAATTCCCCACACTTAGTTGACACACAATCTCTATCTTAAACTAACCAAAGATTCAAATGGGGTAATTAATTATTTTTTTGCTTAAGTCTAGTGATGTGATAAAATATAGAAAAAATGGGAATTAAAAGGCTCAAAGTGGCAAATAAAGGTAATTGAAGTGGTAGGCTATTTGGGATAAGTGAGCTAATAACAAATGATGGCCTTAATCATATGTATGCATGCAAATACACTAAACAATGGACATATTGAATGGAAAAAACTATAGATTGCAATCATAGAGAAGAAAACACACAAGAATGAAAGTCATGGTTAAATAATGTAACCATATAATTAAGCTCAAAATCTCACAGGTTGTGTGTTCTTAGCTATAAACCATGTCCAAGTTAAAATCTTCAAACAAGTTTAACACAAATATGAATTTGAATTAGTGAAATACTATAAAATAGGGTCTTGAAAAGAAATTTATTACTTCAAGCAAGAAAAACATACATGCAAGCAACTATTATCATGCAATCTATCCTATCTAACAAAAGAAAAAAATCAAATGCTAGTGTTAAGAGAGAGAGAGAGAGAGATTACCTTCTGAAGTCAAGGACTGACCTCCCCACACTTAAGGCTTGGCACGGTCCTCCGTACCGTCAGTAAGGAGCAAGGTAGGGGTGGAAGCATCGCCTCTGGTGTCTGGTTTGCCATGGCTCCCTGTGCTACTGGGTGAAGGGGAATCCAGGGTGTCCTTTGGTTCCGGAGGTGGGTGAGTACCAACAATGAGCTCCTTCAGATAGTTGTATTGGCGCTTGTTTCGGTGCTCCAATTGTTCCATCCGCCGGTCTTGCCGTTCGAACCTTTCAAGGATCTGAAGGAACATCTGATGGGTGGATGGTGCTTGTGGTGTGGATGATAGAGGAGTAGAAGAAGGAGGAGTGTCTAAAGATGGGCCAGAAGGCCGGCTCGCAGAGGGAACTGGAGTTCTGATATATTTCCCATTCGGGACATACTGATCGGCCCTAGGGATCATAACCTTTGTGTCTTCAGCCCGATGGGAAACACCTGCTGCAGAGACTAACTCTGAAACCAATGCGGGAAAAGGAAGGTTACCCACAATCTGTACGTGTTCTATTGCCTGCCGAATGAGTCGAGGCAGGTTGATAGGTTGCTCTGTCAGGATGCACCAGATGAGAACAACAATGTCCGCTGTGAAGGTGGACTCGTGAGTGCTCGAAAAGATATAGTGGGACATAATCTGTGCCCACACGCGAGCCTCCAAGGTAAGTGACTAGGCTGAGATGCTCTTGGATTTTGACCGATGCTGTCCATAGATCCAGGTGCTGTCAGGTTGGGCTATAACTCCAAGGACGCTATCCCAGTCGAACTGATATATCTGGTCCTTAAGAGAGGCCTCTTGATATGCATCCAATCCTTCTGGGCTAGGTGGAAGATCCAGTACTCTCTGTATAGTTGATGACAAGTCATCTTAGGCTAGTTTCACAAGGCTATTTCATTAGTTTTCCCTTAGTTTTCATGCATTTTTAGGCAATAAGTAAGTTTTTGAGTGAGAATTTCATGCTTGTCTAGATTCAACCAAACATTGGTAATTTTATGTATTTTCATTAGATTTCTTGCAAGATTTAGTTGATAATATGAATGGTGCAAGAGTTGATTATGCCAAGGCTTTGATGTATTTGTTTGGTTGATGATTGGTGAAAAGATGAAGGAGAAGGAGCAATAAAAGCACTAAAAGAAGAATCACAACTCCAAGGTGGCAAAAGAGTGGAAACAGAGTCAATGAGGAGCAACGAGGATTTGCACCCCTGACCTCTTTACAGTCCAACAAAAATAACTCAAGCTATAAAACTCTAAATGAGGTGATTCTAATGGTATTGGAAAGTAGGAATATAGAGCTTTCCAAGCATATATGGCACTGCATGGTGGACACTAAATCTGAGGGAGAAAACTTACCCCGAAAGTGCAAAAATGATCATAGTATCAACCTGCAGTAAGGCCAGCTGACCTCTCTACCTTCCAAGGAGGATAACTTGAGCTGTAAAGCTTGGAATGATTTGCTCTCAAATGCATTGAAAATTAGACATCCAGAGATTTCCAACAATATATAATCGTATGGGGTGAACATTAAGTTTGGGCCACAAAAGCTGGTGTTAACTTTGGCCTCCAATGCAGCGTTCACTAAGTGAACGCCACGTTCACTAAATTGAACATTTTCGGCCTCCAAAACAGCATGACCATGCCTTCTTCAAAGGACCATAACTTGAGCTACAGATGTCCAATTGATATGCTTCTAGTTGCGTTAGAAAGCTGACATTTAGAGCTTTCCAACGATATATAGCAATCTATATTTGGCCTGAAATTGAAGCACAAGTGATAGGCATCTTTATGGCCCAAGAACCACACTAAGCAACACTTTTGGAGTAACGTTCACTTCCAAAGTGAACGCTATGTTCAATTTTGTGAACTTTTTGGGTGCTCAACCAAGGAAGCAAAGGCCAGCGCTCAAAGGATCCAAGGGAGCACTCAACCAAGGGAACGCTAGAAGGGAGTGCTCAACCAAGGAAGCACTTATCCAAGGGAGCCACGTTCAGCAAAGTGAACGTGACGTTCACTAGAGTGAACGTTTTCGCGCGCATCCAAGGAAGCATGAAGTGTAGCGCTCACAATTTGAGTGCCGCGTTCACTTATTGAATGCTAGGAACCAAGGCGCACCAAAGGAGCACCAAAGGCATGCCATGAAAAGTGAACGTGGAGTTCACTTGTCCAAATGGAATGCTCCCCTGGGAGTGAACCAAATGCACCCTGACCTATACCCCCAAGTGCCAAGTTGGATCCATTTATTCACAAACCCAAAAGGCCCATTCCAAGCTTTGAAGACTAGTATGGAAAGTGTATAAATAGGATTTAATTTGATTTGATATGGACCTTTAGCTCATTTTTAGTTTTTCACTTTTAGTTTTTATTTTGAATTTGGGAATTGGGATTAGATCTAGTTTTCTTTCTGTTTGTTCTTGCCTCTGCAACTTCTACTTTTTGTTTTGGGTTTCTAAATTGAGATTGAAGAATTTCATTAAATTTCTGGATCTGAGAATCATTGTTTTGCTTTCATATAGTTATGAGAATTGAAAAATTGGATCTAAATCTTCTTTTCTGTTTTCAATTTTCATTTCTTCTGCAATTTATTTTCTGTTTGGTCAAGGGAGTGATTGAGATCTAGAGCTGCTTTCTAATCTCATTGCTCTTCTTCGATCTTCAATTTCTCTTTTAGAATTTCATAATTGAGCTAAGGTTTCTTGCTGTTTCTTCAAGCAATTCTCCATTTCTGTTTTGCTACTGAGCTGAATCTCTTCATCTCATAACTCTCTGATTTACTTCAATTTGTATTTTCTAGTTCAATTATGAATCCCAGTACCCAAATTCCTTTTATTCTTTGAGAAATTTACATTTCCCAGCAATTTAGATTCAGTAATTTATGTTTCTTGCACTTTAAGTTTTAGTCATGTACTTTTCTTGCAATTTAAGTTTTCAGCTCTTTTACTTTCTTGTTCTTTAAGTTTCTGTAATTTACTTCTTTTGCACTTTAAGATTCAGTCAATTTACTCTCTCCATTTTATTTACTTGCAATTTAGCTTCTGTTAATCAAGTTTCACTCAAATCATCAAATATTCGCTTAACTAAATTCATCACGTAACTAAAATTGCTCAATCCATCAATCCCTGTGGGATCGACCTCACTCTTGTGAGTTATTACTACTTGATGCGATCCGATACACTTGCCGGTGAGTTTTGTGTGGAATTATTTTTCCCTCATCAATGGCACTCTCAGAGACAGGGGCTTGCTCCTGACGAACATAGACAGTCTGCAGAGTAGGCAAGTAGAAGTTGGAGTAGAATTCAACTACCCATGATAGGTTGGCCTCTCGCGGCTGCCTCCTCAAAAATCCCCACTGTCTCCACTCAATGTAGGGCTCCAAAAAATCTACAAAATGGGTTGGGACAATGAGTAGATGTTCATTATTGTAGTTCCTCTCAGCTAGGATGGGGAACATCTGCTCGCAATAATGGTTGGTGAACCGTGTGGAGTCCTGTGCGGAAAATGCTTTCTCTGCTTCATCAACTTTAATGATCCTCTTTACCCACTTTTTTGGTGGCTTGACGCTTGTAGAAGGGAACGCCATAGCTGGAGCTCTCTTGGTTCCTCTCCTTACCGGTGGCTTTTCAGAAGCCTTCTCTTTTCCACTTTTAGTGGCCATCCTAATGAAGGAAGAAAGAGAATTAAATTCAAATATAGAGTACTAACAATTGGAAGGAGGGAAATTCAAGTAATAATGAATGCCAAAGTAATAATGATGTCGTATATATGGTAGCTACAACATGCATGGAAGACATTAAGTAAAAATCATAAAGGCAATTCATAGCAATTAGATGCAAGACGGTTAAAAGCATGCAAGTAATAGGCATGAGAAGCATAGCTCAAGCATCAATTATTAGATTTACCACTTTAAAGAGAATTTGTATGATGACAATTGTGAATGATAATCCCAATACATGTGAATTACAAGTGTTGTGAAAAAGAGAGGCATTAAAGTGTAAGAGTAAAGTAGAAAAGAGTCCAAAATGCCATGAGAATTTTTTTCACAAATACTTGGTGTGCAAGTTAAAATAGGAATTAAAATAATAGATCCAAATATATATGAGAGCCAAAATTAAATGTCAATTGTCAAATTACTCCTCATAATATCCACAAGCTCAATGATAATAAAGTAATACCCAAATAAAGTTTCAACACCAACATAAAAAAAAATGCATGATAAAAGAATGAAAAAGAAACCATAAATAACTAAGCTAAAAGAAAAATTGAGAAGAAAGTGAAATAAATAAATGCAATAAGTGAAAGAAGAATGAAAGAGGAGAGGGGAGGGAGAAAAGAAACCTGAGGGAGAAGATGAAAAAGGGAAGAAGTAAGTAGTAGATATTGAGAAGGAATAAGGAAGAAAGAAGGAAGAAGAAAGAAGAAAGAAGTAAGAATGAAAGAGAATTAGGATTTAGGAGAAGAAATATTAAAACTGGGCGGTGCGCTGGTTTAGTGGTGCGGCACATGCGACGCGCACGCATACGGCACGCATACGCGTGGGTCGCGCAAAATTGAAGGTGACGCGTAAGCGTCCGGCACGCGTGCGCGTGCCCTTGGTTGTGCGAATCGCGTGCGGGCAGCCCCACGCACGCACAACTCTCTGTTCATTCTGGGTTGGGGCCAAAATTTTATACGACGCGTGCGCGTGCCTGATAGCCAGTAAGTGAAATTGACGCGCACGCGTCAGGGACACATACACGTGATTGAGGTTGTGCCTCTAGCACAGTGCCAGCCCCAAACCATCATAACTCTCTGTTCAAACACCCATCTATGCCAATTTCCAGGATCACGCGTACGCGTCAGGGACGCTTACGTGTGGTTGCTAGAAACACAAGTGCCGTGCACGTGTGACGTACGCGTACGCGTGGGCTTGTTGGCGCGCAAAGCACGCTTCCTACACCATCCCCGCCTAACTCTTTGTTTGCTTCATATGTGTTGCGAATTCACCCCTTTTTTTTATGTAGAATGCAGATGAATTATGCAGAATTTATAAAGTAACACTTGATAAAAAGTAAGATAAAACTAAGAATAAAAAGGAAAGATCGTACCATGGTGGGTTGTCTCCCACCTAGCACTTTTCTTTTACGTCCTTAAGTTGGACGGTCCACAAGCTCAGTCTTCTTCTGTTGGTGGATCCTCCAAGAGGAAGACCTCCAACTCCTTATTGTTCTTCATTTTCTCACCATGATACAGCTTCAAGTGATGGCCATTGACTTGATGAATTTGGAGCTTGAAGGATGACTCAGGTGGAAGACTCCGTATGGCTCTGTCTTCTCTACTCTATAGGGGCCTTCCCACCTTGATCTCAGCTTGCCTGGCATGAGCTTCAACCTGGAGTTGTAAAGGAGGACCAACTCCCCAGGTCTGAACTCTCTTCTCTTGATATGCTTGTCATGTACAGCCTTCACCCTCTCTTTGTATAGCCTGGAGTTGTCATATGCTTCGAGTCGAAGGTTCTCCAGTTCTGCTAGTTGCAGCTTCCTTTCAGCACCGGCTTCCTCAAATCCCATGTTGAATTCCCTTACATCCTAGAAAGCTTTGTGCTCCACCTCCACTGGGAGGTGACAAACCTTTTCGTAGACTAGGCGGAAGGGACTCATTCCGATGGGTGTCTTGTATGCTGTCCGATAAGCCCAAAGCATATCTACAAGTCTGGTCCTCCAGTCCTTCCTATGAGGCTTGACAATCTTCTCCAATATGCGCTTTATCTCTCTATTAGACCCCTCGGCTTGTCCATTGGTTTGAGGATGGTAAGCCGTTGCTACCTTGTGAACAATGCCATGTTTCTTCAGTAGACCTGTCAATCTCCTGTTACAAAAATGAGTGCCTTGATCACTCACGATTGCTCATGGTGATCCAAAGCGACAGATAATATTATTTCGAACAAAGGAGACAACAGTGTTAGCATCATCAGTACGGGTAGGAATTGCTTCCACCCATTTAGAAACATAATCAATAGCTAACCATATGTATAAGAAACCACTAGAAGTTGGAAATGGACCCATGAAGTCAACGCCCCAAACATAAAAAATTTCACAGAACAACATAAGTTATTGGGCATTGGTGCACGAAATTTTGATCTCTAACGATGGCGCCAAAAACTTGGTACACACAATTTTGATCTCAACTCTTTTTCACAACTCCGCACGATTAACCAGCAAGTGCACTGGGTTGTCCAAGTAATAAACCTTACGTGAGTAAGGGTCGATCCCACGGAGATTGTCAGCTTGAAGCAAGCTATGGTCATCCTTGTAAATCTCAGTCAGGCAGATTCAAATGGTTATGAGGTTTTGATAATTAAAATATAAATAAAATATAAAATAAGATAAAGTTACTTATGTAATTCACTGGTGGGAATTTTAGATAAGGGTCTGGAGATGCTTTGTTGCTTCTGAACCTCTGCTTTCCTATTGCCTTCTTCCAACCATGCGTTACCTCTTTCTATGGCAAGCTGTATGATCCTCTCGGATGAAAACAAATCCATATGCGCTGTCACCGCACGGCTAATCATCTGTCGGTTCCCGCTAGCGTCGGAATAGGACCATTGTCCTTTTGCACACTGTCACTTGTGCCCCACATTCGCAGATCTCAGGAATGCTGCCAATAGTTCTAGCCTATACCACCAAGACTCTGATCTCACAGTATGGAATGCTCTGTTGTCAGGAGAGGCAACCATGCATCGTGAACCAGGAGGCCAAGAGATACACACTCAAACTATTACAGATAGAACCGAAGTGGTTGTCAGGCACGCGTTCATAAGTGAGAATGATGATGAGTGTCACGGGTCATCATATTCATCAGGTTGAAGTGCGAGTGAATATCTTAGAGAAGAAGTAGGCGTGAATTGAATAGAAAAATAATAGTACTTGTATTAATTCATGAAGAACAACAGAGCTCCACACCTTAATCTATGGGATGTAGAAACTCCACCGTAGAAAATACATAAGTGAAAGGTCTAGGCATGGCCGTGAGGCCAGCCTCCAAACATGTACAATGGTCTATGATAGCATAAAACTTATCAAAGATATAAAATAAGTCTCTAAAAGTAGTTTTTATACTAAACTAGTAACCTAGGGTTACAGAAAATGAGTAACTAAGTGCAGATAGTGCATAAATCCACTTCCGGAGCCCACTTGGCATGTGCTTGGGCTGAGCAATGAAGCTTTTTCGTGCATAGGCTGTTCCTGGAGTTAAACGCCAGCTTTGGTGCAAGTTTGGCTGTTTATCTCCAATCCTGGAGCCAGTTTGGGCATTTTACACCAAGATATTTTAGGCTGACTTTGAACGCTAGTTTGGGCCATCAAATATCGGGCAAAGTATGGACTATTATATATTTCTGGAAACCCAGGATATCTACTTTCCAACTAAATTAAGAGCGCACCAATTGGGCTTCTCTAGCTCCAGAAAATCCACTTCGAGTGCAGGAGGGTCAGAATGCAACAGCATCTACAGTCCTGTTTTAGCATCTAAATCAGATTTTTGCTCAGGTCCCTCAATTTCAGCCAGAAAATACCTGAAATTACAGAAAAATACACAAACTCATAGTAAAGTCCAGAAACGTGATTTTTGAATAAAAACTAATAAAAATATAATAAAAAGTAATAAAAATATACTAAAAACTATGTAAGAACAATGCCAAAAAGGGTATAAATTATCCGCTCATCACAACACCAAACTTAAATTGTTACTTGTCCCCAAGCAACTGAAAACAAAATAGGATAAAAAGAAGAGAATATACAATGAATTCTAAACTTATCAATGAACTTAGTTCAAATTAGATGAGCGGGACTTGTAGCCTTTTTGCTTCTGAACAGTTTTGGCATCTCACTTTATCCCTTGAAGTTCAGAATGATTGGCATCTATAGGAACTCAGAATTCAAATAGTGTTATTGATTCTCTTAGTTCAATATGTTGATTCTTGAACACAGCTACTTTATGAGTCTTGGCCCTAACCCTAAGCATTTTGTTTTCCAATATTACCACCGGATACATAAATGCCACAGACACATAACTGGGTGAACCTTTTCAGATTATGACTCAGCTTTGCTAGAGTTCCCAGTTATAGGTGTCCAGAGCTCTTAAGCACACTCTTTTTGCTTTGGACCATGACTTTAACCACTCAGTCTCAAGCTTTTCACTTGACACCTTCACGCTACAAGCACATGGTTAGGGACAGCTTGGTTTAGCCGCTTAGGCCAGGATTTTATTCCTGTGGGCCCTCCTATCCATTAATGCTCAAAGCTTTGGATCCTTTATACCCTTGCCTTTTGGTTTAAAGGGCTATTAGCTTTTTCTGCTTGCTTTTTCTTTTTTTCTTGCAAGCTTTGTGTTCACTGCTTTTTCTTGCATCAAGAATCAATTTTATGATTTTTCAGATTATCAAATAACATTTCTCCTTTTTCTTTATTCTTTCAAGAGCCAACAATTTTAACATTCATAAACAACAAATTCAAAAATATGCACTGTTCAAGCATTCATTCAGAAAACAAAAGGTATTGCCACCACATCAAAATAATTAAACTAATTTCAAGATAGAATTCGAAACCATGTACTTCTTGTTCTTTTGCAATTAAAATAATTTTTTATTTAAGAAAGGTGATGGATTCATAGGACATTCATAGCGTTAAGATATAGTCACTAAACACTAATGATCATGTAATAAAGACACAAACATAAATAAAACATAAGGCATAGGAAACGAAAAATAGAAAATAAAGAACAAGAAAATTAAAGAACGGGTCCACCTTAGTGATGGCTGCTAGTTCTTCCTCTTAAAGATCTTATGGAGTGCTTGAGCTCCTCAATGTCTCTTCCTTGCCTTTGTTTCTCTTCCCTCATGGCTCTTTGGTCTTCTCTAATTTCATGGAGGAGGATGGAATGCTCTTGGTGTTCCACCCTTAGTTATCCCATGTTGGAACTTAATTCTCCTAGGGAGGTGTTGATTTGCTCCCAATAGTTTTGTGGAGGAAAATGCATCCCTTGAGGCATCTCAGGGATTTCATGATGAGAAACTTCCTCATGCTCTTGTTGAGGTCCATGAGTAGGCTCTCTTGTTTGCTCCATCCTATTCTTAGTGATTGGCTTTTGAGATGAATCTCTCCATCTCTCATGACTAGGAGGTGGAAGCAATTGCCTTCCCTTTCCTCTTTCTAGAGGTTTCTCCGGCCTTAGGTTCCATTAGTGGTTATGGAAAATAAAACGCTTTAGCTTTTCCCACACCAAACTTAGAATGGTTGCTCGTCCTCGAGCAAAAGAAGAAAGAAAGGAGTAGAAGAAGAAGAAATGGAGGAGATGGAGGGGGGTGTGAATTCGGCCAAGGGGGTAGTAGTATGTATGTTGTGTGAAGATGAAGGTGGTAAGGAGGGGTATTTATAGGGTAAAGGAGAGAGGGTAGGATTTGATAGGTGATGGGTGTTTGGGGAAGAGGTTTTGATGGGATTGGTCAAGGGTATTTAGGGAAGAGTGTTATGGAAAGGTGTGAAGAGGAGAGAAGAAGAAGTGGGATAGGTGGGGATCCTATGGAGTCCACAGATCATGAGGTGTCAAGGAATTCGAGTCCCTACACCATTCTGACGTTCAAACGCCCATTCTGTGACAATTCTGGCGTTTAACGCCAGCTCTGCTACCTTTCCTGGTGTTAAACGCCACTCTGCTGCCCATTTCTAGCGTTAAACGCCAGTCAGATGACCATTTCTGGCGTTTAACGCCAGCCTGTGCCAAACAGCCCTTTCTGGCATTAAACGCCCAGAGTGCTGCCCATTCTGGCATTTAACGCCTAGAATGCTGCCAGGCTGGGCGTTAAACGCCCATTCTGCTATCCATACTGGCGTTTAGACGCCAGTAAGCCTGTCCTCCAAGGTGTGCTATTTTTAATGCTGTTTTTCATTCTATTTTTTTATTTTTTAGTTGTTTTTGTGACTTTACATGATCATCAACCTAAAGAAAACATAAAATAACAATGGAAAATAAATAAATATAATTAAATAACATTGGGTTGCCTCCCAACAAGCGCTTATTTAATGTCAATAGCTTGACAGTGAAGCTCTTAGAGAGCTTCACAGAGACTCAGAGCTTGATGTTGGCCTCCCAACACCAAACTTAGAAGTTCAGTGTGGGGGCTCTGTTTGACTCTGTATTGAGAGAAGCTTTTTATGCTTCCTCTCAATGGTTACAGAAGAAGATCTTTGAGCCTTAAATACAAGGTAGTCCTCATTCACTTGAAGGACTAACTCTCCTCTGTCCACATCAATCACAGCTCTTCCTGTGGCTAGGAAGCGTCTTCCAAGGATGATGGATTCATCTTCATCCTTCTTAGTCTCTAGGATTATGAAGTCAGCAGGGATGTAATAGCCTTCAACCTTCACTAAGACATCCTCTACAAGTTCATAAGCCTGTTTCCTTGAATTGTTTGCCATCTCTAGTGAGATTCTTACAGCTTGCACCTCAAAGATCCCTAGTTTCTCCGTTACAGAGAGTGGCATGAGGTTTATACTTGACCCAAGGTCACACAGAGCCTTCTTAAAGGTCATGGTGCCTACGGTACAAGGTATTAAAAACTTTCTAGGATCCTATTTCTTCTGAGGTAATTTTAGTTGAACCAGATCATTCAGTTCATTGATGAGCAATGGGGGTTCATCCTCCCAAGTCTCATTACCAAATAACTTGGCATTCAGCTTCATAATTGCTCCTAGATACTGAGCAACTTGCTCTTTAGCAATATCTTCATCCTCTTCAGATGAAGAATACTCATCCGAGCTCATGAATGGCAACAGTAAGTTCAGTGGAATCTCTATGGTCTCTATATGAGCCTCAAATTCCTTTGGTTCCTCATTAGGGAACTCCTTGGAGGCCAGTGAATGTCCATTGAGGTCTTCCTCACTGGAAATCATTGCCTTTTCTTCCTCTCCAGGTTTGGCCATATTGGTTATAGTTATGGCCTTTCACTCTCTTTTTGGATTCTCTTCTGTATTGCTTGGGAGAGTACTAGGAGGGAGTTCAGTAACTCTTTTACTCAGCTGGCCCACTTATGCCACCAAATTTCTAATGGAGGACCTTGTTTCAGTCATGAAACTGAGAGTGGTCTTAGATAGATCAGAGACTACAGTTGCTAAGTCAGAGTGGCTCTGCTTAGAATTCTCTGTCTGTTGCTGAGAAGATGATGGAAAAGGTTTGCTATTGCCAAACCTATTTCTTCCACCATTATTATTATTGAAGCCTTGATTAGGCTTCTGTTGATCCTTCCATGAGAGATTAGGATGATTCCTCCATGAAGGATTATAAGTGTTTCCATAGGATTCTCCCAAGTAATTCACCTCTTCCATTGCAGGATTCTCAGGGTCATAGGCTTCTTCTTCAGAGGAAGCTTCCTTAGTACTGCCTGTTGCAGCTTACATTTCAGACAGACTCTGAGAAATCATATTGACTTGTTGAGTCAATATTTTGTTTTGAGCCAATATGGCATTCATAGTATCAATCTCAAGAACTCCTTTCTTCTGAGTTGTCCCATTATTCATAGGATTCCTTTCAGAAGTTTACATGAACTGGTTATTTGAAACCATTTCAATGAGTTCCTGGGCTTCTGCAGGCATCTTCTTCAGATGGAGATCCTCCAGCAGAGTGGTCCAATGACATCTTGGACAATTCAGACAGACCATCATAGAATATACATATGATGCTCTATTTTGAAAACATGTCAGAAGGACACCTTCTGATCAATTGCTTGTATCTTTCCCAAGCTTCATAGAGGGATTCACCTTCCTTCTGTCTGAAGGTTTAGACTTCCACTCTAAGCTTGCTCAACTTCTGAGGTGGAAAGAATTTGACCAAGAAAGCATTGACCAACTTTTCCCAAGAGTTCAGGCTATCTTTAGGTTGTGAGTCCAACCATGTCCTAGCTCTGTCTCCTACAGCAAAGGGGAAAGCATAAGTCTGTAGACCTGAGGATTAACCCCATTGGTCTTAACAGTATCACAGACTTGCAAGAATTCAGCTAAAAACTGATGAGGATTTTCCAATGGAAGTCCATGAAACTTACAGTTCTGCTGTATCAGAGAAACTAATTGAGGCTTAAGCTAAAAGTTGTTTTCTCCAATTGCAGGAATTGAGATGCTCCTTCCACAGAAGTCAGAAGAGGGTGCAATAAAGTCACCAAGCATCTTCCTTGCATCTCCACCATTATTGTTGGGTTCGGCCATCTCTTCTTCTTTTTCGAAAAATTCTATCAGGTCCTCTCCAGAGTGTTGTGCTTTAGCTTCTCTTAGCTTCCTCTTTAGAGTCCTTTCAGGTTCCGGATCAACTTCAACAAGAATGTTCTTATCCTTGCTGATGCTCATATGAAAAAGAAGAGAACAGAAAAGAATAGGAATCCTCTATGTCACAGTATAGAGATTTCTTTATGTGAGTAGAAGAATAGAAGAGTAGAATAAAGAAGAGAGAAGATGAAGAATTCGAACACAGAGAGGGAGAGAGGGTTCGAATTATAAGAAGAAGAGAATTGTTGGTAAATAAATAAATAAATAGAAAGAGATGAGGGAGAGAGAATTCAAATTTTAAATTAAAATAAAAGAAAAATATTTTTGTTTTTATTTTAATTATTGGTTAGTATTCGAAAATTAAGGGAAGAAGTAAAATAAAATTTGAAAACTAAATAAATTAATTAATTAAAAAATATTTTTGAAAAAGTGGTTAGTGATTTTTGAAAATTGGAGAGAGAAAAGTAGTTAGGTGGTTTTAAAAAAGATATGATTGAAATAGTAAACTTTTAAAATTAAACAAAAAGTTAAGTGGTTAATTGAAAAAGATTTAAAAATTAATTTTGAAAAGATAAGAAGTTAGAAAAGATTTTGAAATTGATTTTGAAAAATATATGAATGAAATTTTATTTTGAAAAAGATTTGAAAAGGAAATTAAAAAGATTTGATTTTTGAAAATTAAAGTTGATTACTTGACTAACAAGAAACTAGAAGAAATGATTTTAAAATTCAAAGATTGATCCTTTCTTAATAGGCAAGTAACAACTTGAGATTTTTGAATTAAAACATTAAATGTTAGCATTAATTTTGAAAATATGAAACAAATTAAGAAAAAGATTTTGAAAATCAAATTTTTAGAATTTTCGAAAATATTGAAAAAATGAAAAAGATTTGATTTTTAAAAAAGATTTAAAAAAGATAGAAATTTTAATTTGAAATTTTGACTTGACTACCAAGAAATAACTAAATTTTAAAACTCCTTGACTAAATCAATTCAAAATTTCGAAATTTATGAGAAGAATAAGGGAAAGATATTTTTTTGATTTTTGAAATTAATGAGGAAAGAGAAAAACAACTAAATGAAACATGACATAAGAATTATGAATCTAAACAAGAAAAATATGCAAGAACATTTTGAATGTCAAGATGAACACCAAGAACACTTTGAAGATCATGATGAACATCAAGAACATATTTTTGAAAATTTTTAAGAAAAGAAAGACATGCAAGACACCAAACTTAAAAATTTTTATTCTATAGACAATAATAATTCAAGAAAGCATATGAAAAACAAGAAAAGACACAACCAGAAAATGCAAAGATCAAACAAGAAAAATCATCAAAAACAACTTGAAGATCATGAAGAACAGTTCCATGCATGTGTTCTTCGAAAATTTAAAGAAAAATTAAAAAGATGCAATTGACACCAAACTTAAAATTTGACACAATACTCAAACAAGAAACATAAAATTTTTGTTTTTTATGATTTTATTAAATTTTTTTGGATTTTTCAAATTAATTTGGAAAAGACAATAAAGAAATTCAAAATTTTTAATACGAATTCCAGGAATCATGCAATGTTAGTCTAAAGCTTCAGTCTAAAAAAGATTAGACATGGCTAGCAAGCTTCAGCAGGACATTACATACAATAGCCAAATTGATGGGAATCAACTAGCTCCTGTGATGATAAAAGCATCATCTGAAACTCTAGAATTCTTTCTTAAAATTTATGAAGAACAAAATAAATTTTTTTGTATATTTTTTTTTGAATTTTTCAAAAATAAAAAAAGCTTAAAAATAAATAAAATTACCTAATCTGAGCAACAAGATGAACCGTCAGTTGTCCAAACTCGAACAATCCTCAACAACGGCGCCAAAAATTTGGTGCACGAAATTGTGATCTCTAACAATGGCGCCAAAAAACTTGGTACACACAATCTTGATCTCAACTCTTTTTCACAACTCCGCACAACTAACCAGTAAGTGTACTGGGTCGTCCAAGTAATAAACCTTACGTGAGTAAGGGTCGATCCCACGGAGATTGTCGGCTTGAGGTAAGCTATGGTCATCCTTGTAAATCTCAGTCAGGCAGATTCAAATGGTTATGAGGTTTTGATAGTTGAAATATAAATAAAATATAAAATAAGATAAAGTTACTTATGTAATTCACTGGTGGGTATTTCAGATAAGCGTCTGGAGATTTGTTGCTTCTGAACCTCTGCTTTCCTATTGCCTTCTTCCGACCATGTGTTACCTCCTTCCATGGCAAGCTGTATGATCCTCTCGGATGAAAACAAATCCATATGCACTGTCACCGCACGGCTAATCATCTGTCGGTTCCCGCTAGCATCGAAATCGGACCAATGTCCTTTTGCACACTGTCACTTGTGCCCCACATTCATCAGGTTTAGACTTTCCAGATCTCAGGAATGCTGCCAATGGTTCTAGCCTATACCACGAAGACTCTGATCTCACGAAATGGAATGATCTGTTGTCAGGAGAGGCAACCATGCGTCGGGAACCCGGAGGCCAAGAGATACACACTCAAGCTATTACAGATAGAACGGAAGTGGTTGTCAGGCACGCGTTCATAAGTGAGAATGATGATGAGTGTCACGGGTCATCATATTCATCAGGTTGAAGTGCCAGTGAATATCTTAGAGAAGAAGTAGGCGTGAATTGAATAGAAAAACAATAGTACTTGTATTAATTCATGAAGAACAGCAGAGCTCCACACCTTAATCTATGGGGTGTAGAAACTCCACCGTAGAAAATACATAAGTGAAAGGTCTAGGGATGGCCGTGAGGCCAGCCTCCAAACATGTACAATGGTCTATGATAGCATAAAACTTATCAAAGATATAAAATAAGTCAAAGTAGTTTTTATACAAAACTAGTAACCTAGGGTTACAGAAAATGAGTAACTAAGTACAGATAGTGCAGAAATCCACTTCCGGGACCCACTTGGTGTGTGCTTAGGCTGAGCAATGAAGCTTTTTCGTGCATAGGCTATTCCTGGAGTTAAACGCCAACTTTGGTGCCAGTTTGGGCGTTTAACTCCAATTCTGGTGCCAGTTTGGGCGTTTTACGCCAAGATGTTTTAGGCTGACTTTGAACGCCAGTTTGGGCCATCAAATATCGGGCAAAGTATGGACTATTATATATTTCTGGAAAGACCATGATGCCTACTTTCCAACGCAATTGAGAGCGCACCAATTGGGCTTCTGTAGCTCCAGAAAATCCACTTCGAGTGCAGGAGGGTCAGAATCCAACAGCATCTGCAGTCCTTTTTTAGCCTCTGAATCAGATTTTTGCTCAGGTCCCTCAATTTCATCCAGAAAATACCTGAAATCAAAGAAAAATACACAAACTCATAGTAACGTCCAAAAATATGATTTTTGAATAAAAACTAATAAAAAGTAATAAAAATATACTAAAAACTATGTAAAAACAATGCCAAAAAGGGTATAAATTATCCGCTCATCAGGCATCTCATCCGTCTTGGATATATTCCCAAACCTTTGGCATGGAGAGAAAGATTTACAGATGGTAGTAGTATCCATAAAAAGAGTGGGCCACCAGAATACACAGTCTAAAATTTTTCTAGCTGTTTTTTGAGGACCAAAATGTCCACCACTCTCAGAGGAGTGGCAGGCCTCTAAAATTGAATGGAATTCTGATTGTGGCACACACCTTCTAATTATTTGGTCAGTACCATACCTCCATAAATATGGGTCATCCCATATATAATATTTGGACTCGCTTTTCAACTTGTCCCTTTGATGCTTAGTAAAATTAGGAGGGAAGGTATGACTAACCAGTTAATTAGCAATAGGTGCATACCAAGGAACTACCTCATATATTGCGTGCAAGCTATCAAATGGAAAAGCATCATTGATAGGAGTGGAGTCATTCTTAATGTGCTCTAGGTGACTCAAGTGTTCCGCCACTAAATTCTAGGAACCACTCCTATCTTTGATTTCTAAATCAAATTCTTGCAGCAGCAATATCCAACGTATTAACCTTCGTTTCGACTCTTTTTTAGTTAACAATATTTTAGAGCTGCATGGTCTGAGTATACTACCACCTTAGTACCAAGTAAATAGACTCGAAATTTATCTAGAGCAAAAACAATAGCCAGAAGCTCTTTTTCAGTGGTAGTATAATTAGACTGAGCAGCGCCTAAGGTCTTAGAAACATAAGCAATTATAAAAGGGTTCTTACCTTCGTGCTGAGCTAGCGCCGCTCCTACTGCATGGTTGGAGGCGTCACACATAATATCAAATGGCTGGCTCCAGTCGAGTCCTCTCATAATCGGAGCTTGAGTCAAGACGATCTTCAGCGTATCAAATGCTTCTATGCGGTCCTCACTCAGCTCGAACTCAACATCCTTCTGCAGCAGTCGGGATAAAGGCAATGCTACCTTATTGAATTCCTTGATAAATCTCCGGTAGAAACCTGCATGACCAAGGAACGAATGGACTTCCCTCACGGAGGAGTGGTAAGGTAAACCAGAAATCACATCTACCCTTACCGGATCTACAAAAATACCAGTATTAGAAATAACATGTCCTAGAACAATACCTTGTTTGACCATAAAATTACATTTTTCGAAATTTAATACAAGGTTTGAACTAACACACCTATCTAATACTCTAGCTAAACTATCCAAGCAAAGGTTAAATGAATCACCATACACACTAAAGTCATCCATGAAAACTTCCATACAGTTCTCAAGAAGATCTGAGAAAATGCTCATCATACACCTTTGAAACGTAGCCGGTGCATTACATAAGCCAAATAGCATCCTCTTGTATGCATACGTTCCAAAGGGACATGTAAAAGTAGTTTTCTCTTTATCTTCAGGAGCTATATGAATTTGAAAATAGCCAGTGTAACCATCTAGAAAACAGTAGTGTGATTTACCTGACAGGCGATCAAGCATCTGATCGATGAAGGGCATTGGCTAGTGATCCTTGCGAGTAGCCTGCTTGAGGCGCCTGTAATCAATGCACACCCTCCAGGAGTTCTGCACTCTAGTTGTCAGGAGCTCTTGACGTGGCGGAAATTGGCGAGTCAAGAATTGTTTTAAGATATGCGTTGCAAGTATAGTTCTTAACCAACCAGAAATCCGCTTATCAATTTAGAAGGGTGTCACAAAAATTAAAATTAAAATACTGGGAGTATAAATCCCAGGTCATCTCCCAACGAGTTGCAGAAAGGTATGCTATTTTATTAATCAGATGTTTTCAAAATGGTTTGAATTGAATAACAGGAAATTAAATTAGAGAATTTATGTAAATTAAATAAAAGCCTTGACTGGGAGTAGATTAGCTGGAAGCCCTATTCTTGTTGGAGTACTCTCAAGATTAATTGACAATTGATGGTTGTCATGTTTAGTTATCCCTTACTAGGTAAGGGAAAGTCAAACAAGTTGGAATGCTACGTCTATTCACAAGTTCCAACCCACTCGATTAAAAGGGATTGGTGTCAGTGACTAGAGGGCAATCCAACAATAAACTCAATTACAATTTTTCTTTTTGAGCATTCCAACTCAAGGGTTCCTTTCAATCAACTCCCCATCAAGTTAGGGAACTACTCGCTCATTGTGAATATAGAATTCATAACATAGGAAAGGGAATTAAAGAAAGACATGATAAATAAAAATCAAAGAAATCAATTAAAAATAAAAGTAATTCTTGTATTAATAAATCCTAAAATAATTCAATAGTAAAATTGAGTAAATTAAAGGACATGGAAAAGTAAGAGCCAAGTAAAGAAAACGAACTAGAATGGCGAAGTCTTGATGAGGTAATAGCTCTTCCCAATATCCCAATGCAAAAAGTAATAGAAATAAAATCCTAAGAACTATGAATGTGTACAGAGAAAAAACCTAGAGAAGGAGTAAAACTAGATCTAAAAACTAAAAATTGTGTAGAATGAATGTTGTTCTCGGTCTCTGCATGTTCTCTGGCTCTAGTCTGCTTTTCTGGGCCGAAAATTGGGTCAAAACAGGGCCCAAAATCGCCCCCAGCGAATTCTGCAGATTATGCAGATCGCGCACGTCACGCGATCGCGTCATTCATGCGGCCGCGTCATTCGGCGTTTTGCCCTGTCACACGAGCGCATCGTCCACGCCTCCGCGTCACTTGTGCTATTCCAATCTGCGCGGTCGCGTGAGCCATGCGGCCGTGTCACTGTGATTTCCTCTCTTTCGCGCGGTCGCATGAGCCATGCGGCCGCGTCACTTCTCGCTGGTCATCTCCTCAATTTCTTGTGTTCCTTCCATTTTTGCAAGCTTCCTTTCCAATCTCCAACTCATTCATGCCCTATAAAGCCTGAAACACTTAACACACAGATCACGGCATCAAATGGAATAAAGGAGAATTAAAATACATAATTAAAAGTCTCTAGGAAGCAAGTTTTCAATCATGTAATAATTTAAGGAAGGAAATATAAATGCATGTTAATCATTTGTATAAGTGGGTAAAGATCATGATAAAACCACACAATTAAACACATCATAAACCATAAAATAGTGGTTTATCAACCTCCCCACACTTAAACATTAGCATGTTCTCATGCTTAGTTGAAGGAGATAAAATAAATGAGTAGGAACATGTAAAACTCATGCAATGCAATGCAACCTATATATGTGAATGCAACTATATGATTCTTGTCCACTTGATCAATAGTAAATAAGCTCTTCAAAACAATTACAAATCAAATTCCACTAATTCAATTCTTATACAGTAAGAACAGATAAAAATGCAAGAAGGTAGCTCATGAAAGCAGGGAACATAGAATTTTAAGCATTGAACCCTCACTGATGATGTATGTACGCTCTAATCTCTCTAGTGTATAGGGCAATCACTCTATCCTTCTCTAATCATGCTCTCTAATTTTTGTTCTTCTCCTAACCAATCAACAACATTTAATATACCAATGCAAACATCATGAGGTCTTTTCAAGGTTGTAATGGGGCCAAGGTAATGGTAAGGATACATATGTAGCTAAGTAATCTTATAAACTGAATCTTTAATTAACCCAAGCTTTAACATAACCTATATATATTCTTTATAACTTTAGAATTCATACTTGGTTACCCAGAATTTCCCTTTCACATTCCATACTCGTGTATCAACTTTTTATTTTAATTTTATCATACATGCATTGATCTTTGAATTTTTAACTTAGCATTGGGGTAATTTTGTCCCCTTATTTATTTATTGAATATTTTTGGTTTTTTTTTTAACATGAACATAAAAATAAACATAGCTTATCAATGCACATAGATTTTTAATTCTTATAGTTTCACATGAGTAGGTATCCAAATTTCCATTATATTATCATGACACATTCCCTTATTATCTTTTGTTCCCACATGTTCCCATACTTAATTAGTACACACAATTCTATCTTAAGCTAACCAAAGATTCAATTTGGGTTATATAATTATTTTTTTTTGCTTAAGGCTAGTAATATGGTAAAATATAGAATAAATGGGATTTAAAGGCTCAAAGTGGCTAACAAAGGTAATTGAAAGGGTATGTTTAATTTGGATAAGTGAGCTAAACAATTAATGGCCTCAATCATATGCAAACATATAAATATAATAAACGTTGGACATAAAGGATGGAACAAAATATAGATTACAATCATAGAGAAGTAAACACACAAGAATAAAATAATTATGGTTAAATACTGTAACCATGCATAAAGGCTCAAATCTCACAGGTTGTGTGTTCTTTTAGCTCAAAAATCATGTTCCAAATACAACTTCAAGCAAATTTAACATAAGAGTTTTAATTAAAGTTAGTGAAATTTTGTTCCGAAAATAGGGTCTTAGAGGAAAACTTATTGTCTTTTCAATCAAGTAGAACATGCATGAAACTAACCTATTGCTATGCAATTTATCCTATTCTACAAAAGAAAAACTAACTAAATATCCTAATTTATTGGTGTTTAGTGAAGAGAAATTACCTCCGAAAGTCAGGTACTGACCGACCTCCCCACACTTAAGGCTTTGCACCATCCTCGGTGCCATCTGTCAGGAACAAAGGTGGGCTGGTAGCAGTATCTCCACAGTCGGGACCATCATGGCTTCCTGTGCTGGTAAAGAAAGTGGAGTCCGGGGTGTCCGAGTCCTTGAATTTTCCCATAATCAGCTCCTTGAGGTATGTGAATCGGCGCTTGTTACGGCACTCTCTCATCTTAGCTTTGTGTTCCTGCCGATCCAACCTTTCGAGTATCTGATGGAGCAGCTGGTCTGTTGTAGGTGCTTGTGGTGTTGAAGAAGGAATATCTTCAACCAGTTTAGTAGGATGGCTTGTGGCGGCTGGTGGAGGTCTGATGTATTTCCCGTTAGGGACATACTGATCATCCCGTGGGAGCATGGCTTTGGTGTCCCCAGCTTTGTAGGAAATTCTGGCTGCTGAGACAAGATCTGGGACCAAGGCGGGAAAAGGTAAGCTTCCTTTCCAATCTCTAACTCATTCATGCCCTATAAAGCCTGAAACACTTAACACATAGATCACAACATCGAATGGAATAAAGGAGAATTAAAATACATAATTAAAAGTCTCTAGGAAGCAAGTTTTCAATCATGTAATAATTTTAGGAAGGAAATATAAATGCATGCTAATCATATGAATAAGTGGGTAAAGATCATGATAAAATCACACAATTAAACACATTATAAACCATAAAATAGTGGTTTATTAGCTCTCCATGCTCATTCTTCACTGTTGTGACTCCAGATTTCTTTGGTACCACCTGTACTGGGCTAACCCATTCACTATCTGAGATGGGGTAGATGATGTCAGCTTCAAGCAGTCTGGTCACTTTCTCTTGACAACTTATAAGATGGTGGGGTTCAACCGCCTTTGAGGTTAACAGACAGGCCTTGCTCCCTCTTCTAAAAATATACAGTTCACAGACTTAAGGGCTGATGCCTACTATATCCGCCAAGCTCCACCCAATAGCTTTCTTGTGTCTTCTCAGCACACCAAGCAACTGCTCCTCCTGTTGGGAAGTGAGTTCCCTTGCAATGATAACTGGGAGCTTCTGATGATCCTCAAGGTAAGCATACTTGAGGTGGGGTGGAAGGGGCTTCAACTCCATTTTCTGCTCATGGCTGGGTACTTGATCATCTGGAGCCATGGTAGGTGGCAAGGTGTCTTCATCTTGTTCAGAGAGTTTCCCCACTCTTGGATCTTGCTCCATGTGCATCTCTTCTACTTCTTCTTGGTGAACTGTAGCTACAGTTTCATCAAGGATGTCGCACTGGAAGATGGAGTGATCTTCTGGAGGGTGCTTCATAGCTTCATCCAGGTTGAAGCTCACTGCTCTGCCATCTATCTCAAAAGAGTAAGTTCCTGAGAAGGCATCCAATTTGAACCTTGAAGTCTTCAGAAATGGCCTTCTAAGTATGATGGATGATGGTCTTCCTGAGTCATTTGGGGGCATTTCCAAAATGTAGAAGTCAATAGGGAATGTTAGCCCCTTAATGCTCACCAGCACATCTTCAGCAATTCCAACCACCGAGATTATGCTTTTATTTGCCAAAACAAAACGTGCTGCCGACCTTTTTAAGGGAGGGAGCCTCAAAGCATCATATACAAATAATGGCATAATACTAACACATGCACCCAAATCACACATGCAGTCAAAAAATTGTACACCCTCAATAGTAATAGTAACCATGCATGGACCTGAATCACTACATTTTTCCAGTACAACACCCATTAAAGCAGAAATAGAGCTACCTAGAGGAATAGTTTCCAAATCATGTATTTTATCTTTATTCATGCATAAATCTTTTAGAAACTTAGCATACTTAGGTACCTGATGACTGGCATAAAAAAAGGGAATAATTACCTCAACCTTTTTGAAGATCTCCACTATCTTGGGGGTCTAGTTCCATCTGCTTTCTGGATTTCCTAGCATGGTGTGGAAAAAGAATGGGAATGGTTTCTCTTGTAACTTCATCTTCTTTTGGTGCTCCATTCCTTGGTTGAGCCACTTCTTCTTCAACCATGTCTTGTACTTCCTCCTCTTCTTCAACATCCTCTACCTCAACAATGTCTTCAACTTGAATGTCCTCCCTTGAGCTTGGCTCCTTATGACTCCTCTCTTGCAGTGTGGTACCGGACCTCAAAGTAATGACATTGATTCCACCTTTGGGTTTGGGTAAAGGTTGAGAAGGTAGTGCACTAGAGCTTGAAGGTTGTTTGTTGGGAGTAGAGGCTGGCTCCAACCAGGAGATGAGAGCTTGTAGAATGGAATTAAGACCATTTATGGTAGATTGAAGTGTATTCTGAATGTCCTTTTGTCCTTGCGCAATAGAGCGAAGCATCTCATCATTGGAAGAGGGAAGGGGGTAAGTAATTTGAGGGGCTTGCTGTTGATTGTTCTGAAGTGCTTGGAATTGCCTTTGGTGAGGTGCTCGGTAAGTCTAGCCTTGGTTCTGCTGTTGGTATGGGGGGTTTGTTGATACGGGTTCTGTTGATTGTTGTTGTTTCACCTCTGATTTCCATGTTGTCTCTGCCTCCTTGGTTGTAGTTGTCCCTCCATCCTTGGTTGGAATTATCTCTCCACCCCTGGTTGGAATTGTCTTTCCAACCTTGGTTGGAGTTATCTTGCCAACCTTGATTGTAGTTCCCACCTTGGTTATAATTACCGCCTTGTTGATAATTCCCTTGATTCGGGCGGTTATAATAGTTGCTGGTAGCTGCCAAGGTGTTGTCTTCTTGTTGGAGTTGTGGACATTCATTAGTGTAGTGGGAATAGCAGGCACATATTCTACACACTCTCTGAGGAACCAACTGTTGACATTGTTGTTGTGGAGGAGGCTAAGGTTGTTGTTGATTCAGCTGTAGCTGCTTCAGCTGTAGCTGCTTCAGTATGTTGGTCATCTCTCCAGGGTCTTTGTGGGAGCAGCAGTCTCACTACTAGAGGAAACCTCCGCAATAGCCTTGGGATGGTTGTTCCTGTGCCTTACATTTCGGGTAGACTAAGCTAGATCGGCGATCAGTTGCCACGCTTTTGTCGCCGTCTTGTACTTAGTCAGAGAGCCATTACTCGCAGCATCTAATATATTCTTGTCTTGAGGCTTCATGCCTTATGTGAAATAGCTAATCAACACCAACTAGTCAATCGTGTGGTGGGGACATGAGTCTAGGAGATTCCTAAAGCATTCCCAATACTCGTAAAGAGTCTCTGATTCGCCTTGGATAATGCAGGAAATTTCTTTCCTCAGTCTATCTGTAACTTCAGTTGGAAAGTATTTCTCCAGGAATTCCCTTATGGGTATATCCCAATTAGTAACAACTTCTTTAGGTTGACTGTAGAACCACTCCCTTACCTTCCCCTCAAGAGAAAATGGGAAGGCATATACCCAAATAGTAGTCTCATCTGCACCATGATGCCTAGTAGTTGAGCAGGCTGTCTGAAAATCTCTGAGGTGCTTGATAGGCTCTTGAGTAGGTAGGCCATGAAACTTAGGCAGTAGATTGATTAGCACAGTCTTCAATTGAAAATCTACAGCCAGATTTGGATGACGCGCTTGATACGGTTGCAGTGTAAAGTCCGGAGCTCCTGCTTCCTGGAGAGTAATCCTTCTGGGCTCCGCCATATTACCTGCGCGTAAATTAGCAGAATCAGCAGAAGATGAGCTTGTTTCTGCCTCAAATGGCACTTTAGATTCGCCTTCAAAAAATACTGGTGAATTGGTAGTAACCACTTCACCACCCTCAAAGGCTAACCGACACCGAGCTCGCCTAATATGTGAAATAGTTCTTTCGATTTCAGGATCAAACTCGGCTAAGCTTGGATCAGGTAGTGAACGCGTCATTCAATGAAAGAAACATACAGCTCATGGTAATAAAATAAAATAAAATATGCAAATATGTAAATTTAAAAATATTTACACCAACCAATAATTTAGCACACTGTTGCAACTTCCCAGCAATGGCGCCAAAAATTGACGGGCAGAAAATTGCCGATTAATAATTCATAGTGAAAATAGCGTTGCAAGTACAGTTCTTAACCAACAAAAATTCTGCTTATGAATTTAAAAAGAGTTGTCACAATTTAAGAATAAAATATTGGGAGTAAAATTCCTAGGTCGTCTCCCAACGAGTTGACAAAAGAGTGCTATTTATTGGCCAGGAATTTTCTGGAAATTTTTAGAGTTGGAGAACGGGAAAATAAAATAATTATTAATTAAAGCAATGAAAATTAACAAGAAGTTTTATATATTTGAAATAAAAAGCCTTGACTGGGAGAAGATTAATTGGAAGTTCTATCCTTGTTGAATTTTCCCAAGTGTAATGGTAAGAGGTTGTTGTTTCTACTTAGTTATCCCTGACCGAATAAAGGAAAGTCAAGTAACTAAACCAACTCCGATTCACAAGTCCTAATCCTCTCCTATAGAAGGATTAGCATTAGTGACTAGAGAGCCAGCCAACAACTTCCAATTTCCAATTAACAATTGAGTATTCCAACTCAAGGGTCTCCTTTTAATCAACTCCCAAGTCAAGTTGGGAGTCTATTCCATTGACATGAATGCCATTTTCATAAACATATAAAGGGAATGAAAAGAAGACATGGTAATTTAAATAAAATAATAACAGAAAATTAATTAAAGGTAAAAATAACTCTTTGCATTAATTCTTTCTAAAATCGAAGATATCCATATGTAACTCTGAATAAAGTGAATGAAAAGTAAAAGAGAAAGGAAATAAGAAAGCAAAATGTAATGGCAAAGACTTCAAACGGAGGTAGTAACTCTTCTCAATATCCTAATCAAACGCATAATACTAGAAAACTATGAATGTGAAGAACCCTCGAAGAAGTAGTAGTTTTCTTTCTAAGATTCAAAGCTAAAAACTAAAATTGTGTAAAAGTGAATGTATCTTGAGTCTCTGCTTGTCCCCTGGCCCTAGTCTGTGTTTCTGGGACGAAAACTGGGTCCAGAACTACTGTCTATCCTGACCTCTTCGCACTTAATTGGTCATAACTTGAGCAACAGAGGTCCAAATGAGGCAGTTCTAGTTGCGTTGGAAAGCTAACATCCGGAGCTTCAAAATAATATAAAATCTGCCATATTTTCTTGGCGTTTAGGGATGCGTACGCGTGATGTACATGTACGCATAGAATGTTGCATGTGAGTCACTAAAGGCAACTCGTGGCCAGCGATTTCTGAAGCATCTTGGGCCAAATCCAACTCATTTTTGATAATATTTAACCCAAGGATTAAAGAGGGATGAACCAATTAGTGACCAATTAGTTTAGTTTAGTTTAGTTTTGGAGGGAAAGTTAGTTTCTAGAGAGAGAAGCTCTCACTTCTCTCTAGAATTAGGATGAGATTAGATCTAGATTAGAATTTCTTAGATCTAGATTAATTTCATGCTTTGATTTACTTTTCCTTTGCAATTTCTTCTTCTTTACCTTTTCTCTCTCTAGTTTAGCATTCAATTCTTGTAATTCTTTACTTTTATGTTGATGCATTTTTGTTCCTCCATTTTCCTTTTTATGCAATTCATGTTTTGATTTTCTTTATTGTTGATTTGCTTTATTGTTGATTTGCTTTATTGTTGTTAATTCCTTGCAATTGAGTAGTGTAGATGCCTTCCAAGTGTTTGACAAAATGCTTGGTTGGATTGTAGAATAGATTTTTCTCCTCTTGGCCTAGGTAGAGTAATTGGTGACTCTTGAGTTATCAAACTCCTTTGTTGATTGATAATTAGAAGTTGCTAATTAACTTGGATGCCACTAAAGCTAGTCTTTCATCATGATTAGGCTAGGACTTGTGGAATCAAGTTAATTCATCCATTTGACTTTCCATCATAGTTAGAGGTTAACTAAGTGGGAGCAATGGACAATTCTCACCACAATTGAGGAGGATAACTAGGATAGGACTTCTAGTTCTCATACCTTGCCACAATTGAGCCATATGAGCCACATATAGAACCACCACCATTCCAACCTCAATACTTCCAAGAACCACCTCCTCTATACTATGACCAAGATGAGCCACCTCCAATGTACACAAATTCTCAACCTCAAGATGAATTCTATCTCCTACCACAACCCTCCATGGAAGAATATCAATGTCCATCTCTCAAGGAAACCATGGATCGGCTTCAAGCAACCGTCCGTCAAAAGTTAGATGCATGGGACTCATACCACATGTCCACGAATGATTGCGGGAGAACAATCGAAGAGGGTAGTTTGAAGGGGATTGTGGAATATCAACTTGAGAATAATGAATTGGAGTGTGTTGAGCAATAAGAAGAACAAATGGAGAACATGGAACCACCACATCCTTATTATGATGACTCACCTTCCTATTATAAACCCTTTCCCCAAGATAATGAACCTTCTCATCCATCCCAACCTCCAATGGATGACATCCTTGGTGTTCTTCTTTAAGGACAAGCGGAGATGAAATGGGATGTACAAAATTTCACGGCCGCCTTAGACGAGGTGGTAAACCGGTTAGCATCCCAATGCTTGGGAACTCAAGGAACTCCCATGGCTACATGTAAAGGATCCAAGGAAGAGCATAACATGAAGGAGAGATTGGATGATGAGAAATATTGCTTAGTGTTGGAACAATTAGAGGAAGCTACCATTGATGAAGACAAGGAAGAAGTGGTTGAAGACTTAGAAGATGCGGAGCCTCCATGGGAACTTAGAGTTGAAGAAAACCCCTCTAAGAAGATTGAATTTGTTGCTAAGGAGGTATGTGCACAACCTCCAAAGCATATTCCATATGAAGACTTGGATGGGATAGAGCGAAAATCGAGTTCCCTTGGTGATGAAGATCAAGCATCAAGTCTTAGTGGTGAGGAATCCTTTGAGCATGAAGAACCTTTTCCCGGTGGATTTGAAAGCGTTGTGGAGGTAAATTTTTCTCACCCTCCCAATTATGATTTGAGTAAGGGAAAAGGCTTAGATAAATTGTTGAACAAAGGATTACATTTGAGAAAACTTGTGAAGAGGTGGGAGTCCTTAGGAAGAGAAGGACAGGAGTTGGATATGCTTTGTCACGACCCTTAGAAGCATCTTTGCCTAGGTTACCATCTACTCCTTCATTTGAGTGGGTGAAATTCATTTCTATTAGCTTTATTATCCCACTTGAATATGGATTGCTTGAAATGGATGGCCAACTTAGGGAACTTTGTGGGGGTGAAACGTAAGCGAAAAATATTTTGTGGTTAGCGTTGCAAATCAAGGCTCATTAGTGTTGACACATCAAACATGAAATATAAAGGTTGGAGTATTACTCAACTAGGTGGGTCTAGGAGGATTGTTGGTCACTTTATTGAGAATTCACCTTACTTGCTGCTCGGATGGACTAATAATGATCAACTTCAAGACGAGTGTGAAAATAAAGTGTGGGATCTAGGATTACAAGAAGCGGATCGGCTTTAGGAGCCCTAAGCTTGTGAAGAACTCCATCAAGACTTGGTGCAACTCATGAGAAATCTTGGGGCACAATGGAGAACCAAGCATTGGTGGGAGTTCCAAAAAGAATTCAAGCACAAGTGATGCACGAAAAACTTGTCTCTCAACAAATTTCCTTCGGCAAGTGTACCAAATTTGTCGTCAAGTAAAAACTCACAATAGAGTGAGGTCGAATCCCACAAGGATTGATTGATCAAGCAACTTTAATTAGAGGAATGTTCTAGTTGAGCGAATCCAAGATTTGAGTTTAGAATTGCAGAAAATAAAATGGCGGAAAGGTAAATGACAGAAAAAGTAAATGCTAGAATTAAAGAATTGAAAGTAAATGACTGAAAGTAAATGACTGAAAGTAAATTGCAGAATTGTAAATGGGAATGGGGGAATTGCTCATAAAAGTAAGTAATAGAAATTAAAGAGAATGGGTAAGATCAGAAATAGGGGGTTCATTGGGCTTAGGAGATGTTGCATTCTCCGGATCAATTTCATTTTCATCTCTTCCTCAATCAATGCACTCATTGATCTCCTTGGCAGTCTTAAGTGATTGAATTACAATTTCTTGTAATTCAATCTCTCAAATTTTGATCAATAGCCAATTCCTTGGTCAATTGCTCATGAGAAGAGATGAAGTATGGTCACTGATTATACCACATGCATTTCCCAAATCAAGTGTTGAGAGGATTATAGTCACATATCCATCCAAACCCAATTTGGTCCATGATGCCAAGGCATCTTAGGCTAGTTTCACTAGCATTTTTCTGTTAGTTTTAGTTGTTTTATGCATTTTCTTGAGCTTAAAGTAACCAAGAATGGTTAAATGAATAACAAAGCAATGAATCATCCAAACAGTATGATTTTGATGCAAATTCCATGAGTTTTTAGTTATATTACTTGAATGCTATGAATGGAAGATTTCTCATGAAATTTTGCAAGACTTTGATGCAATTGTTTGGATGATTTCAGGGAAGAAGAGGCTAGGCAAGGAAGCAACAAAATCAATAAAGGAAGCTTGAATATCACATGTGGAGTTTAAGTTCCAGTTTAAGCTTAAACTGGAGCTTAAACGCCAGAATCATGAAGGCTAAGAAATGCTGGAACTGGCGTTTAACCTCCAGTTTAACCTTAAACTGGAAGTTAAACGCCAGAATGAGAATTTCACCAAGGGAGCATTTCCACGTTTAAGCTCCAGTTTAACCTTAAACTGGAGCTTAAACGTGTTCGACACAAATTCTCACCAAAGAAGCATTTCCACGTTTAACCTCCAGTTTAACCTTAAACTGGAGGTTAAACGCCAGAAGTAAGAAAGGCACCAGGAGCATTCCACGTTTAAGCTCCAGTTTAACCTTAAACTGGAGCTTAAACGTGTTCGACTATTTCTCTCCTCCAGGGTTGCTTTCTCATTTCCACGTTTAAGCTTCAGTTTAACCTTAAACTGAAGCTTAAACGTGTTCGACCCAATTGCTCCTCCAGGGTTGCTTCCTTCATTTCCACGTTTAAGCTTCAGTTTAACCTTAAACTGAAGCTTAAACGTGTTCGACATTTCACACTCCTGGGTTGCTTTCTTCCATTTCCACATTTAAGTTTCAGTTTAACCTTAAACTGAAACTTAAACTTCAACTTAAACGCCACTTTTTGAAAGGGGTTTCTGGGCCAAATATATTGAAGTTTAAGTTAGCATTTGAGCACAAACATTAACTTAAACGTATTATGGTATGAAACCCAATTGAATATCATGGTTTATGGGATTGGGCCTGAAGAATTGATGAGTCTGGAGCTTTAATTTGTTGAGTCTTGTGTCATTACTTGTTTATCACTAAGTTTGCTCAATGAATGTTACAGAATTGGACCACAGCCTCATCAGAATTATGGACCATAAACCCAAAGCAAAAGGAATTCAGGGAAAGGCCTCAAAGCCCAAGAAACACAACAGAAGCTCAATTTAGAAAGTGTATAAATAGGATAGAATTTAAGTTAGTTGGGGATTTTTACATAGAACTTTTGGGGAGAAAAACACGGAGAACTTTGGATCATTTTCTTTTAGTTTTGTAATTGAATTCAGAGCTATGACTCACTAAACCCCTTTCATTGGGTTAGGGAGCTCTATTGTAATTCAATGAATCAATAATAGTTTTATCTTCTTCTTCAATCTTTTCTCTTGAATTTTGTTAGAAAGCTTCTCGATCTAATTCCATTGGGTAGTTGTCTTGGGAAAGAAACTACCCATAATTGGAATCCTTCGGAACCTTGGGAAAGGAATGGAGGATTCATGCTAGAGAAGCTTTCTCACAGTGAATTGGATTGGGGTTTGGATGGATATTGTGACATGTAATCCTACCAAATTGTGGTTCATGAAACTGTGTGGTATAATCAGTGATCGAGCATCATCTCTTCTTATGAACATTTAAACCAAGGGATTGGGAATTTGTTTGTTTTTAGAGAGAATTGGTGAGCTAAGGGATTGGGATCCAATCATATAAGATTGCCAAGCAAAATTCAATGAATGCATTGGTTGAGGAAGGGATAAAAGTTGTTTTGATTCGGAGATCTCAATATCTCCTAACACCCAATGAACTCCCATTTCTGATCTACCACTTTCTCTTTACATTCTGCAATTAAATTCATGCAATCACCCCCATCCCTTTTAATTTCAGCAATTTAGCTTCTCGCTCTTTAATTCATGCAATTTTACATTCCGCAATTCTCATCTAAATCTTGATTCCGCTCAACTAGAACATACTTCTAATCCGAATTGCTCACTCAACCAATCCTTGTGGGATTCGACCTCACTCTATTGTGAGTTTTTACTTGACGATAACCGGTGCACTTGCCGGAAGGAATTTTGCCGATCGTGCAATTTTCTAAATCGTAGCATAACAAGTTTATGCACATCAAGTTTATGGCGCCGTTGCCGGGGATTGGTTTTCGATTGACAATTCTCAAATTGGAAGTTAACTAGATTGAGCATTTTTCTTGCTTTGTTAATTCAGTTCAAGTTACTTGTTGAATTTTAATTTCTGCACTCTGTTACATGCTTTCTTTCTTTATGCCTTTAAATTCAAGCAACTAACTCACTGACTCACTAACTATTTGAATTAATTCCTCAACTGCTCTAACCATACTCTTCCATTAACCAAGAGTATTTCACTTGTTTGGTGCCTATGCTGTGTTCTTGTATGACAGGTAGGAGAGGAGAGACATCAACTCCTCCATATACCGAACCAGAGAGGACCCTTCATAGACTTAGAAGGGAAGCAAGAGGGAAGAGAGTACTGAGAGAAGAGGAATCTGAAGGAGAATCTGAGGACAATTTTGAGGAAGCTCTAGATCTCAACATGGATAGAGAAGTTCACAACCATGAGAGAGCTGATGGAAACAATGCCATTCCCGAGAGGAGGGTTCTTAGTTCATACATAAACCCAACCTCTGGGAATTGTGGTAGCAGCATTCAGAAACCACCGATTCAGGCCAACAATTTTGAACTCAAACCACAGCTAATATCACTTGTGGAGGATCATTGTTCATTTGGTGGGAGTGCTAACGAAGATCCAAACCAACATCTCACAAAATTCCTGAGAATTTGCGACACTGTGAAGTCCAATGGAGTCCAGGAAGATACCTATAAACTGCTCTTGTTCCCATTTTCACTTAGGGACAAGGCAGCTAAGTGGCTGGAATCATTCCCAAGGGGGAGCCTAACAACCTGGGATGAGGTGGAAAGCAAGTTTCTGGCACGTTTCTACCCCCCACAAAAGGTCAATAGGCTTCGATCTGAGGTTCAGACTTTTAGACAACAAGATGGTGAAACTCTCTACGAGGCATGGGAGAGGTTCAAGGATTTGACAAGGAAATGCCCACCAGACATGTTCCATGACTGGGTGCAATTGCATATTTTCTATGATGGACTTTCTTATGAATCAAGGAAGGCTGTAGACCATTCATCAGGAGGTTCATTAAACAGGAAAAAGACTGTGGAAGAAGCCATTGAAGTGATTGAGACAGTGGCTGAGAATGAGTACTACTATGCTTCAGAGAGACACAACACTAAGGGAGTCATGGAGCTGAACCATGTTGATACAATTTTAGCCCAAAACAAGGTGTTTGCCAAGCAACTAGCAGAGCTCACCAGGAAATTAGAAACAAAGCAAGTGGCTGCAATACACACACAAGATCAAGAGGAAGTAAGCACTGAAGGAGGTGATTGGGAAGAGGCCAACTATGTGGGAAACCAACAAAGGCAATCATATGATCCACATTCCAACACTTACAAACCAGGATGGAAAAACCACCCAAACTTTGGGTGGGGGAACCAACAAACCCAACCACAAAACCACAAACCTTACAACCATAACCAACATAACAATTCCACATACCAAAACTCCAACCAAAGATCATACCAAGCCACACAAAATACTTACTCCCAACCATCATATCATGGCCAAAATAATCAACCTACCCAACCTAATCCGAACCAACAATTTCAAGATCAATTAAACAGGATAGAAGGAACGCTTGCAAACATGGGTCAGGACATAAGTGAGTTGAAAAGCTTTAGGGATGATGTGAGATCTACCTTAAGGAACCATGGTGAAAAACTCAAGAGGATGGAGTCTCAAGTAGGAGAGCTATCTCAACAGGCCCCCAAGTCAACTGCAGTGTTCCCTAGTGACACAGAAAAGAATCCTAAAGGGGAACAAAAGGGAGTGAGATGGGAAGAATGCAAGGCCATCACCATATTGAAGGAAGTCTCAGAAGAAGAAAGAATCAGACCCTCAGAACAGGAGCCAGAAATCTTGATGGAAGGTGTGGAAGAAGCTAAGCAGGAAAGTGAAACTGAGCAAGCCAAGGAACTGCAAAAAGGCATGCTGGAAACATACCAACCAAAAGCACCATTTCCTCAGAGGTTAGGAGGAGGTGAAAAAGGGAAAACCTATTCAAGGTTTTTAGAGACATTTAAGTCTCTCCATATCAATATTCCCTTTCTTGAGATTCTCCAGCAGATGCCTACACATATCAAGTATTTAAAGGAATTGCTGAGCAAGAAAAGAGTTTTGAAGGGAGGACGAACTGTAATAATGAACAAAGAATGCAGTGCCCTCATCAAGAAGGACATAGTCTCTAAGAAAACAGACCCAGGAAGTTTTCATATCCCCTGCATCATAGGGGAAACAAAAATTGACAAAGGATTCTGTGATCTAGGAGCTAGCATAAATGTGATGCCTCTGACTCTTATGAAGAGGCTACAACTGAATGAGGTGATATCCACTGATGTAATCATACAACTGGCTGACAAAACTCAGAAGCAAGCTGAAGGGGTAGTTGAGAATATGCTGGTGAAAGTGGGAAATTATTTCTTCCCCACAGACTTTGTCATTTTGGACATGGAGGAAAGCTACCTACACCCTATCATTCTGGGAAGGCCATTTCTAGCCACTGCTAGAGCGCTCATAGATGTAGAACAAGGAGAGCTAATTTTGAGAATACATGATGAACAGCTCATTTTCAATGTTTTCAAACCTGCATCTGAGCCTGAACCAGAACCTGAAAAGCCTAAGGATGATAGTAGCCATCTGTGTTTGGAGGAAAGCAATCCAGCAGCTGAAATTCTGAAACAGTCCTTGGAAGGCAAACAAGAATTGCAAGAGTCAAAGCCACAAGAATCAATAGAAACAGATCAGAAGGATCCTCCTGGCATAAGGGTCAATGAAGAAATCCTCAAGAGAAAGGGAAAAATTGTAAAGAAATTGCCAAGAGGGTGGAGAAACAAGAAAATTCCCACTGAAGGTTTCTCTCCAGGAGATAAAGTGATATCAAGTCATTATCTGCCAATCCCACCTGGCCTCAAAACCATTCCTTCCCAGCTCCCTCAAGTGTTCACAATCAGAAAAGTTCTTTCTATGGAACATTTAGAAGTCATGAAGGAATCAAATGGGGACGTTTTCATAGTGAGAGGAGAAGACATCAAGCACTACAATCCACCCTAACAAGGGGCAACCGTCAAGCTAATGACGTTAAAGAAGCACTTGTTGGGAGGCAACCCAACCTGAGGTAATACTCCCTTGCTGTTTCTTTTATTTGTTTCAATAAAAAGGTGAAGTAGTTTCTGTGCATTGCAAAGAATTAAGTTTGGTGTTTCACACCAAACAATGAATTCGTGGATCAATAATTCAAAGGGGAATGTGTGACTCTAAGTTTGGTGTTCCACCACACAGATCAACTGAACACAACAACCTTTGAATTATATGAAAGGAACAACCATTCTAAGCAATCACAGGAATGCTTAAAATCCTTAGCAGCAACTTCATTCCAAGGAGAATTCAAGGACTCAAAGAGCAGAGGAGTAAGTAGGAAACTAAGTTTGGTGTTCACACACCAACTTAAGACTCAGACACTTGCCCATACATAGTTGAGCTAACCACTCAAGTGCTTGAGAAGCAAGCAACTTCATCACTCTTTGCAAGAAAGGAAACAAGGATCTGAGAAAGAACATGAAGCAACAACTAGGAGAAGAAGGAGAAATCAAATTGTTTCCTGGCAACAAAGAGAAAACAAGAAATTTCACAAGGTGGTGGTGTTCCTTGACCATTCTTTAAAAGGCAAACAAAATCATGCTTGTTCTGGTTTAAACTGTAATTGTTGAATCTTTCTGGAATGTGAAGTTTCTAGTATGTTTGTCTGTTTATTGCTTTGAATAAAGTGAATGCCTAGATGTTTGGATATAACTTCACCTTCTTAAACAAATGCTTGCCATGCTTGTTCTGTTTCCAAAAATAAAATAAAAGTTTGAACAAAAGTAACTTGGCTCAATTAGTGACAAATCAAGTAGAATTAAGTGGTGGTATGCATGCTTGATTGTTTAGTCAGATCACTGAAAATAGAATGAAGAATTATCATTTTTTGTGTAGAAATTGAAAACTGTCTATGGATCTTGATGAATAAATGTCTTTGGCCATGAAAAAGAAAGAAAAAGAAGAAGAAAAAGCCACTGAAAAAGGGCAACCAAAAAGCAAAAAAATTGAGAAAATAAGCTAGGCACCAATGGTTTGAACTTCTGAGACAAATGCCTGTGGTGTTTATGTATTAAGGATATGCTTGGATGAATAGGTTCTGAGGAGTGTTTCAACACTTGGTAACTTGGGTTAACTAACCCGGGATTATCAACCAAAAGTCCATTATCAAGAGCAACCTAAATACAAAACATTTAGTCACACAAAGAGGTGCTAGGCACCAATGTCTCAAGAAGAAATGTGAACTAAAATGCCTGTAGTGGATATGTGTAGTGCACTGATAAGAAAAAGAAAATGCCAAAGGCTTGTGCAACACATGACACTAAGCAAACAAGGAGCAAAGGAGCTCTAAGAAAAAGAAAAGAAAAACAAAGAAGAGAAAAGTGCCAAGGACATAAGAATAACAAGAGGCCATAGCAGTGTTTGATGGATGCAATGAAAAAGTGATAATCTTACCTGATAAGAATGAAAAAGTGATGCTGCAACTTTCTGCATAAAACCCTTCTGATGAACTTCAAATGCTTGCTAATATAGCCAATGTAATTGCTTTCTGTTTCATACTTTCTTCTCAAATAACTCAGGACTTGCTTAGGGACAAGCAAGTATTAAGTTTGGTGTTGTGATGCCAAGGCATCTTAGGCTAGTTTCACTAGCATTTTCTGTTAGTTTTAGTTGTTTTATGCATTTTCTTGAGCTTAAAGTAACCAAGAATGGTTAAATGAATAACAAAGCAATGAATCATCCAAACAGTATGATTTTGATGCAAATTCCATGAGTTTTTAGTTATATTACTTGAATGCTATGAATGGAAGATTTCTCATGAAATTTTGCAAGACTTTGATGCAATTGTTTGGATGATTTCAGGGAAGAAGAGGCTAGGCAAGGAAGCAACAAAATCAATAAAGGAAGCTTGAATATCACATGTGGAGTTTAAGTTCCAGTTTAAGCTTAAACTGGAGCTTAAACGCCAGAATCATGAAGGCTAAGAAATGCTGGAACTGGCGTTTAACCTCCAGTTTAACCTTAAACTGGAAGTTAAATGCCAGAATGAGAATTTCACCAAGGGAGCATTTCCACGTTTAAGCTCCAGTTTAACCTTAAACTGGAGCTTAAACGTGTTCGACACAAATTCTCACCAAAGAAGCATTTCCACGTTTAACCTCCAGTTTAACCTTAAACTGGAGGTTAAACGCCAGAAGTAAGAAAGGCACCAGGAGCATTCCACGTTTAAGCTCCAGTTTAACCTTAAACTGGAGCTTAAACGTGTTCGACTATTTCTCTCCTCCAGGGTTGCTTTCTCATTTCCACGTTTAAGCTTCAGTTTAACCTTAAACTGAAGCTTAAACGTGTTCGACCCAATTGCTCCTCCAGGGTTGCTTCCTTCATTTCCACGTTTAAGCTTCAGTTTAACCTTAAACTGAAGCTTAAACGTGTTCGACATTTCACACTCCTGGGTTGCTTTCTTCCATTTCCACATTTAAGTTTCAGTTTAACCTTAAACTGAAACTTAAACTTCAACTTAAATGCCACTTTTTGAAAGGGGTTTCTGGGCCAAATATATTGAAGTTTAAGTTAGCATTTGAGCACAAACATTAACTTAAACGTATTATGGTATGAAACCCAATTGAATATCATGGTTTATGGGATTGGGCCTGAAGAATTGATGAGTCTGGAGCTTTAATTTGTTGAGTCTTGTGTCATTACTTGTTTATCACTAAGTTTGCTCAATGAATGTTACAGAATTGGACCACAGCCTCATCAGAATTATGGACCATAAACCCAAAGCAAAAGGAATTCAGGGAAAGGCCTCAAAGCCCAAGAAACACAACAGAAGCTCAATTTAGAAAGTGTATAAATAGGATAGAATTTAAGTTAGTTGGGGATTTTTACACAGAACTTTTGGGGAGAAAAACACGGAGAACTTTGGATCATTTTCTTTTAGTTTTGTAATTGAATTCAGAGCTATGACTCACTAAACCCCTTTCATTGGGTTAGGGAGCTCTATTGTAATTCAATGAATCAATAATAGTTTTATCTTCTTCTTCAATCTTTTCTCTTGAATTTTGTTAGAAAGCTTCTCGATCTAATTCCATTGGGTAGTTGTCTTGGGAAAGAAACTACCCATAATTGGAATCCTTCGGAACCTTGGGAAAGGAATGGAGGATTCATGCTAGAGAAGCTTTCTCACAGTGAATTGGATTGGGGTTTGGATGGATATTGTGACATGTAATCCTACCAAATTGTGGTTTATGAAACTGTGTGGTATAATCAGTGATCGAGCATCATCTCTTCTTATGAACATTTAAACCAAGGGATTGGGAATTTGTTTGTTTTTAGAGAGAATTGGTGAGCCAAGGGATTGGGATCCAATCATATAAGATTGCCAAGCAAAATTCAATGAATGCATTGGTTGAGGAAGGGATAAAAGTTGTTTTGATTCGGAGATCTCAATATCTCCTAACACCCAATGAATTCCCATTTCTGATCTACCACTTTCTCTTTACATTCTGCAATTAAATTCATGCAATCACCCCCATCCCTTTTAATTTCAGCAATTTAGCTTCTCGCTCTTTAATTCATGCAATTTTACATTCCGCAATTCTCATCTAAATCTTGATTCCGCTCAACTAGAACATACTTCTAATCCGAATTGCTCACTCAACCAATCCTTGTGGGATTCGACCTCACTCTATTGTGAGTTTTTACTTGACGATAACCGGTGCACTTGCCGGAAGGAATTTTGCCGATCGTGCAATTTCCTAAATCGTAGCATAACAAGTTTATGCACATCAGTCCAGCATGAGAAAGCATTTCTAGCATGATCTCTTCATTCCTCTTTCAAGGTTCAGAAGAGATCCATGTATGAATAGCTTCTTTTCCAAGATAACTACCCAATTGGATGAAGATCGAAAGCTTTCAAGTAAAATCAAGAGAAAAGAGAGAAGAAGAATAGTGAAAACTAGTATTGATCCATCAAATTACAACAGAGCTCCCTAACCCAATGAAAGGGGTTTAGTTGTTCATAGCTTTGGAAAATGAAAACAAAGATGGAGAATACAAGATGAAACTAGAAGTGCAGAGAAAGTAAAATACAGAGAGTAGTTCTATGCCAAGAGGCTCCCTATAATTTCCAACTCCCAAAATAATTCAAAGCTACTCCTATATATACTACTCTTCTGTTCTTCTAGTTTATTCTTCAAGACTTGGGTATGGGCCTTTGGATCTTGAGTTTGAATCAGTTTTCTTCTTCATTGGGCTTAGCTTTACTTGCAGAGAGAAAGTGTGAAGTGGGCAGAGACTTTTAGCTCAGGAAGTTAGTGGTGTTAACGTTCAGTAAAAATGTGGGTTCGAGAACGTTAGTGACAATCACCTTTTTCACTAACGTTCCTCACCAAAGTTAAGAGCCACGTTAACCTCAACGTTAGTGGCACAAACGTTGCCACTAACGTTTCCACTATGTCCTTTGCACATGTTATTGGGACTCAACTTTCCCAATAACGTTTAGGATTCTCCCCCTTCCCTATGTTAGAATCCACGTTAACTTAGTTAACGTGGCTCTTTTAACGTAGGCTTGCCAACCTTCGAGAACGTTAGTGACACTTACCATTGTCACTAACGTTCCAATGTGCCCCTAATTCTCACGTTAGAGTCCACGTTAACTAGGTTAACGTGGCTTCTAACGTGGCCATGCTAGCCATCTCCAACGTTAGTGACAAAGTTGAGTGTCACTAACGTTGGCTCAACATTCCCTTATCCACGTTAGCTTCCACGTTAACTAAGTTAACATGGGAGTTAACGTGGCTCATGGTGGTATGTGTGGGCTCCTTCCAACGTTAGTGACAATGTTGGGTGTCACTAACGTTGGCGTCACCTCCCTTCTTCACGTTAACTTCCACGTTAACTAAGTTAATGTGGGAGTTAACGTGGCTTATTGGGGCTTGTGTGGGTTCCTTCGAACGTTAGTGACAATGTTTGGTATCACTAATGTTGTCGACCACCTTGTTTCCTCACGTTAGCTTCCACGTTAACTAGGTTAACGTGGCTTAATGTGACTTGGCCAACGTTAGTGATAATGTTGAATGTCACTAACGTTGACTTCCCCCCTTTCTTCTTAACGTTAGAGGCCACGTTAACTAAGTTAACGTGGTGACTAATGTGGCCACTTATGAGCTTGGTCCAACGTTAGTGATAATGATAAGTGTCACTAACGTTGGCTCCATTTCCTTTCTTCCACGTTAGAGTTTACGTTAACTTAGTTAACGTGACTCTTAACGTGGGCAATGATGGCTTCGAGAGCGTTATTGGCAATGACTTTTCTTATTAACTTTGCAAGTTACTCCCATTCCACGTTAGTGTCAACGTTAGTGTAACTAACTTTGCCACTAATGTGGTTCTTCTTTACTTCCTTTGTCCTGAAATCAAGCAATAAAGTGTATCAAAGTTCTAGTCCAAGTCATGGGAAATGCAACATTCAATTTGTCCTTAAATTCATGCAAAATCCTCATGAAATCATGTAAAGTGCACAATGTATGCTTGAATCAAGATGTAAGTGAATATGTACCCAAAACTAGCTTATTTCCTAAGGAAATGCATGAAACTACCCTAAAAACAGTAAAAAAAAGGTCAGTGAAACTGGCCAAAATTCCCTGGCATCAACAAGCCACCTTGAGAGGAGCTCCCCATAAGTCCAACTTAAGGACAATAAACAAAAGTGCTAGGTGGGAGACACCCCACCATGGTAAAATTTTTTCATTTTCTCTTTTGTAAATATTGGCCAAAGTAGTTTAATTTCATGTTTTGATTGATTTTTGTTGAGTTTATTTGGTAGTTTGGTATGTTAAATAAGGTTTTATAGTATTTGGGTAGCTGTTTAGAGGTTTCGAAGGTTTGGTTTGGTGCAAAAACAAAGAAAAATTTTTGAAAAAAAAAAGAACCATCCACGCGTACGTGATAAACCCCATTTGTAGGGTTTATCTTGTGCTTGATTTAGGGAATTTTATAACCTTTTAACCCACATTTACCCAATGAAATAGTATGGTTTTATAACTTCTCCTTTAATTGTGCTTAAGTGTGAAAACATGCTTTCTAGGTCCTTAATTAGCTAAATTCAATTCACCCTTGATTCCACTAGATGCCTTAATTTGTTTGTTAAGTGATTTCAGGTTGAAAAGGGCTAGGCATGAATCAAAGGAGTGAAGAGGAAAGCATGCAAAGTGGAGAACACATGAAAAAGCCAAAGATTTGGATATCTTCATCCACGCGCACGCGCACTGTACGCGCACGCGTGGATTGCGAAAACGCAAGGGGCAGAATTAGTCAAGCTAAGCAATAGAGATTGTTTAGTGCAGAATTCTAAATTTACAGAAATGTAATTGACTTAAAAGTAAAAGAAAGCAACAAAGTGCAGAAGAGTAAATTACAAGAATGTAAAGTGCTGCAAGATAAATGACTGAATAGTAAATGGAGAATGGGTAATAACAGAAATTAAAGAAAGCTATAAAGAATAGGGAAGATAAGAATAAGGGAAATTAATTGGGATTAGGAGATGTTGCTCTCCTTGTATTAAATCTAGATCATCTCATCTTCAATCATGCAACTCATTGACCTCTTGTCAATCATGATTGATTGAACCCCAATCCCTTGGTGATTCAATCTCTTAGATCTTGATAATCAGCCAATTCCTTGGTCTAATTGCTTATGAAGAGAGATAAGCTTGGTCCCTGATTATACCACACATCCTCATAGATCCAATTAGTTGGTGGATTATATGTCACCATATCCAATCCCAAAACCCATATCTCCTCAAGTGTGAGAATGGATTTCAAGTATGGTTTCATGTTTCCTTTTCCAAGGTTTCCATGAAAACCATTTTTCATTCAACCTCTTTCCCAAGATTATTGAACACTAGCATGAAGAACAAAATTCCCTCTAGCAAATCAAAGAGAAAATGAAGAGAAGAAGAAATTCACTATCATTAATCCATCAAGTATAACAGAGCTCCCTCTCCTAATAAGAGGGAATTTAGCTACTAATAGCTTAAAAAAAAGTACAAGAGATGGAAGAGATGAAGTGAAGTCAAAACTAAAAACCCTAAACTAACTCTTCAATCCACCCAACCCCCTTTTCAGTACTTCTAGGGGGTATATATACTACTTCCTATCACTAGAATTAAAAAGTACAAAAGAGAAAAGAAAATTACAACTAAAAAGAGAAAGGAAAAACTCATAAAATGAACCATGTGCCTGTTGTGTGACTGGCGTTTGAGTGGCGTGCCACACCTAGCTCCTCAGCTTGGCTGGGCGCGCCACGCCTAGCTTCTAAGTTGCATGCCACCTTCACCTAACTAACCTGGCGTGCCATGCCTTTGAGTCCAAGTGGCACACCCAGGGTCTTTCCTCTGCTCAGCTAGCCTGGCGTGCCACGCCTTCAAACTCAAGTGGAACGCCCAAGGGTCTTTCCTTTGCCCAGCTTCTCTGGAATCTTGAACTGGCGTGCCATGCCCGTGTTTGGCATGCCACGCCATTGTAAGCACTTCATCCTTGTTCTCTAGAAAATAATATTGGCATGCCATGCCTAGTAGTTGGCGTGCCACGCCTTTGATAGGGCTTCATCCTTCTTCTCTGGAAAACAACACTGGCATGCCACGCCTAGTAGTTATAATGGAGCTGGCGTGCCACGCCCCTTTATGGTCTTCAAAAAGTGCTCTTTGAAAAGTGTAGTTGGCATGCCATGCCTGGCCCTGGCATGCCATGCCCATAGTAGAGCTCCAATGATGCCTCTCTCGAAAACATAGTTGGAGTGCCATGCCCATAGTAAAGCATCAAGGGTCTTCTTCTGGAAAGTATAGTTGGCGTGCCACGCTGGCCCTGGCATGCCACGCCCATTGTAATTCTTTCACTTTGCTTCTCTGGAATTGTCAACTAGCGTGCCACGCTCCTTTGCTGGCATGCCACGCCCATTGAATTTGCTGGCGTTTGTACCAAGTGACATGCCCAGCACACACGCCCAGCACACTCTTCTTGTTTCCTTCTTCTTTTGTTGCTCTTTTCACCTGGAATTCAAACAAAACTCATTTCAAAGCAATGTACCATAATATTCATCATTTAACTCATGAAATTGCATTGATTGAATGAGATTAAAATCTTTTTATGGCCCTTTTAGATATGAGAAAGAGGTAGACGATGCAAGTCATCACAACACCAAACTTAAGCTTTGCTTGTCCCCAAGCAAATCGATGTGAATTATTCTTAATGGATTGAGACTGGACCCTTATAAGAATATGTCCTCAATTAAAGATAAAAGCTAAGTATCAACTCATGCATGATCCTTATTATGTCTATACCACAATGAACTCTTAACCTTTGAGGATTCTTTTTAAGTGCTAGCCTTTAGATCCCTTTCTATTGATTGTCACCTTGAAGTAGTAAGAATTGTTCTTGTTTTTCTTTTGATTGTTCTTTTCTTTTCACTTCCCTTTTATTGCTATTTGATTGACCACGACTCTAAGTGTTTTGTCTCAAGACGACCCTTTAGATTAAGCTTTCAATTAGCACTCCCACACCAGTTGGTTTTAGGGTACTAGGTGTTAAAACACCCTTAAAAATTTACTTTCTCAAGTCTCTCTTCTTGACACATCTTCACCACAAGCATATACTAGGATCTTGGCTCTTTGAGCTAGTTGTTTCTTTCTTTAAATCCTGGTATTTAAAGCTCAGAGCCTTGGGTCTTTTGCTTACTACTTCTTGGTTCTATGGATATTCAAGGGTCATACTTATCATTTACTTGTTTAATCCTTTATGTCTAATTGTTCATCATGGTCTGCACATTTCCAGAATTTCATTCATGATTACACACTTTGTTCCTCATCTTTTAATTTTGGATTACCTCACTTGGGTCTTAGTCTCTTTCTCTTACTTTTGCAACAATTCATCATTGGTTTTTATGGAAACATACTACTTTTATTATTGATGTGATGAAACTTGACAAACAAAGCATTTTCTTTCTCAAACATAAACATAAAGGACTCATAAAAAGACTTTAAAACATAAGAAACCAAACAACAACTAACTATTAATGCAAACTCTCAAGTAAAGATTCAGAAATGATATTTTTAACCATAAGACTCAACAACCTTGTGTCTTGGAGCAGCTTCACTGCATAGGCCCTTTCCTTTTATCCTTTTTCTTGGAGGAAGATTCATCACCATCCTTCTTCTTGGAGGCTCCTTCTTGCGCAGGGGTGTCTCTTGGCTTCCAAAAGCCTAGCCTCCTTGATGGGATATTTTTGTGGAAGAAACGAATTTCTCCAAAACACCCAAATCTAACCGGCAAGTGCACCGGGTCGCATCAAGTAATAATAACTCATGGGAGTGAGGTCGATCCCACAGGGATTGAAGGATTGAGCAATTTTAGTTTAGTGGTTGATTTAGTCAAGCGAATCAAGATTTGGTTGAGAGATTTGTGATTTGCAGAATTTAAATTGCATAGAAAGTAAAGGAAATGGGTGAATTACATGAAATTAAAGAGAACTGGAATTTAAAGTGCTAAATCTTAAAGAGCAAGAAATTAAATGGCAGAAACTTAGAACGCAAGAAATGTAAATTGCAGAATCTTAAAGTGCAAGAAATGTAAATGGCTTGAATTGTAAAGGGAATTGGGAGTTGGATTTGCAGAAATTAAACAAGGAAAAGTAAATTGCAACAAACAGAGAAGTAAAGGATGTCTTGAATCGAACCGGATCTTAAAAACAGAATTGTAAATGAGCATGAAAACAGTAAACAGGGAATGGGAAATGGGAAATGGGAAATCCGGATCTCAGGACCCAAGAGACTAGAAAACCAAGTCTAGATCTCAATGCCTTCCTAGATCCAACAAGAACAATTGCAAAGAAATTGTAAATTGCAAAGAAAGTAGATGAAGAAGCAATTAACCAAAACTGAAATCCAATTAAGCAGAGAATTAAACAAGATCCCAAGGTGAGATTGAAACAGAAGTTCTTCAATTCTCCACCCAAGATCCGAAGCAAGAAAATTAAAGAGTGCTGGGCAAGAATAAGGAAGAAGAGATATCAATTCTCCTCCCCAATTCTCTTGAATTAAAACAACAATGCTAGAATGTAAAAGTGAATTCCCAATCAAACCAGAAAAGAAAGCTCTATATGAAAACTAAAAAGGGAAGCTCTATAAAAACTTAAATCCTATGCTATTTATACACTTTCTTCAAATGGTCTTCAAGCCTTCAATTGGGCCTTTGCTCTTGATGGAATTGGGTTAATAGAGGCCTTGGTTGATTGCTCTTGGAGTTTGGAGAAGAACCGAATTGAATCGGGTTGGAATCATGAAAGCTTGAGTAAAAGTTGGAGTAAAAGTTTGAGGCTAACTTTTACTCCAACTTTTCACATCAGCCACCCTAACTTTTGCTCCAACGTTGGCCTCCCCTTGCACACTCATGGCGCCAACGTTAGCCAAAAAGTTAGAGGCTAACGTTGGCACAAACTTTTGCTCTCCAGGGTGTGTTTTTCATGTGCCAACGTTAACCAAAAAGTTAGGGGCTAACGTTGGCGTAAACTTTTGGTCTCCAGGGTGTTGATTTGTGATGCCAAAAGTTAGCCAAAAAGTTTGAGGCTAACTTTTGCTCCAGCTTTTTGCCCAAAAGTTAGCCAAAAAGTTTGAGGCTAACTTTTGCTCCAACTTTTTGCCCAAAAGTTAGCACAAAAGTTTGAGCTAAAGTTTGAGGCAAACTTTTGCTCAAACTTTTTGTCCTCTCTTCCTCCTAACCATTCCTTCTTGCTTCAACCTTTCTCCAAGCTTTCTTCACCTATCATTAATCAACCAAACACATCAAAGCTATGCTCAAAATCATGAGATATTCATTCTTTCATAATATGTGACAATTATAGCATAAAACCTCATGAAATTGCATTAATTCATACATAGTTGATTAAATCAAAGGAAACATGAAAATCTACCCAATTGGCTTGCTTATGGCTCAAGAAAGTGCATAATTCAATTGAAAACTAAAGAAAAAGACTAGTGAAACTAGGCTAAGATGACTTGTCATCACTCCTCATATAAACTCTTTCATCCTCTTTGTGCTTGGCTAGTATCTCTTCTTGCCTAGCACTCAATTCCTCCATTTCTTGCATGAATATTGGATAGCCTGGGTTCAAGGCAGCCACAACATTACACAAGTGATTCAGCTTTGCTTGTGTGTTTATATTATACTGCCTCTTTGAAGTGGTTCTAGCCTTATAGAGATGCCTAAATTCAGCAAGGTTCCTCTGTTGCACTCGATTTTACTCCATGATTGTGTTGAGGCTACCCTGCATCTTTCCCCAGTGGAATTATCCTTGTTGCTCCTTCATATACTCCATACTCCCTTGGAGTTGCTGAATACTTTCTTGCATTTGGTCCCATTGCTTTTGTTGCTCCCTTATTTGAGTCACATCCTCTTTCAGATGGTTGATATCTCCTTGCATTTGGTGAATATTTCCTTGCATCTCCTCCCAGTTGAAACCTTCAGGGAATTGTGGAAATGGTGTTGGAAGTGGTAGATATGGTGGTTGAACAAAAGCCTCTTCATGTTGTGGTGGACCTTATGCCCTTGGCACATGAGCCCTGTGCTCCCTTGCTCTCTGTAATGGGTTGATGGCCACCACGTTCTCCATCTTTTTGGCTGTGATTGGGTTGTCCTGCTCCACCAATGTTTCATCAATTACTTTCTCCAGTCCAGCCTCATTACAAAGCTTCTGAATGATGCTTAGGAATGCAAGTCTTGTGCTGTCCTTTGTGCTCTTCAATACCCTATGAATGTTGTTGGCAATCATCTCCCCCACATTGACATTTTCCCTTTTCATGATGCTGTAGATGAGTACAACTCTTTCCAAACTGACCTCCGAAATGTTGGAGGTGGGGTTAAGGGATCTCCTCAAAAAGTCTAGCCACCCTCTAGTTTGGGGGCACAGGTCTCTTCTCCTTAGTTGATTTGGCATTCCATCTTTGTCATTGATCCATTGTACATTGAGGACACAAATTTCGTTCAGAATCTCGTCAAATCCAGGAACAAGTTGCTTCACTCTCTCATCATAGCTCTGGGTAGAGCTTGTTCGCTTCACCATCAGCATCTTGTTTATGTTGGAAGGGCTATAGTTGATACCCTTCCCCCTCACAGAGCTTTGATAATTGATGAGTATTTTGGTGAAAAATAAATTTCTCCCAAAACACACAAATCTAACCGGCAAGTGCACCGGGTCGCATCAAGTAATAAAAACTCACGGGAGTGAGGTCGATCCCACAGGGATTGAAGGATTGAGCAATTTTAGTTTAGTGGTTAATTTAGTCAAGCGAATCAAGATTTGATTGAGTGTTTTGTGATGTGCAGAAATTAAATTGCATGGAAGTAAAGAGAACAGGGAATTAAAGTGCTGAATCTTAAAGAACAAGAAATTAAATAGCAGAAACTTAGAGTGCAAGAAATGTAAATTGCGGAATCTTAAAGTGCAAGGAATGTAAATTGCTTGAAATGTAAAGGGGATTGGGACGTGGATTTGCAGAAATTAAACAAGGAAAAGTTAAATTGCATCTAACAGAAGAGTAAAAGGGAATTGGGATTGGATCGGATCTTATAGCAGAAAAGTAAATGAACATGGAAAGCAAGAAACAGAATGTAAATTGGAGATTTGGATCTCAGGACCCAGAGACTAGAAAACTAAGTCTAGATCTCAATGCCTTCCTAGATCCAATAAGAACAATTTCAAGGGAATTGTAGATTGCAAAGAGAATAGATGAAGAGCAATTAACCGGAAATTAAATTCAATTAACAGTAAAGAAACAGAGAGATCCAAGGTTGAGATTGAAACAGAATTTCTTCAATTCTCCAACCCAAAATCCAAGACAATGGTAATTGAAATTTAAAGCAATAAAACTGAGAGGAAGAGAAGTGAATTCTCCTTCCCCAAGACAAAGAAATTAAAGTTCACTCAATATCAAAAGCTCTCCGAAAACTATTATGAAAATTCCAAAAGGAAAGCTCTCCGAAGAACTTGAATTCTATCCTATTTATACACTTTCTTCAAATGATCTTCAAGCCTTGAGTTGGGCCTTTGCTCTTGGTGGAATTGGGTTGAAAGAGGCCTTGGTTGATTGCTCTTGAAGTTTGGAGAAGAACCAAAGTGAACCAATTGAACTGGTTTTGAGGTTAGCAAAAGTTGGACCAAAAGTTTGAGCCAAAGTTAGGGGTCTAACTTTGGCTCTAACTTTTCATATCAGCTAGCACAATTTGCTGATATCAACGTTGGTGCCAACGTTAGGGGTCTAACTTTGACCCTAACGTTGGCCTTGCCTAGTGTGCTTGTGGCGCCAACGTTAGCCTCCAAGTTAGGGGTCTAACGTTGGCGCAAACTTTTGCTCCTCTCCCTTGTAATTCATGTGCCAACGTTAGCCTCCAAGTTAGGGGTCTAACGTTGGCGCAAACTTTTGGTGCCCAGGGGAGAAATTCATGTGCCAATGTTAGCCTCAAAGTTAGGGGGCTAACGTTGGCGCAAACTTTTGGTGCCCAGGGGAGAAATTCATGTGCCAACGTTAGCCTCAAAGTTAGGGGGCTAACGTTGGCGCAAACTTTTGAAGCCCAGGGGAGAATTTTCAAGTTCCAACGTTAGCCTCCAAGTTAGGGGGCTAACGTTGGGGCTAACTTTTCAACCAAAAGTTTGTGCAAAAGTTTGATGCTAACTTTAGGTCCAACTTTTTGCTTCCTGGTTCAATTTCACTTATTCCATTGTCCTCTCTTCACTCCTAGCCATTCCTTCTTGCTTCAACCTTTCTCCAAGCTTTCTTCACCTATCATTAATCAACCAAACACATCAAAGCTATGCTCAAAATCATGAGATATTCATTCTTTCATAATATGCAACAAATACAGCATAAAACCTCATGAAATGGCATGGATTCATATATGGTTGATTCAATCAAGGGAAACATGAAAATCTACTCAATTAGCTTGCTTGTAGCTCAAGAAAGTGCATAATTCTAATGAAAACAAAAGAAAAAGACTAGCTAAAATAGGCTAGGATGACTTGTCATCACAACACCAAACTTAAAGCTTGCTTGTCCTCAAGCAAGAAATGAATTATGCTCAGAGATTCTTTCAATTAAGATGGATTGAGGAACACTTGTAAAGTACAGTGAGTGAAGTGATCAAGTAACAGTGGGGTGAACTCTAAATCATATGCTCATGCAAGGGCTTCAGTGCTCACTAGTCCTTACATATTGGGAGTCTTAGGTCTTAGGATTTTCATCCAAATGGTATCATGGAGATCTCTTAATATGTAATCACCTTGAAGCAGCTTATAGTTTCTGTGCTTCGGCCTCGACTCTAAGTGTCATGTCTCAAAGCGGCTCTTTAATTAAGCTTTCAATCAATACTCCTAAACCAGTTGGTTTTAAGGTATTAGGTGTTAAAGCACCCCTAAGGATTTACTTGCTCAAGCCTCTTTCCTTGACACACTTCAACCACAAGCATTTACTAGGATAACAACTCTTTGAGTTTTTGTTTCTTTCTTTCTTTTTCTGCCTAGTAATTGATGCTCAGAGCCTTGGGCCATATTCTTTTTGTCTTTGTATTTTCTTTTCTTTCTTTTGTTTTGTTTGCTGCTTCTTGGATCAATAAATTTTTGATAATCTCCACAATACTTCTTTGAACTTCATGTCCCGCCTATGAGCTCCCATGCAAGTTTTCACAAGCATGCAACCTCAATACATAATCATACAACTAGAACCACCACTTCTCCTAATCTTTTGCTTGCCTCAAAATTGTTTAATTCCTCAATCCTTCTTTTTAAAGAACTTTCATGTGATGCATTTCTTGGAAATTGAGTGCAAACAGGTTTTGAAGATGAGAATGTTGTGAATGATCAAACATCTTGCTTATTGAATTATAAAGAAAGAAATTATACTATGCATGCAGGCACGGGTATATAGAAAGAAGTTATACTATACAGACAGGCAGGGCAATTAAGGATACAATCCAACTTTCAATCACAGCAATATTTGATGTAGAATAATCACTTAACAATACAACCTGTTGGAGTTCAATTGCTTTCCTTCTTCTCATCATCATCATTGCTGGCCTTTATGTTCATCTTTCACCTCTTTGACTGATGATGCTAAACATCTCCAAAAGCTTGTATGATACTCTGCAGTGATATTGAAAGTTGCTTGTTCCCCAAGCACTTGGAAACAATGGTTAATTTTCATGATTTATTTGCGGGCTTTTTGAACTTACTTTGGTGTGGGAACACCAAACTTAGTACCTTGCCAATGGTTAACCATTTGTGATAATTTCTTTTTCTTTTTCAAAAGAGATAGAACTGAAAACTAAGAACAAACAGTAAAATGGTTAACTAGTTCATCCATTACGCTTGAAGCCTACATTATGCAGAAAGTGAGAATGTGTGTTTTAATGGGGTTTTGGTGGACACCAAACTTAGAATCCTTCATTCTCCCTTAGATTGTTTTGGTGTGCAACACCAAACTTAGCTTCTTGCATTATAGATAAAACTAATTAACCTTTTTATTAAAATAGTTATGAACAGAAACTACCTCGGGTTGGGTTGCCTCCCAACAAGCGCTCTTTTATTGTCACTAGCTTGACATCCTTCACTCTGTGCTCATGGAAGTTGAGGCTTCTGTTGCCTTAGGTTTCCTCCTCTTGCTATGGGCTTCCTTCCCTCTATTTCTCTTTCCATAGCCTTCTTATTTTCCTCCATGACTCCCTTCTCTTTCAACACAGCATCCTTTTCATGGCTCTTTGGGTTCAGAGTCCCCTTTTTCTCACCCAATTCAGCAAGGTTTTGCACTAATTGTTCCATCTGCCTTTCAAGTCTTCTGAGTGAAGCCTCCTGGTTCTTGCTTATCATCTCTTGATGCTTCTTTATTTCTTCCCGCTCTATTGCCATCATTTCTTGAATTTTGATGGACCTCCCCATCAGCATTTCTAGAATATAGATCCTTTGAAAGGTTAGAAGTGGTTGTGGCAATTGTGGTGGTTGATGAAGGTCATTTTGAGCGAATGGTGAGGTAGGACGGGGTTGGAAGTGTGTGTGATTGTTGTTGTGGGGGTACGTTTTAAGTTGATTTTTGAAGTTGGAATTGTTGCAGTTGAAGTCCCTTGGTCTTTGGTTTTGGTTATGAGTTCTCCAAGGTGGATTGTACACATCATTCTGAGGCCTGTTCTGGAGCATGCTAGAGTGATTGCTTGGAGCTTGTAGTTGCTCATAGCTTTGTTGCTCATGGTTAATGGCCCCAAAGCTGTGTTCAGCTTGATTACACCCATATGAGCTTTGAGTCAGGTTGTATGTATGTACTACAGCATGTCTCAACTCAGTGATTTTTCTAGCCATCATATCTAATTGTTGTAGAGTCTGCTGATGCATCTGCTTGTTTTGGCGTATTACTGCACGAGCACCTTCAATTTCTTTCTCTAATGGATGCACTTCTGCCTCTTGCTTAACAACTCTTTGTGATGGGTTAAATTTGACTAGGAGTCCATTCATCAGTTCTTCCCATCCGATAATGCTTCCTTGTGGAAAAGCTTCAAACCATTGGGCAACATCATTCATGGCTATGGATAGTTGCTTCGAACTATGGGTTACATTATCATCCAAGGTGGGGGTATTACTCTCATGATTGCTAGAATTTGTTGAGTTCCCTTCCATGATCTGCACAGTCACAACCAATTCAAGTGAAGATAGAGTATATTCAGGCCAGGATATGATTGAAGGATCAGTTGACACAAAGTATCAAATAGTTGGCAAACTTGAGAGAGTAATGAACGAAAACCACTCCTCTCGTTTGTTTTTCAAGCTATGAAAATCATATTCAGCAGGATGAGCCAAGGAAATTTCACTCTATTGCTAGAATGAGGTTTCTATTAGCTCAGGCAAAACTTCAAACAGTTAGTGGGTTAGTCAAAAATTAAAGAAAAAGCGCTTGATCTAGATCACCACCTCACTTAATCATTGTCAATCTATTCAATCCCCGGCAACGGCGCCAAAAACTTGATGAGTATTTTGGTGAAAAATAAATTTCTCCCAAAACACACAAATCTAACCGGCAAGTGCACCGGGTCGCATCAAGTAATAAAAACTCACGGGAGTGAGGTCGATCCCACAGGGATTGAAGGATTGAGCAATTTTAGTTTAGTGGTTAATTTAGTCAAGCGAATCAAGATTTGGTTGAGTGTTTTGTGATGTGCAGAAATTAAATTGCATGGAAGTAAAGAGAATAGGGAATTAAAGTGCTGAATCTTAAAGAACAAGAAATTAAATAGCAGAAACTTAGAGTGCAAGAAATGTAAATTGCGGAATCTTAAAGTGCAAGGAATGTAAATTGCTTGAAATGTAAAGGGGATTGGGACGTGGATTTGCAGAAATTAAACAAGGAAAAGTTAAATTGCATCTAACAGAAGAGTAAAAGGGAATTGGGATTGGATCGGATCTTATAGCAGAAAAGTAAATGAACATGGAAAGCAATAAACAGAATGTAAATTGGAGATTTGGATCTCAGGACCCAGAGACTAGAAAACTAAGTCTAGATCTCAATGCCTTCCTAGATCCAATAAGAACAATTGCAAGGGAATTTTAGATTGCAAAGAGAATAGATGAAGAGCAATTAACCGGAAATGAAATTCAATTAACAGTAAAGAAACAGAGAGATCCAAGGTTGAGATTGAAACAGAATTTCTTCAATTCTCCAACCCAAAATCCAAGACAATGGTAATTGAAATTTAAAGCAATAAAACTGAGAGGAAGAGAAGTGAATTCTCCTTCCCCAAGACAAAGAAATTAAAGTTCACTCAATATCAAAAGCTCTTCGAAAACTATTATGAAAATTCCAAAAGGAAAGCTCTCTGAAGAACTTGAATTCTATCCTATTTATACACTTTCTTCAAATGATCTTCAAGCCTTGAGTTGGGCCTTTGCTCTTGGTGGAATTGGGTTGAAAGAGGCCTTGGTTGATTGCTCTTGAAGTTTGGAGAAGAACCAAAGTGAACCAATTGAACCGGTTTTGAGGTTAGCAAAAGTTGGACCAAAAGTTTGACCCAAAGTTAGAGCTAACTTTGGCTCCAACTTTTCATATCAGCTAGCACAATTTGCTGATATCAACGTTGGTGCCAACGTTAGGGGTCTAACTTTGACCCTAACGTTGGCCTTGCCTAGTGTGCTTGTGGCGCCAACGTTAGCCTCCAAGTTAGGGGTCTAACGTTGGCGCAAACTTTTGCTCCTCTCCCTTGTAATTCATGTGCCAACGTTAGCCTCCAAGTTAGGGGTCTAACGTTGGCGCAAACTTTTGGTGCCCAGGGGAGAAATTCATGTGCCAACCTTAGCCTCAAAGTTAGGGGGCTAACGTTGGCGCAAACTTTTGGTGCCCAGGGGAGAAATTCATGTGCCAACGTTAGCCTCAAAGTTAGGGGGCTAACGTTGGCGCAAACTTTTGAAGCCCAGGGGAGAATTTTCAAGTTCCAACGTTAGCCTCCAAGTTAGGGGGCTAACGTTGGGGCTAACTTTTCAACCAAAAGTTTGTGCAAAAGTTTGATGCTAACTTTAGGTCCAACTTTTTGCTTCCTGGTTCAATTTCACTTATTCCATTGTCCTCTCTTCACTCCTAGCCATTCCTTCTTGCTTCAACCTTTCTCCAAGCTTTCTTCACCTATCATTAATCAACCAAACACATCAAAGCTATGCTCAAAATCATGAGATATTCATTCTTTCATAATATGCAACAAATACAGCATAAAACCTCATGAAATGGCATGAATTCATATATGGTTGATTCAATCAAGGGAAACATGAAAATCTACTCAATTAGCTTGCTTGTAGCTCAAGAAAGTGCATAATTCTAATGAAAACAAAAGAAAAAGACTAGCTAAAATAGGCTAGGATGACTTGTCATCAATAATCATATGGTTTCCCAGGTTGAGGTACAACATTGGCTTAAAACTCCCTTACCAAGCTTTCCACCACCTTCTTTGGTGGGTTGCACAAGAGTGCCCAACCTCTATTGTTGATTTCTATGTTGATCTCCCTATGCTTATCTCTTCCAAGTTGAAAAACAACCTCACGAATGATTTGTCTCTCACTCACCCACCCATAAAACTAATTTTAGTGGAAGAATGAGAGGAATTTGAATTCGTTAAAGCTTGATGAGCTAGAGCCAGCTTCTTTGGTTTTTCTTTTATTTAATGAAGTGGCTTTTGGTGGTGCCATTTGGGTGAGAAGGGAAGGTTTAAAAGGTTGATGGAGAGTGGTTAAAAGAGGAGAAAGAAGGAAGCAAAGCAAAGGTTTGCTCAACAACAAACTTAGGACTTGATTGTCCCAATCAAGAGGGCAAGAAAGAGTGAGAAAGAGGGAAAGCAAGGAGTATAGAAGGGGGTTTCGGTTGTGAGTAGTAAGGATTATAGTGTGGGAAAAGATGGAAAGGTGAGTGGGATTTATAGGGGTGAGAAGAGAGGTCTGGAAGGTGGGAATTGGAATAAAAAAATTGAATGTTTTCCCACTTGGGGGTGGCGCCCAGCGTGGAAAGAGGTGCTAACCCCTATCTCTTTAGCTTTCTTCAGGTGTTTGAGTTCCAAAGTGTGAGTACACTTTGACTCCTTGACTTAATGAGCTATCAATGTCATGTGGGCCCCACTTCTTTGCTGAAAATCCAATTTTTGAAACCCCCTATTAGTAATCAAAACAAATTGCTTCATATTCTTCCAGTTAAATGGCATTTAATGGCTGTCTTTTGGACACCAAACTTAGATTCACTGCATGTAGTAAATTGGTTTTCATGATTAGACTTTATTATGTACATTATGAGTGGAATAAATTCAATTCTTTCACACTCTTCCACTTCCAATCCATATGTACACAATAAAGTGGTCATTTATGTACCCACACATTTACTAATTGCTTCCAAACATGAATCAAATGGGCTGTACGTATGACTCTCTTATGATGGAGGCCATACCAAACTTAATTTTGGGCTTACTTCCAAGATTAATCCAATTGTTTTGATGTAAGCTCAAATTAAATAGGTTAGTGGCCACACCAAACTTAGCTCTTTAGCTAGTTTCTCAGCCCAATTAATCAACCTCAAATAATGTAGTATGCAACTTTACAAATCCAGTAAATTAGAAAAAACCTTTGAAATTTAAAGCAAGGGAACTATCACTAATCAACTACAAATGAACTAAAAATTAAACAATCTAAGTAACTAAACATAAACTACTCTAGAAAGCAGTAAATTGAAAGGATATGAGTGTTGGGGTGCCTCCCAACTAGCGCTTCTTTAACGTCACTAGCTTGACGATTCATCCTCTTCAGCTGAGGGTATAGTTCACTCTTTGCTCATTGGCTCCCAAGTAATGCTTAAGCCTGTGGCGATTGACACTGAAAGTCCTTTGTGTCTTATCCTCCGTAAGCTCCATATGACCATAAGGAGAAGCCTTGATGATTATGAAGGGTCCAGACCATCTTGACTTTAGCTTCCGTGGGAAGAACTTGAGCATTGGATTGTACAGCAACACTCTTTGATCTTTTATAATCTCTCTTCTCGCTAGCTTTTGATCATGCCATTTCTTTGTTTTCTCCTTCTAAATCTTGGCATTTTCATAGGCTTGAGTTATGAACTTTTCTAACTCATTAAGTTGTAGCAATCTTCTTTTCCCAGCAGCTTGATTATCAAAGTTCAACATTTTTTGAGCCCAAAATGCTCTATGTTCAAGCTCCACTGGTAGATGACAAGCCTTTCTAAACACCAATTGGTATGGAGATGCCAATGGGTGTCTTAAAAGCTGTCCTATAGGCCCATAATGCATCATCTAGCTTCTTGGACCAATCCTTTCATGAGTTCCCAAAAGTCTTCTTAAGGATTCTCTTGAGCTCTCTATTTGAAATTTCAGCTTGACCATTGGTTTGTGGGTGGTATGGAGTTGCTATCTTGTGCTTGACACCATATTTTAGGAGAAGTATCTCAAGTTGCTTGTTGCAAAAATGGGTCCCCCCATCACTTATAAGAGCTCTTGGAACCCCAAACCGCCTGAATATATTCTTTCTCAAGAAATTAATCACAACTTTGTTGTCATTTATTGGAGTAGCTATGACCTCTACCCATTTTGATACATAGTCCACAACCACCAATATGTAGTTGTTTGAGTGTGAGGGTGGGAATGGTCCCATGAAATCAATTCCCCAAACATCAAATAACTCCAACTCCATGATGAATCTCTATGGCATTTCATTCTTTTTGGGTAGGTTGTCAGCTCTTTGACATTTATTGCACCTTGTCACAAACTCCTTTGCATCTTTGAATATTGCAGTCCAAAAGAATCTACATTGCAACACCTTGGCTGCAGTCTTTTCTCCACTAAAATGTCCTCTATATGTGAATCCATGGCAATGCCAAAGAACCTCTATCATTCTTCATGAGAATTGCATCTTCTTAGAATCCCATCCGCACACTTCTTGAAGAGATAGGGCTCATCCCAAATATAGTGCTTGGCATCATTGATGAGCTTTCTTCTCATGTGCTTGTTGATGTTGGAAGGTAGCTCTCCAATAGCTTTGAAATTGGCTATATTTACAAACCAGAGGGCTTCTTGGATCATCATCAACTGTTCATCCAGAAGGCTCTCATTCACTGCAAGGCTATGTGCTTCATCTTCCTCATTTGTGATTCTTGATAAGTGGTCAGCCACTTTGTTTTCTGCTCCACTTCTATCCTTAATCTTAATATTAAACTCTTGAAGTAGCAAGACCCATCTTATCAGTCTAGGATTAGATTCTGGCTTGGCTAACAAGTACTTAAGAGCTGCATGGTCAGTAAAAATAATGACTTTAGAACCAATAAGATAAGATCTAAATTTATCAAATGCAAAGACTATAGCAAGAAGTTCTTTCTCTGTGGTGGTGTAGTTCCTTTGGGTTTCATTAAGAACCTTGCTAGCATAATAGATGACATGTACTAGCTTGTCTCTCCTTTGTCCTAGAACAGCACCAATAGCAAAATCTGATGCATCACACATCAGTTCAAAAGGTAAATTCCAGCTAGGTGGTGCTATATTTGGTGCAGAGGAGAGCCTACCTTTAAGCTCATCAAAGGATTTCATGCATTCTCTATCAAAAATAAAAGGTACATTAGAGACAAGCAAGTTACTTAAAGGTTTCGCAATCTTTGAAAAGTCTTTAATGAACCTTCTATAAAACCCAACATGTCCCACGAAACTTCTAATTGCTTTGACATTGAAAGATTGGGGTAATTTCTCAATCACTTCCACCTTAGCCTTGTCCACCTCTATGCCTTTCTTAGAGATTTTGTGGCCAAGGACTACCCCTTCGGTGACCATAAAATGATACTTTTCCCAGTTCAAAACTAGGTTGGTCTCTTGGCATCTCTTTAGCACCAAAGCAAGATGGTGTAAGAACTTAGAAAATGAATCACAAAACACAGAAAAATCATCCATGAAAGCTTCAATAGACCTTTCAATCATATCAGAAAAAATGGACAGCATGTACCTTTAGAATGTGGCAGGTACATTGGACAACCCAAAGGGCATTCGTCTATATGCAAAAATACCATAAGGACAAGTAAAGGAAGTCTTCTCTTGGTCTTTAGGATCCACTACAATCTGATTGTAGCCTGAGTATCCATCCAAGAAATAGTAGTATTCATGTCCAGCAAGCCTTTCCAATAATTGATCCATGAAGGGTAGAGGAAAATGATCCTTCCTTGTGGCTTCATTGAGCTTCCTACAGTCAATGCACATGCGCCATCCAGTCACTGTTTTTGTTGGTATCAATTATTTTTTTCATTTGGCACAACTGTGATTCCTCTTTTCTTGGGGACTACTTGCACTGGGCTCACCCAAGGGCTGTCTGAGATTGGGTAGATCACCCCTGGTTGCCACAACTTCAATACCTCTTTTTGAACTACTTCATTCATTGTTTGATTTAATCTTCTTTGTGGCTGTCTTGAGGGCTTGGCACCCTCCTCAAGAAGAATTTTATGCATGCAGATAGAAGGACTGATCCCTTTTAAATCTGCAAGTGTCCATCCTATGACATCCTTATGTTGTCTCAGCACATTGATAAGCTCCTCTTCTTACTCCTCACTCAAGCTTAAATTAATGATGACTGGGTATGTGTTATTGTCACCCATGTAAGCATACTTCAAGCTTGGAGGAAGGGTCTTCAACTCCAACTTTGGGGCTTCCACTTCTTGCTTGCCTTATCTAACATGATTGAACCTTTTATGATTTTCTGTGGTAGTTTACCACATGATGCTTGTTGATCTTGCTCCATTGGTTCTTCACAATGATCTTCTTCCAGGACTCCTTGAACTAGCTTCTCCATTGTGTCCACCATCATGTATTCACCAATGGACTCCTTTGGGTAGCTTATTCCTTTGAAAACATTGAATACCATCTTCTCTTCATGCAATCTCAGGACTAACTCTTTCTTTTGTACATCAATTATGGCCCCAGCAGTAGCTAGGAATGGTCTTCCTTGTATGATTGATGCATTGGACTCTTCCTCCATATCAAGTACAACAAAATCTGCTAGGAATATGAATTCTCCCACTTTTACGAACAAGTCTTCCACCACCCCATGAGGAAATTTGAATGTTCTGTCAGCTAATTGAAGATTCATTCTTTTTAGTTTGGCCTCTTCAATTCTCAACCTTTTCATCATGGCCAAGGACATTATATTGACGCTAGCCCCCAGATCACACAATGCCTTCTCAATGCTTATATCCACTATGATGCAGGGGATTTGGAAGCTCCCAAGATCTTTCATCTTTTGGGAAAACTTCTTTTGTATGTTGGCACTACATTCCTCTGTGAGAACTATAGTTTCCTTTTCTCCCCAGTTTCTTTTCCTTGTCTTGAGCTCCTTTAAAAACTTGGCATAGAGTGGCATTTGCTTGATAAATGAAAATTCTTGTATAGTTTGTAATCAATCAAAACAAGAATCAATTAGTTGGTAGCATAGTCCAAACCAACAATGAATTCTCAAGATCAAATATTAAATCCAATACAAAATAATCGAGAGTAATTAAACCTCGGATCGTCTTCTCTAGAAGTTGCAATGAAATGTCATGTTATTGTTGGCTATTAGGGAATTGGGGGTTGGGAATGCAAGAAAGAGCAAGTACTATAAATGGTAAGAAATTAGAATGCAAGAAGGTAACTTAGCATACAAGAAATTAAAAGTCAAAGCAATTAAAGCAAGAAAGGGAAATTAAATGCTAAGAAGAACTCTTGGCAAAAAGTGGACAATTAAGGATTCCTATTCTAGTTGTGGACCATAAACATGGTAATTGTGTGTGGATTAAACCCAATTAGTCAACCCTACATCGAGGATAAGTCAACTAGGCATAATTAATCTCAATCCCTAAGTCCCAAGTCAACACTAGTGGGTCACTTAGAGTCAAGGAAAACCAAATTAATTAACAACACCCACACAATGTGGAATGGACATCCACCACTCAAGTTCACCCAATTATCCAATTTTCCAGCCAAGAATGTGAAAAACAAAGCAAAAACCCAACCAAGCATTTTGTCAAACACTTGGTGGGCATGTAAAGAAAGCATGGTAAAATGACAAGAAATAATAATTGCTACAACTACCAAGCAAGGAAAGTAAAGATAACAACTCAATAAAGCAATAAATGACATAAAAACATAAATTGCATTAAATGTAAATTAAAATAACAAGAGTGTGCTTAAACATGAAAGTGACAAAAATGAGAAATTAACAAGATAACATGAGGAAATTAGGACAATAGAACAAAAAAATGTAAAAGAAACTAGATAAAAGCAATAATTAAAACCAGAAATTACAAGGAAATTAAACTAAAAACCCTAGGTTCTAGAGAGAAGGGGGAGCTTCTCTCTCTAGAAAATGAACTACATGACTAAAATCTAATCCTAATTTCTCTCCCCTTCATTCCTCTTCACTTTGGCCTCAAATAGCTTCAGAAATGAGTCAGACTGGGTTCTGGAGGCCCAGAATTTGCCCCAGCAATTTGCATTAATGAGCTCACGTGACTCCGGTCACGTGTACGCGTCGCTTGCAAATCTTCATTGTGCGTACGCACGCATAGTTGTGCGTGCGCACACATGCTGGAATTTCCAAACTCGATTTCTTCATAGTTTCTTCCCTTTGGCATGCTCTTTCTCTCACTTCTTCAACCCATACTTGCCTTGAAAACCTGAAATCACTTAATAAATACATCAAGGTACCAAATGGGATTAAAGTGAATAAAATTGACTAGAATTAAGGACAAAAGAGCATGTTTTCACTTTTAAGCACAATTTAGGAAGAAATCACAAAAGCATGCTATTTAGATGAATAAATATGGGTTTATGTGATGAAATCCACTCAAATCAAACCAAAATATATCGTAAAATATGGACTCATCAATTCTCCCACACTTAAACACTAGCTTGTCCTCATGCTAAATACAACCAAAGGAGATGAATGAAGGGGTAAACGATTTATTCAATGCAACTACTTATACGTATGCAACTATACTAAATGCTATTTATCTATACCTATACTATGATTTCCATTGAGTTTGGCAAAAATAAACAAAAGAATCTCAATCAATCCAAAATAAATCTTCGGGCTAAGACAAAGCAAATATAGCAATATGATCAATGTCCAAAGATTTGATTTGAAATTTTCAAAATTAATTTCAACAACTTGCAAGAAGACACAAGATAAGCAATGGGAACATAGAATTGAGCAATTGAAACCCTCACCGGATGTTTTTACACTCTAATCGCTTAGTGTCTAGGGCTTAATCACTCAATCCTCCTTTAATCATATTTTTCAAAGATTTGCAAGTCATCTAACAATCAACTAATATTTGATGCATGAATGCAAATATCATGAGGACTTTTGAGGGTTGTAATGGGGCTAGGGTAAGGGTAGGATTAATATGGTTAAGTGGGCTAATAGATTGGATCCTTGATTAGCTCAAGTATCCCACCTAATCCTATACTAACTTATGTACCAATTTATCCTCTTTCTCACATTCACTCATGCATCCTTTTTTTCAATTCACACACATATGCATCCTTTATTTTCATTCTTATTATCATTTCTTTTTTTTTCTTTTCTTTTCTTTATTTTTTTTATAAACAAAGTATGTACAACAAATTTTTTTTATCATATAAGAGAGATGCATATGTTCTAAGTAATGAATGCATGAGTATTTACCCGTTTTGCCAAATATTCTCAACGAACACCCAAAGACAACTAACTACCAATGTTTCCCACAAATCCCCCCACACTTGATTAACACACACACTCAAACCCAAGCTAATCAAAGATACAATACATGGACATAATGGTTTTTTGCTTAGGGCAAATGATGTGCTTAAAATTAGAACAAAGGGGAATTAAAAGGCTCAAAAGTGGTTACAAAGGTAGATATAGGGGTTGGCCATATGGGTTAGTGAGTTCAAATTCAAAAAATGGCCTCAATTATACTAAATGCATTCAAAACAACAAATATAGGACATAAAGATTCAAGCAAATCTAAGATTATAATCATAAAAGGAGTATAACACACAAGAACAAAATTTGTGGTTGATAATGTGCAACCACACAATTAAGGCTCAAATCTCACTAGGTATTTTGTTCAAGCTCTTTTCTATGTTCCATAACAAAGAATACTTCAAGCAAGTTCAAAAATAAATTTTCAAATCTAATCAATGGAAAGCCCTAAAAGGAATTTCTTGAAAATTCTTTGTTGTTTTACCAAACTCATTCAATCTAACATGCAAGTATTTACTACCATAAAAGTATAAGCACTAAAGAAATATATACAAACAAACCAAACAAAATGCAAATAAGAGCAAAAACTGCAAAAAAAAAAAGAACTAAAAAAGTATTGCAAAGTGTTTAAGAAAAGAATTTTACCCCCCTCGAAATTGGCAATCCTCCCCCACACTTAAATAATGCACGGTGTAAGACCCATAATTTTTGAAAAATATTATTATGAGTTAATTTCAATTTATTTATTCATTAAAGACTTTATTTTTAGAAACTATTTTATTAAAAGTAATTAAATCAAGTTTTGACAATTAAATTAGAAATTTTACTAAATTTTATAATTATTGAATAATTTTCTATATTTAAGTTATACAGCTTAACATTTGCAAAAGAATAAGAATTTTATACAATTTAGTTAAATAATAGAAACTCTAGAATTTAATACTTCAATTTTATAAACAAAGAAAATTAATTATATTATCTTTAATTTTAAATTAAAATATTCGATTAAAAGTCAATTAGTAAATTAATAATCAAATAACATTTTCAAAATAATTTTAATATTCAATTAAAACTCTAGGGTTTAGGGTTTATTAAAATTACCTAAACTACCCTAATCCTAACCTTCTACCCCCACTGTCTTACCCTTTCCCCAAAACCCTAACCTTTCCCAGCTTCAGACAAAAAGAAATGAAAGAAAGAAAAAAAAAAGAAGAAGAAGAAAAAGAAAGAAAGGAAGAGGGAAAAAAGGAAAGGGGGAGGAAGAAAGGGAGATCTGAAAAAGAAGGAAAGGGGGAGGAAGAGAAGGAGATTCGAGGGTGAGAGCGCGCTGGTGGAAGGGCGCCGGAGCTGCTAGGCCACACCGTCGGGTCGCCTTGGCTGCCGTTGGGAGTAGAGACGCATGCAGAGGAGAAGCCACCACTGCCTCATGTTCGTCGTCATCCTCGCCAGGAAGCATGTCGCCGCTGCTGTCTGTCCGTCCAGCCCGAGCCGTCGCCGTCACTGCTGGTCTGCCTTGGAGCCGCCGTCATTACTATTGAAGCCGAGGAGAGAGAGACGCGGTGAGAGGAGGGTCATGCCCAGTGTCGTCGCCGCCTTTCCTCTGCCGTCACCGAAGCTACTGGGCTCGCCGTCGATGCACCCATGTTGCTGCTGTGTCGCCGGAGCTCCATGCCGTTGTACTGGCCGCCGGAGAACGCAGATGAGGCCTTTGTCTTCTTGGGTTTTGATTGTTGCTAGTTACTCCATTGTACGCCATTGTCGGAATTGCGCCAGATTTACCGGTAACCACTTTATCCTTTCTTGAATTTGTTCCTTTTTTATTTTGCTCCGCTATTCTGATTTTGCTGGTGTCTCTACTGTCTTACCGATCATAATGGTGTTATTGCCACTAGAACAGATGCACAGGTCCCTGATTCTCTTCTTTGTTGCCCCATCGTTCTATTTTCTATAGCTGCAGTAAGTTATTCTAACCTTGATATCCTTACCACTGTTATTCTCCTGTAAATTTTTTAGAATTTTGTGATGTTGACATTCTAGGGTCGAGTTCCAGTAATTGCATGGTTAAAATAGAAACCGTTTCTGTTGTTGTGGAAGTGAACGGAGCAGCGGATACAGCTGCCATTGAGTGCGAGTCGAGAGAAAAAGGTTTTTTGGACATATTTGATTTATGGGTTTTGATTATTCGAGGTAGGGGCACTTTTCTTAAACTTGTTTTACTTTCCAGAGTTGTTATAAATCGATATTAATGCATAAAATACTTTTTTGTGATTACGTAAGTCTTATGAATTGAATTTAGTTGCTTGGATGAATGAGATTGTTAGTTCGATTAATTGATCGATTAAGAAAGTTGAATATTCTGGTTAATTGACTGATGTTGTTAAAGTGGTTTTCCTTGAATTATCGGAATTTAATTTTGAAACAAATTTGGAAAGGACTTGATATTTGAAAATTGTTTATTTATTGAGAATGATTTGCTATTTTGGAAATGATTCAAAAAGGGTTAGAGGAAGGGTTTGGTTTGAAACTGTTTGAGAAGACCGAGAATTCTTTATTATTGATTGATGCTGTTGATTGAAGCTGGTTTAAATTGCGATTTATAGATTGGTTGATTGAATTCTGGATTTTGTAATTTCTTTGGGTTGAGTGTTGTTGTGATAATGGTTATTGGAAGTGATTTGAATGATTAACAGGCGTTTGGTTTGGTTTGGTTGGGACCCGAAAAGGGTGGCAGAATCTGAGTTTTAGAGGAGATGCTGCCGAAATTTTATAAAATTAGAAGTTTCATTTGAAGTAATTATTTAAAAAGATTTGGTTTTAAACATTATATGTCTTAAGATTGATTTATTTATTGAAGAAAGAATTATGTTTTGAATTGGGATTGTTAATAAACAGAATGGAAAGAAGGATAATGAGGATTTTCTTTGAAATATGGTTTCTGAATGAATTTGGAAAATGAGATTTGGATTGATGAATGATTATGGTGTTGAGAATATTGAGAATGTTGAGATATGAACTTTGAATTATTCACATGGCTTATGAATTTGAAATATCTGAGATACGAGGTTCCCTGGATTAAGTGCCGTGGCTTGCCACCACGTGTACCAGGTTGAAAACTCGATACTCTGTTGACCCTACGACGTAAGTATGACCGGGCACTATATAAATTCCCGGGAATTTTACCCCATTGAGCAATATTGATTATTTGAGAAAAAGCTATGCATAGACTCTTGGGGATGCACGTCGGGGGACAGTCTAACGACAATTCAGACTTGTCGGGTTGGCTGGATAACCGACAGATGAGCCTCATCAGCCATAGGACAGGCATGCATCATATGCATTTGTATGCTTTGCTTGGGTTTGAACTTGCTTTGGTTTGCCTGATTGCTAAACTGTTCTTAACTGCTACTTGAACTATTTGCTGTAACTGCTTCCTACTTGTGCTTTCCTTGTCTGTCTTGCCTGTGTTTGTCCGGCGTGTTACATTTGAGAATGGACTTTGGTGCTGAATTAATGATTGTGTTGTTTGATTACGTGGTTGGTTTCTGATTGAGATTTTCTTATGAGAAAAGAAAGACTTTGGATTTCTGAAAATATTAAACATTGTTTCTTTGAAATGGTTTTGAACGATTAGCTATTGGATTTTAAAAGGATTCATAAGGCAATGATAATCAATGAATTTGAAAATAGTTTTCTTATTGAATATCTTCTTATGACAACTTTGAAACTCCGTGGTGAGACCGTGTGGTTAGGTTCTCACCCCCTACAGCTTTACCTTTTCAGGAACGAGATGAAGAAGCATTAAGAAGAGTTATACTACGTTTGGTTTATATGTTGTTGTATTAATTAGATTATTTTCTTCCCTCGTCTTTGTTATTACAAGTTTGTAAGAGGGATAGGAATTGTGTTATATATATATATATATATATATATATATATATATATATATTATATTGAGTTATTATGTAACGAGTCTTGTATACGAATCTATGCCTGTTTGTAATTTTCTTAAAATGAAGTATTTATCTCCGGTTTTTCAAAGAAACCAGTGATACATTATCGAGTTACAGGCTCCTATTCTAGTATTTAGTATGTAAAGTAGTCGTAATACTTCTTGCTATCAGAGTAGCGCAGCTGGAAGCGTGATTTCTGATAGTGAGGGTGTTACACACGGTGCTCCGTGCATACACATGATCCGGGGGATGAAGGACCATGAGGCTCCACCTTCAGCTGGTGGGCTCCGGGGGCTCCGGTTGCTCTGTATAAACATATAAACAACAATTGAGGAAGAAGTCATAGAAGTGTGATATGAGAAAAAGAAATTTGCGTATTCTTAATGCACACGGTTTAGAACACAACACATTGGCCGGGTAAAAACAAAAACCACACAATAAAAAAAATAGCATGTTCCTCAATCAAGTAGTCCAAGGTTGCAAATGAAGAATAAGTAAAACTTGAGGCACAAATAACCCTAGGTAACCACAAAATGGAATTGAGTATAAAATATATTGGATAGTGAAATTGTGCAAGTGAAAGCGTGAGATTAATAAAAATAGCACAACACACAATTACCAATTCAATGATGAAAAGAGACTACTTATTCATTCTTAGGAATAATGAAATAATCACATGTATAAGGTGCTTGTTACAAAAAGTGACAAGTCCTGATAAGAATCAAGTCAAGTCAACTCAAAAAAAAATGCAAAGCATTAACAAGGAACAAATACCTTGTTATGCGATTATATTCACTTAAGAACCATGATGACTAAATAGCTCAACTCAATTCGATAAAGTAAAAATGCACAATTCAAGATGCCAAACAAGGATAAAGTCTAATGCATATGGTAGCTACAACATATGAATCAAACTCACAATTCATCTAGGCAATTAAACAAGACTTTAATGCTCGGTGCACATGTTCATCAACAATTAAACCAAATTTTAAGGAAGAAGCAACCCAATCAATCATCAATCAAAACACTTGCAAATTATTTAATCACAAACACTTAAACTAAAACTAACATAATTACTAAAACAAAAATGAGATGCAATGAAAACTAACAAGAATAAGTAGAAAATAGGGTAAAAGGGGGAGAAGAGAGGGGTAGAAGGGAAAAGAAGAGAAGAAGTAGAGAGAAGAGAAGAAGAGAAGTAAAGTGGGAGAAAACAGGGGTGTGCATATGCACACTAGGTGAAAAAGGGACGGTGTGCGAGCGCACACTTTATGCGAGAGCTCCGGGCAGAAGAGGAATTCAGGAGTGTGCGTGCGCACAAGGGAGTGCACACGCACAGGTGAATTTTTTTTTTTAGAGGAAAGGATCATGTGTGCGTGCGCACATAGGTCCGTGCACACACACAAGAGCGAAAAGGGGCAGGGGTTCACGCGCACAAGCTGTGCCAACGCTGCAGACAGAGGACAAAATCATGCGTGTGCGTGTGCACAGGTTGGTGCGTGCGCACAGAAAGCAGAAAATAGAAGTTGTGTGCGCACGCACAACTGTGTGCATATGCACAGATGCCCTGTTTTTCAAAAATTTTTTTCTTTAAAATCTAAGGTACCAAGCCTTAGCTCAATCAAAACTAAACACCAAAACATGGAAGAACCCATAATTTCATGATCCAAACCAAAATTAACCTAACAAATCTCAAAATTAATCTAATTCTAAGCTAACTAAAGAAAGCAAACATGCAATAAACCAAAATTATAAACAAGGAAAGGGTAGGAACAGTGTTACCATGGTGGGGTGTCTCCCACCTAGCACTTTGGTTTAATGTCCTTAGTTTGGACTTATGGAGAGCTATCAAACTTGAAATCTCACCCAAGCTTGTATCCTCCAAGGATTTTGAGATTCCAAAGCTTGTGCACCCAAATCTCTTATGAGTTCCTTTCATTCCATCTAGGCAACAAGCAATTGAAATTCCCAATTCCTATATATAATAGCAACAAAACTCACAATGCCATGGGTGAGAATTCATAGGATAAAAAGAAAGTAAAAACCAAAGGTAGCAAGAACAAATAAAATGAACTCCTAAAACTAGTAAAGACAAGCAATCAATCAAAAACAACTATTCACATATTCACATGTTAACATATTCACAATGACCAAACATAAGCAAGAAACATATGTACAATCAACTAAAAATAAGCTATTCACACTATTCACATATGCACAATAGCCACTAACATAACACCATTGCAACTCCCTGGCAATGGGGCCAAATTTGATAGATGAGAATTTTTGTATAGTTTGGAATCAATCAAAATAAGAATCAATTCATTGGTAGCATAGTCCAAACCAACAATGAATTCTCAAGATTAAATATTAAATCCAATACAAAATAACCGAGAGTAATTAAACCTCGGGTCATCTTCCCTAGGAGTTGCAATGAAATGTCATGTTATTGTTGGCTATGAGGGAATTAAGGTTTGGGAATACAAGAAAGAGCAAGTACTATAAATGGCAAGAAATTAAAGTGCAAGAAGGTAACTTAGCATGTAAGAAATTAAAAGTCAAAGCAATTAAAGCAAGAAAGGGAAATTAAATGCTAAAAAGAACTCTTGGCAAGAAGTGGATAATTAAGGATTCTTATCCTAGTTGTGGACCACAAACATGGTAATTATGTGTGGATTAATCCCAATTAGTCAATCTTACATCGAGGATAAGTTAACTAGGCATAATTAATCTCAATCCCTAAGTCCTAAGTCAACACTAGTGGGTCACTTAGAGTCAAGATAAACCAAATTAATTAACAATCCTCACACAATGTGGAATGGACATCCACCAGTCAAGCTCACCCAATTATCTAATTTCCTAGCCAAGAGTATGAAAAACTAAGCAAAAACCCAACCAAGCATTTTGTCAAACATTTGGTGGGCATATAAAGAAAGCATGGTAAAATGACAAGAAATAATAATTGCTACAACTACCAAGCAAGGAAAGTAAAGATAACAACTCAATAAAGCAATAAATGACATGAAAACATAAATTGCATTAAATGTAAATTAAAATAACAAGAGTGTGCCTAAACATAAAAGTGACAAAAATGAGAAATTAACAAGATAACATAAGGAAATTAGGACAATAGAACAAAAAATGTAGAAGAAACTAGATGAAAACAAGAATTAAAACCAGAAATTACAAGGAAATTAAACTAAAAACCCTAGGTTCTAGAGAGAAGAAGGAGCTTCTCTCTCTAGAAAATGAACTACATGACTAAAATCTAGCCCTAATTGCTCCCCCCCTTCATTCCTCTTTACTTTGGCCTCAAATAGCTTCAAAAATGAGTTGGACTGGGTTCTAGAGGCCCAGAATTCGCCACTAGTGATGTGCATTAATGAGCTCACGTGACTCGGGTCACACGTACGTGTCACTCGTAAATCTTCCTTATGCGTACGCACGCATAGTTATGCGTGCGTACGCATGCTGCAATTTCCAAACTCCATTTCTTCATGGTTTCTTCCCTTTTGCTTGCTCTTTCTCTCACTTCTTCAACCCATACTTGCCTTGAAAACCTGAAATCACTTAACAAATACATCAAGGCACCAAATGGGATTAAAGTGAATAAAATTGACTAGAATTAAGCACAAAAGAGCATGTTTTCACTTTTAAGCACAATTTAGGAAGAAATCTCAAAAGCATGCTCTTTAGATGAATAAATGTTGGTTTATATGATGAAATCCACTCAAATCAAACCAAAATATATCGTAAAATATAGACTCATCATTCCTCTAATGCCTAAGCAAAAGGCATGTTAATTTGAAGTTTCTTAAAGATCTTCGATGCTCAGTTTCTTATACGGTTTAGAATTTCTCAAAATTAATTCTCGTTGTAAGTATAGTTCTAAACCAACAAAGAATCCTCACATGCAAAAAATTTTGGTTGTCACAAGTACAAACCCCAATAAGAATTAACGGAAGTATTTAAACCTCGGGTCATCTCACAAGGAATTGGAATGAAGTAGTCAATGGCTATAAAGGAACAAGGGGTTTGATTTATAAAAAGGGGCAATGGAATAAATGACAAGAAAAGTAAATCAAGCAAGCATTTAAAGATGACAAGTAATAAAGAGAAGCAATTAGTAAAGAGAGACATTCATGGCAAGGATTGAGAATATAAGCTTTCTATCCTAGTCATACAATAATTAGCAAGAATTTATCCTATTTAGTCATCTCCGAAGTTGGAAGAAGGTGTAAGTTATCTTCCATAAGAGAAAGTCAAACAAGACTAGTTAATCTCAATCCAAAAATCCTAATCAACTCACTAATTGAATTAGCAAGAGATTAGAGTAAATGGAAATAATATTAACTAACGACCTAGATCACAAATCTAAATTGGTTGTTCATGACTCAAGATTGCCTAATTACTCTTTCCAAGCCAAGAATGCTCAAACCTACTCTAACATCCTTCCAAGCATTTTGTCAAACACTTGGAAGGCATACAAGGAAAGCATAATAAATTGCAAGGAAGAATAAAATCTAACAAATACTAATTGCAAGGAAAGCAAATTCACAACTCAAATCATCAATAAAAGAACATCAAACATTAAATTGCATTAAAAGAGATCCAAATCCAACAAGAGTTCATGAACATAAAAGAGGCATAAAAGAGAAATTAACATGAAAACTAAGAGAATTGAGGTGTAGAAGCATGAAATTGTAAAGAAAACAAGATGAGAACAATAATTAAAACCTAGATCTAAGATGGAAATAAGCCTAAGAACCCTAATTCTAGAGAGAAGAGTGAGCTTCTCTCTCTAGAAACTAAACTACATAATGCTATTCTACAACTAAGTGCTCCCCCTTTGCTCAATCTTCAATTCTGCATCAAATACCCTAAGAAACAAGTTGGATTTAGGCCTGGGCAGCTCAGAAATCGCCCCTAGCGTTTTGCCTTTAAGTGAGTCACGTGCGAGCATCGACGCGTACGCGTGGGTCACGCGTGCATGTCGCTTGGCAATTTTCCTATCCACGAGTATGCGTCATGTGCGCGTACACGTCGCCATGCAACTTCAATTCCACGCGTGCGCGTCTGTTACGCGTGCGCGTGGGTTGATGTACTCCAAATCCTTGTTTCCTCATGCAATCTCCACTTTGTATACTTTTCTCTTCATTTCTTCCATCCAATACTTGCCTTATGAACCTGAAATCACTCAAAAAACACATCAAGGCATCGAATGGAATGAAAGTGAATTAAAATCACCATTTAAGGGCCTAAAAAACATGTTTCGTTGAATAAATGTGAGAAAATATGATAAAATCCCCTAAAATAAGCACAAGATAAACCACAAAATTAGAGTTTATCAAACCTCCCCAAACTTAAACTAAGCATGTCCTCATACTAAAATCAAGAAAGAAACAAAGGGGTATCAACATTTATTCAATATAAACTAGCTATATACAACCACCTATATGCAATCTATCTAAATGAATGCAAGTATAAGGGCTAGAGCAATAGCAATCAAAGTGATAAACCCCATTTGTAGGGTTTATCTTGTGCTTAATTTAGGAGATTTTATGACCTTTTACCCACATTTATTCGATGAAATAGTATGGTTTTATGATTGTCTCCCAATTTGTGCTTAAGTGTGAAAACATGCTTTTTAGGCCCTTAATTAGCTAAATTTAATTCACCTTTAATTCCACTAGATGCCTTGATTTGTTTGTTAAGTGATTTCAGGTTGAAAAGGCTAGGAATGGGTCAAAGGAGTGAAGGGGAAAGCATGCAAAGTGGAGAACACATGGAAAAGCCAAAGATTTGAAAATATTCATCCACGTGCACACGCACTGTACGCGCACGTGTGGATCGCGAAAACCTCAATGGACGCGTACGCGTGTGATGAAAGGACTTTTGTGTGGTCTAGAATTTCATTAATGAAGTCTTTCGTTGTAAAGTATAGTTTCTAAACCAACAATAATCCTTTCATGCAAAAATTTATTTGTCACAAGTACAAACCCCTAAATTTATAAACCGAAGTATTCAAACCTCGGGTCGTTCTCCCTAGGAATTGCAATAAAGTGTCTTGTTTTTGGTTATGAGTTATGTTTGGGGTTTTTGATAAGAGACATGAAATTTAAATGGCAATGAATTAAACTAATAACTAAAAAGGTCTTGGCAAAGGTTTGGTGGTCAAGGATCTCTATCCCTATCACTAACCACAACATAAGAATTGGCAAGGATCAACCCCACTAAGTCATCCTCTAACTAGTAGTAAAGGAAAGTCAAGTGAGCTATATCAATCCAAGTCCATAAGTCCTAGTTCTCCACCAATTCAATTAGTGAGATCTAGCGTTAATGGCTCCCAATCATCAATCACTTGGACATTAGCAACTCAAGAGTTCCTAAGTTACCTTTCCAAGCTAAGAGCACTAAAATCTACTCTAAAATCAAACCAAGCATTTCATCAAACACTTGAAAGGCACAAAAGAAAAGAATAGTAAATTGAAAGGATTAAAGGAATCTACAATTACAAAGGTAAGAGATTAACAATAGAAAGGCAAAACAATAGAAAAGTAAACTCATAATGAAAGAAGCATTTTAACAAACACATAGAAGGAAATAAAAGTAAACAACATGAATTGCAAGAGTTAAAGAGAGATCTAACTAGAATAGCAAGAAATCAACAATAGAAAAGGAAACAATCATGAAACAACAAAGAACTTACCAATTGCATTGAAGAAGAAATGTAAATCTACAAAAGAAAGTTCATAAAATACAACAAACAATACAAAGGAATTACAAGAGAAGATGAATTCTACAATCTACAAGAGAACAATTGAAGATGAAAGAGGAAAATTAAGAGAGAAGAAGAAGTAGATCCAGATCTAAAACCAAATCCTAATTCTAGAGAGAAGTGAGAGCTTCTCTCTCTAAAACTAACTAAAACTAATCCTAAAACTTAAACTATGACTAATGATCAAAATAATGTAAAGTATGTCAATTCCCCTTCAATCCTTGGCTTAAATAGTATCAGAAATGAGTTGGATTGGACCCACAAGGCTTTAGAATTCGCTGGCCACGAATTTGCATTTAATGAATCACATGCAAATCGGTGCGTACGGGTACCGTGCATGTGCGCATCCCTATCTGCAATACAACTATGACAAATCTTATATCACGTTGAAGCTCCGGATGTTAGCTTTCCAATGCAACTAGAACTGCATCATTTGGACCTATGTAGCTCAAGTTATGGCCGATTAAGTGCGAAGAGGTTGGCTTGACAACTTTTGCGATTCCTTTATTTCTTCATGAGTTCTCCATTTATACATGCTTTTTTTTCATTCCCTTGATCCAATCTTTGCCTCCTAATTCTGAAATCAATAAACAAACATATCAAGGCATCTAATGGAATCAAGGTGAATTAAGATTAAACAATTAAGGGCCTAAAAAACATGTTTTCACTCTTATCACAATTAAAGGAGAATTTACAAAACCATGCTATTTCATTGAATAAATGTGAGGAAAGGTTATCAAAATGCTTTAAATTCAACACAAGATAAACCCTACAAATGGGGTTTATCAGCGTGCTGTGCACGTACGCGTCGGTGGCCGCACGTGATTTTTAAATAGAAAACGTGACCAGCGAATTCTGGGAGATGTGGGGCCCAATTTACAACCAACTTTGGCGCCAAAATGCATAAAAGGACCAAGGATTGAAAGGGATTATCATCATTCACATCTTTTGCTCATTCATACACATTAGGATTAGTTTAGAGTTAGTTTTAGAGAGAGAAGCTCTCACTTCTCTCTAGGATTAGGATTAGGATTAGGTTTAGTTCTTAGATGTAGGTTTCAATTCATGCCTTCATCTACTTCTACCTTTCAATTCCTTGTTGCTACATTCATCATTCTCCTATTTCTTTGTTGTAATTTCCTTTATGTTGTTCCTATACTTTGTTGTAGATTCCTTCTCTTCTCTTTCAATTCAATTTGAGGTAATTCATAATAATTGTGTTTCTTTTGTTTGTTGTTGTTAATTCTTTGCAATACTTGTTGTTAGATTTCATTCTAGTTGTCAATTTACTATGCATTTCTTTTGTGCCTTCCAAGTATTTTATGAAATGCTTAGTTGGATTTTAGTATAGATTTTGTTCTTCTTGGCCTAGGTAGAGTAATTAGTGACTCTTGAATTATCTAATTCCTTTGTTGATTGACAATTAGAAGTTGCAAATTGATTTGGATACCACTAAAGCTAGTCTTTCCCTTGGGAGTTGGCTAGGACTTGTGGAATCAAGTTGATTCATCCACTTGACTTTCCTCCATGGTTAGAGGTTAACTAAGTGGTAGCAATGGACAATTCTCATCACAATTGAGGAGGATAATGAGGATAAGACTTCCAATTCTCATAACCTTGCCAAAAACTTTGTTAGTTGTTAGTTTATTTTCATTGCATTTTACATTTCTTGTCTCTTATCCCAAAAACCCCAAAGCATACCTCATAACCAATAACAAGACACTTTATCGCTGATGCACGAAAACTTGTCTCTCAACAAAATTCCCTCGGCAAGTATACCGAATTGTCTTCAAGTAAAAACTCACAATAGAGTGAGGTCAAATCCCACAGTGATTGATTGGTCAAGCAACTTTAATTAGAGGAATGTTCTAGTTGAGCTAAACAGAAATTGAGTTGAGTAATTACAGAAAGTTAAATGGTGGAAAAGTAAATAACTGAAAGTGTAAATGCTGGAAATAAATGACGGAATGTAAATGGCATAAAGTAAACTGCAAAATCTTAAATGGGGATTTGGGGAGATTAGTAGAAAAATAAATGGCAGAAAATAAAGAGAATGGGTAAGATCAGAAATGGGAGATTCATTGGGCTTAGGAGATGTTGCATTCTCCGGATCAAGTTCATTTTCATCTCTTCCTCAGTCAATGCATTCATTAATCTCCTTGGCAATCTTAAGTGATTGGATTCTAATTCCTTGGCAACCCAATCTCTCTAAGCTTGAACAATTGCCCAATTCCTTGATTTAATTGCTCATGGGAAGAGATGAAGTTCGGTCACTGATTATACCACATGCATTCCCAAATCAAAGTGTTGGTAGGATTATATGTCACTATATCCATCCAAACCCCAATTTGGTCCAGCATGAGAAAGCATTTCTAGCATGATCTCCTCATTCCTCTTCCAAGGTTCCGAGGAGATCCAATTATGGAGAGCTTCTCTTCCAAGATAGCTAACCAATTGGATGAAGGACGAAAGCTTTCTAGTAAAATCAAGAGAAAAGAAAGAAGAAGAATAATGAAAACTATTATTGATCCATCAAATTACAACAAAGCTCCCTAACCCAATGAAAGGGGTTTAGTTGTTCATAACTCCGGAAATGGAAAGCAAAAATGAAAAGTACATTCTGAAAAAATAAACTAGAAGTTGCAGAGAAAGTAAAATATACAGAGTATAGTTCTCAAGTTCCAGATCCCTTTTTCAATTTAAAACTCCCCCTATATATACTACTCTCCAGATCTTCTAGTTGGCTCTTCAAGTCTTGGATATGGGCCCTTGATCTTTAGTTGAAGCAGTTACAGTCTTTAGTGGGCTCAGCTTTGCTTGCAAAGAAAGTGTAAGTTAGGCATGATGGGAAGTTAGTTAGGACGTTAGTGGCGTTAACGTTAAGTGTAAACTTGGGTTCGAAAGCGTTAGTGATGATAACCTTTTTCACTAACGTTCCCAACTAGTTACTCCACGTTAACTTCAATGTTAGTGGTACTAACGTAACCACTAACGTTGCCTCTTTAGCCATTCGCAAATGTTATTGGCATTCACCTTTACCAATAACGTTGCTCTTTGTCCCCTTCTTCCACGTTAATAGTCCACGTTAGTGTAACTAACGTGGCCCTTAACGTGGGCATGCCAAAGCTTTGAGAGCATTAGTGTCAGTTACCTTTGTCACTAACGCTTCAAAGTGCCCCTTCCTTCCACGTTAGAGTTCAGGTTAATTGCATTAACGTGACCACTAACGTGGGTGTATTAGCCATCTCCAACATTAGTGACAAAGGTGAGTGTCACTAACGTTGGCCCATCATTCATTGCTCCACGTTACCCTTCACGTTAGTGGTCTTAACGTGACCACTAACGTAGGTAAATTAGGCTTGGTCTAGCGTTAGTGACAAAGGTGGGTGTCACTAACGCTTGCGACTTCCCCTTTACCCCACGTTAGAGTCCACGTTAATTGGATTAACGTTGCTCTTAACGTGGCTTATTGTGGCGTTAGTGGTGTTCACTTTCACCACTAACGTTGGAGCTCTCCCTTTGTTCCACGTTAGTTCCCACGTTAGTGTAACTAACGTGGCAACTAATGTGGGTTATGATGGCATTCAAAGGCGTTATTGGTGGTAACTTTACCACTAACGTTGCAAGCTTGCTCCCATTCCATGTTAGTGGTCATGTTAGTGAAGCTAACATGGCTGCTAACGTGGTTTTTCTCTGCTTCTTTTGTCCTGAAATCAAACAAACAAGGTGCATCAAAGCTTTGTTTCAAGTCATGAGATCATGCATCATCTATATTATCATTCAATTCATGCATAATTCTCATGAAATCATGTAAAGTTCACAATGTTTGCTTGAATCAAGATGTAAGTGTATATTCACCCAAAACTTGCTTATTTACTAAGAAATGCATGAAACTATCCTAAAATAATAAAGAAAAAGGTCAGTAAAACTGGCCAAAATGCCCTGGCATCAGCAATTCCTAGGGAGAACGACCTGAGGTTCCAATACTTCGGCAAATTTAGGGGTTTATTTTAGTGATAAACAATATTTTTTATGAAAGGATTATTGTTTGGTTTAGAAACTATACTTCGACAAGAATTCATGTATGAATTCTAAACCGTCAAAAATTCATTCATCAAAATGGCGCCATTGCCGGGGAGTTGCAATGGTGTTATGTTATTGGTTATTGTACATATGTGAATACTATGAATAGCTTGATTGTTTGATTTAGTAGTTAGATTTTATCTTCTTGTTTTTGTGCCTTCATTTTTGTCTTTGCTATCATGAATTCTCACCCTCTTGGCTATGAGTTTGGTTCTCACTATGTTGTAGGAAATGTGGACTTTAATGATAACATGTACCAAGGATGAAACACTCAAGGAGCCTCAAGGAATTGATCACTCCTATTGGCAACAACCTCTGGATACTTATAGGTATAATTCATATCCTAGTGCATGCCAATTCAATGGCTATGGTGAATCTTTTTATGATAATCAATTACCACCATCATATGCCTATGACTCTTATCCTCAACATGAACCTCAACCATACTCACAAGCCTTTCCATACCAAGCATCTTCCTATGGTCCGTATCCACCATATGACCAATCACCTATACCATATTCTCATGACCATTATGAGCAAGAACCTTTAGAACCACCACAACTCTATCAAGATTACTACCATGAACCACCTCAATACTCACCATCTCCATACTCCTACCAAGAAGAACCACCTTCCTACTATGAATCCTCTCTCTAAAATGATGAACCCTCCTATCCACCCCAAGCCCCAATAGATGATTCCGTTACCTTGCTACTTCAAGGACAAGTGGATATGCAAATGAACACCCTAGAGTTTGTGACTAACTTGACCAAGGTAGTGCATGCTTTAGCCTACCAATGCTTGAACACTCAAGGTGATTCCATAGCCACATGTGAAGAATCCATTGAAGATCATAGTATGAAGGAGAGATTGGAAACTTCGGGGGGAAATGAGGAATGTTATTTCGTATTGGAGCAACTAGAGGAAGCCATGATTGTTGAAGAAAAGAAATAAGTGATTGAAGATTTAGGAGATGTTGAAAGTCCATGCCAATGTAGCATCATAGAGCACTCTTCCAAGAAGCTTGATATTGATGTTGAGGAGGGTATGCAACCTCCAAGGCATATCATAGTTGGAGACTTGAAAGAGGTTTATCAAGAGATGGATTCGATCATGGATGAATTTCTATCTACAATTGAATCCTTTCCCATTGTACATGAAGTTGAAATTATTGAAGAATGTGCACAACCTCCCATACCCTTGGTGAGCAATGAAGAAGAGAGTGAATCGGAAGAGAGCTACCAAGGGGAAAAGGTTGAAATGGTGTATATCAAAATTGAAGAATATGAAAAGGTTGATCAAGAGATGGATTCATTCATCAATGAATTCCTATCCAAAATTGAATCACCTCCCGTTGGGCAAGATGAAGTTCTTGAAGACAACTCCAAGTCAAGTGATAAAGGGAAAAAAGTTGAAATTGAAGAAGCTTGCGAAGAGGTGGGGATAGTCAAGGAAGAGCACAAGGGAGTGGAGCTTGCAAGATCATTGGGACCACCCCTTCCTAAGTCACCATCCTACACAACATTCAAGTGGGTAAAATTCTTATCCCTGAGCTTTACTTTCTCACTTGAATATGGTTTGATTAAAAGTGATGGTCAACTTAGAGCTCTTTGTAGAGTTAAAAGTAGAAGAGAGTTGTGTAGTGGTTGGAAACATCACTCTAAATTCATGATGGTAGCATACTTAAAGTTGTATAGTAATGATTCGTGGAGGACCAAATTGCATGGGCCTAGGAAGTTGTTTGGAAGCTTCTTTGAGAATTCTAAGGTCATGCCACCCGGATGGAATAATGATGACCAATCTAAGGACAGGCGTCAAAACAAAGTGTGAGATCCCGGATCGCACAAGGAAAATCAAATTTGGGAGCTCATGGTTTGTGAAGAACTCCATCAAAGCTTGAAGATATTAAAATTGAAGAATGGCGCTTATTGGAGACTCAAGCATTGGTGGATGTTCAAGGATAGCTTTAAGCACAAGCCACCTCGAGAGGAGCTCCCCATAAGTCCAACTTAAGAACAATAAACAAAAGTGCTAGGTGGGAGACACCCCACCATGGTAATATCTTTTCATTTTCTCTTTTGTAAATATTGGTAGAATTGGTTTAGTTTCATGTTTTTATTAGTTTGTTGAGTTTCTTTGGTAGTTTGGTATGTTAAATAAGGTTTTATGGTATTTTGGTAGCCGTTTGGAGGTTTGGAATGCTTGGTTTGGTGCAAAAATATAGAAAAAAATTTTGAAAAATAGAACACCATCCACGCGTACGCGCACCTCATGCATACACGTGCATTAAGCATTTTCGCCCCTCCACTCGCACGCGCCATGGGCGCGTACGCGTAGATTGCAAGATTTCACCTCCCAGCCATTTTCCTGAGAGTTGCGCCTACACTGTGCTAGCACTATGCCTGAGGCACGAACCAAATCACGCATACGCGTACATGACGCATACGCATGATGAGCGGATAATTTATACGCTTTTTGGCATTATTTTTAGTATGTTTTTAGTATATTTTAATTAGTTTTTATTATATTTTTATTAGTTTTTAAATAAAAATCATATTTCTGGACTTTACTATGAGTTTGTGTGTTTTTCTATGATTTCAGGTATTTTCTGGCTGAAATTGAGGGACCTAAGCAAAAATCTGATTCAGAGGCTGAAAAAGGACTGCAGATGCTGTTGGATTCTGACCTCCCTGCACTTGAAATGGATTTTCTGGAGCTACAAAAGCCCAATTGGTGCGCTGTCAATTGTGTTGGAACGTAGACATCCTGGGCTTTCCAGAAATATATAATTGTCCATATTGCTCAATATTAAACCAGCATTCAAAGTCAACATAGAAATTCTGGCGTCAAAACGCCAGAATTGGCATAAAAGCTGGAGTTAAATGCCCAAACTGGCACAAAATCTGGCGTTTAACTCCAAGAAAAGTCTCTACACATGGAAGCTTCAATGCTCAGCCCAAGCACACACCAAGTGGGCCCGGAAGAAGATTTCTGCATTAATTACCTATTTCTTTAACCCTAGGCTACTAGTTTTCTATAAATAGGAACTTTTGCTATTGTATTTTCATCTTTGAATCATGTTTTGATGATTGAACCCTCTTCAGGAGGCTGGCCATTCGGCCATGCCTAGACCTTGTTCTTATGTATTTTCAACGGTGGAGTTTCTACACACTATAGATTAAGGTGTGGAGCTCTGCTGTTCTTCATGAATTAATACAATTACTATTGTTCTTCTATTCAATTCACACCTACTTTTTCTCTAAGATATTCATTCGTTCTTCAACTTGATGAATGTGATGATCCGTGACACTCATCATCATTCTCACCTATGAACATGTGCCTGACAACCACCTCTATTCTACTAGCAATGGCTTGAATGCATATCTCTTGGGTTTCTAATATAAGATTGGAACCTTTGTGGTATAGGCTAGAATTATTGGCGGTCATTCTTGAGATCCAAAAAGTCTAAACCTTGTCTGTGGCATTCCGAGTAGGATCTGGGAAGGGATGACTGTGACGAGCTTCAAACTCGCGATTGTTGGGCGTGTGACAGACGCAAAAGGATCAATGGATCCTATTCCAACATGATCGAGAACCGACAGATGATTAGCCGTGCGGTGACAGTGCATTTGGAACATTTTCACTGAGAGGACAGGAAGTAGCCATTGACAACGGTGATGCCCAACATAAAGCTTGCCAGGGAAGGGAGTATGAATGATTGGATGAAGGCAATAGGAAAGCAGAGGTTCAAGAGGAACAAAGCATCTTCATACGCTTATCTGAAATTCCTACCAATGAATTACATAAGTATCTCTATCTTTATTTTATGTTTTATACATCTTTAAATTATCAATCCTCCATAACCATTTGAATCTTCCTGACTGAGATTTACAAGATGACTATAGCTTGCTTCAAGCCGACAGTCTCCGTGGGATCGACCCTTACTCACGTAAGGTATTACTTGGACGACCCAGTGCATTTGCTGGTTAGTTGTGCGGAATTGTGACAAAGTGTGATTCACGTTTGAGAGCTCTAAGTATTTGGCACCATTGTTGATGATCACAATTTCATGCACCAAGTTTTTGGCGCCATTGCCGGGGATTGTTCGAGTTTGGACAACTGATGGTTCATCTTGTTGCTTAGATTAGGTAATTTTACTTTTTATTTTCGAAAAAATTTTTTAAAAAATACAAAAATTTTTTTCTATTTTGTTCATTAGAGTTTTTAAGAATGAATTCTAGAGTTTCATGATGATTTGTTGAAGTCTGGCTGGCTGTGAAGCCATGTCTAATCTTTTGGACCGAGGTTTCAACTTATCATCACAAGAGCTTGATGATTTCTATCAATCTTGCTGTTGAAAGTAATGATCTGCTAAAGCTTGGCTGGCCATTGGCCATGTCTAGTGTTTTGGACCGGAGCTTCCACTGTTAAAGCTTGGCTGGCTAGTATGCCATGTCTAATTCCTGGACTGGAGTTTTAGACTAACATTGCAATGATTCCTGGAATTCTTATTAAAAATTTTGAATCCCTTTATTCTCTTTTCCACTCAATTTTCGAAAAAAAATTATAAAATTTTAAAATCAAAAATATTTTATGTTTCTTGTTAGAGTCTAGTGTCTAATTTTAAGATTGGTGTCAATTACATGTCTATATTCTTCTTGCATTTTTTGAATGTATGCATTATGTTCTTCATTGATCTTCAAGTTGATTCTTGATAATTTCATTGCTCTGATCTTTAATTTCTCTTATTTTGTGTCTTTTGTTGTTTCTCACATGCATTTTCAAATTGTTATGGTCCTTAGTATACAAACTTCTAAGTTTGGTGTCTTGATGCATTGTTTATTTGATCTTAGTTGCATTTTTACTGTTTCTCATCATTGAAAATTCATAAAATTTTCAAAATTGTGTCTTTTCAAGTCAATAACACAGAGAATTGAAGATTCAGAACATTCACCAGAGGAATTATAGAGAAAAAGCTGGGCGTTCAAAATGCCCAGTTAAGAAAGAAAACTGGCATTTAAGCGCTAGTCAGGGTACCTTGCTGGGCATTAAACGCCCAAAAAGGTAGCATTTTGGGCGTTAAACGCGAGAATGGATGCCATTCTGGGCGTTTAACGCCAGGAGGACACTAGAGGGAAAATTTTGTTTTTAATTCAAATCTTTTTCAAGTTTTCATAACTTTTTTTTTCAAATCATATCTTTTCAATCATATCCTTTCAGAATCAATTTATTTTTAATTTTTTTTATTTATTACTATTTTCGAAAATCCTTGCTACAATTAGTGATTTAATTCAAAATTTTCAAGTTGTTACTTGCCTATTAAGAAAAGATCAAAAGTTTTAATTCTAGAATCATATCTTCTAATTTCTTGTTAGTCAAGTAATCAATTTTAACTTTAAAACTTTCTCTTTTTAATTTGATTTTCAGTCATATCTTCTCAATCATATCTTTTCAATCACATCTTTTTCAAAAATTAATTTTCAATCATATCTTTTTGATTTCTAATTTTAAAATCTTTTTCAAAAATCACTTTATTCCTTTCCCAATCTTAGTTTTCGAAAATCATCAATCAAATTTTCAAATTTTCTTTAATTATTTCAAAATCTTTTACTTTAATTTCAAAAATTCTTCCCCTCTTCTCACACCCTTCTATTTAAGGACTAATACTCCTCCTCAATGTGCAATTCGAACTCTATCTCCCTTGATAAGTTTGAATTCTCTCTTCTCTACCTCCTCTTTCTATTCTTCTTTTCCTCTGACACCTCAAGGAATCTCTATACTGTGACATAGAGGATTCCATATTTTCTTCTTCTCTCTTTTCATATGAGCAGGAGTAAGGACAAGGGCATTCTTGTTGAAGCTGATCCTGAACCTGAAAGGACCTTGAAGAGAAAGCTAAGAGAAGCTAAAGTACAACTCTCTATAGAGGACCTAACAGAACTTTTCAAACAAGAAGAATCCATGGCAGCCGAAAACAACAACAATGCCAACAATGCAAGGAAGGTGCTTGGTGACTTTACTGCACCTACTCCTGACTTCTATGGGAGAAGCATCTCAATCCCTACTATTGGAGCAAACAACTTTGAGCTTAAGCCTCAATTAGTTTCTCTGATGCAACAGAATTGCAAGTTTTATGGACTTCCATTTGAAGATCCTCATCAGTTCACGTCGCTTCCCTTTTCTTCAACACTCCATTTTTGTGCTTTCCTTCTATTTTTGTATGTTTTCTTTCCATCCTTTAAGTCATTCCTGCCCTATAAAGCCTAAAAGCACGCAACACACAAATCACGGCATCGAATGGCAATAAAGGATGATTAATTTTAATATTTCTAAGCATAGAAAACATGTTTTTCACATACATCACATAATAAGGAAGGGAAAGTAAAACCATGCAAATTACATGAATAAGTGGGTGAAGGATTGAATAAATCACTTAAATTGAGCATAAAATATATCATAAAATATGGGTTTATAAACCTCCCCACACTTAAACAATAGCATGTCCTCATGCTAAATCCAAGACAAAGAATAAGGTAAGGTGGTGGAATTTCATGCTATGCATTCTATCCTAAATGCAAACTACCTAAATGAGTCATGCAATTATAGTTATTATTCACTTGTATATAAAACTTACATGTAATTAAATTAATTCATATCATATATGCATAGCCAAACCTTAGATAATGTTAAAGCACTTTTACAATTGAGATGGGTAAAAGTATTTCACAAACTTGCAAGATAATTAACAATTAAGCAGAGATATATGGTGATGAGCTATTGAACCCTCACTGGATTTTGTGTTTACTCTCTAGTCACTCTATTCTTCTTTCTATCCTTGCTTTCAAAAACTTTTTTCTTCATCTAACCAATCAACAAATATGGAATACAGACATACAAAAATCATGAGGTCTTTTTCAAGGTTGTAATGGGGCCAAGGCAAAGGTAAGGGTATATGTATAAGGCTAAGTGAGCTAATAAGTGAATCCTTGATTAGTCTAAGATCTCACCTAACATACATACTTTATATATTTTTAGAGTTCCTTTACCTATTTACCCAAAATTTTCCCACTATGTATTGTAAGCTCATGCATTAATTTTAATTTTTGAAATTTTGTCCCATGTGCATTGACTCTTTTTATTTGGGAAATTTTTGTATCCCCTTATTTAAATACTGAAAATATTATTAAAATTTTTTTTATATCAATGCACATGGTAATTTAATTATTTTGATTTCACATGAGCGTGCTTCCCAGTTTTTGTTTTTGAAACAACTTGTTCTTTTTTTTTAAATTCCTACTTTGTTTCTATCATCCCATGTTCCCATAAAATTCCCCACACTTAAATTGTACACAATATCTATCTTAAGCTAACCAAGGATTCAGCTTGGGATTTTTATTTTGTTTTTCTGCTTAAGGCTAGTAATGTTGTTATAGAACAAGAGGGAATTAAAAAGCTGAAGGGGGCTAACAAGGGTGATGTAAAAGGTAGGCTAATTTGGGATAAGTGAGGGAAAATTCAAATTATGGCCTCAATCATCTCTTGGTATGTATCTATATTCTATATTGGACATATAGATTAAAACAAAGTAAAGAACATCAGAAGGGCAAAACACACAGGAATGAAATTTATGGTTTGAATGTAACCATACAATTAAGCTCAAAACTCACAGGCTGTGTGTTCTCTAGCTCAAAAATCATATATCAGTTATACATGTCATGCAAGTAGAATTCAAGAGTTCTCATTATTCTCAATGTAAATATTAGGGTGGCTTTTAAAATCTTAGTGTTCCTCCTTGTTGAAATGTTGTTAATTAACTAACATGTAATGCTATATATACAAGGTGTGTGGATTGTTTTAAATTACTAAAGTTTCCAGTTTACTTCCTTTTATTTTCAATTGAACTAAACTATTATATGCTAAAGGGGTAAACTATACTAATTAATCCACATATTCTATAACTAATAAGTTTAGAATTGCAAACTAAACTAAATGTCTAAGGTATAAACTAAAGTGCAAAATGCGGAAATAAAGTAGAAATACAGCAAAAGAACAATGTATAAGTACTGAAAAATAAAAATAAAAATAAAAATAAAGATAAAAATATAGAAAAATAAACAAAATAAGATAAAAAAAAGAGTCTGTAGTGGTTCACCAAAAAGATAGGCCAGGGATGGTGATCTCCCCACACTTAAAATATAGCATCGTCCTCGATGCTCACTCAAACTGGGTGTGAAGGAGTGTCATCACCGGAAGGATGGGCTGTTGAAGTCTCTGTGGTGGCCTGAGGGTCTGCAGACTGGATAAGTGTAGGAGGATCTGTCTGCTACAGTGGAGGCGCTGACTGTAGAGGAATCTCTGGGTCTGTGGCCTAAATCTGGTGTGGCTCCTCATGCTGTGGCGCAGCCTGCTCTGGTCCTGCTTGCTCAGCCTCTCTATATGCATGTGTCTCCTCCTCATGCTCGTCCGCCTCCTCCTCAGATGGCTCTGATGGTGTGTCAGGCTCGGAGGGAATGTCGTCGCCGGATCGGATCATCAACTTGAGGTGCTCATAGCATTGCTTGTTGCGACGCTCAGATCTTTCATATCACCGCCGGTTGCGGCGCTCCATCTAGTCCAGCTGCTGAAACAGGCGGTGCACGAGGTGGTAAACGGGCTCTGAGGCAGGTGGAGGTGCAGTGGTGGTAGCTGGTGCAGCAGTGGATGAAGAAGGGGCAGCTGAAGGTGTGGCGGTCTCATCAGAAGCGGTGAGGAATGGGGTCTGTGGCCTAAAGCCTGAAATTTCCTACTGTGAGGGATAATCTTCTTGCAGTCTGCAGCAGGTGGCTTCTCATCAGTAAGCTCCCAAGGCACGTCAGCTCGACGGCCGAGCTGGGTGATCAGATAAGGGAAAGGGAGGGTGCCTCTGACATGCACCCTGGCTATATAGTACCGGATGAAACGTGGAAGGTACAGGTCCTTACCCTCCATCACACACTAGATGAGGGTGATCATAGCAGCGGGCAGCTCTGTCTCATGAGTGCTCGACATCACATAGTTGCTCAAAATCTGGTGCTAGAGCCGAGCCTCATCATTCAGATAAATCAGCTTGATTCCCTTAGGCATCTGATGAGCGGATAATTTATACGCTTTTTGGCATTGTTTTTAGTATGTTTTTAGTAGGATCTAGTTACTTTTAGGGATGTTTTCATTAGTTTTTATGTTAAATTCACATTTCTGGATTTTACTATGAGTTTGTGTGTTTTTCTGTGATTTCAGGTATTTTCTGGCTGAAATTGAGGGACTTGAGCAAAAATCAGATTCAGAGGTTGAAGAAGGACTGCTGATGCTGTTGGATTCTGACCTTCCTTCACTCAAAGTAGATTTTCTAGAGCTACAGAACTCAAAATGGCGCGCTTCCAATTGCGTTGGAAAGTAGACATCCAGGGCTTTCCAGCAATGTATAATAGTCCATACTTTGGCCAAGTTTTTGGCGCCGTTGCCGGGGATTGTTCGAGTTTGGACAACTGACGGTTCATCTTGTTGCTCAGATTAGGTAATTTTCTTTTTGTTTTCTTTTCAAAAAAATTTTTCAAAAATATTTCAAAATTTTCTCACCTGTTTTCGAAAAAAAAATTTTTTTTTATTCAAAATTTTTAAAGAATGAATTCTAGTGTTTCATGAAGCATGTGAAGCCTGGCTGGCTGTAACGCCATGTCTAAATTCTTTTAGACTGAGGCTTGCAATTTGTTATCAAGAGCAAGCTAGTTGTTGTTAATCCACCTGCTGTTGTTCCTGATTTACATGCTGAAGCTTGGCTGGCCATTGGCCATGTCTAGTGTTTTGGACCGGAGCTTTCATTGAAAGCTTGGCTGGCTAGTGAGCCATGTCTAATTCCTGGACTGAAGCTTTAGACTAAGAATGCAAGATTCCTGGAATTCATATTAAAAATTTTGGAATCCTTGTTTTCCTTTTTCAGTTAATTTTCGAAAAAAAAATTTAGAAAATTATAAAAATCAAAAATATTTTTCATGTTTCTTGTTTGAGTCTTGAGTCATGTTATAAGTTTGGTGTCAATTACATGTGCATCTTACATTTTTTCGAAAATAATCATGCATTCATAGTGTTCTTCATGATCTTCAAGTTGTTCTTGGTAAGTCTTCTTGTTTGATCTTTGCATTTGCATGTTTTGTGTCTTTTCTTGTTTTTCATATGCATTCTTGGATCCTTAGTGTCTAAGCGTTAAAGAATCCTAAGTTTGGTGTCTTGCATGTTTTCTTTGCATTAAAATTTTTTTCAAAAACATGTTCTTGGTGTTCATCTTGATCTTCAAAGTGTTCTTGATGTTCATCTTGACATTCATAGCATTCTTGCATGCATTCATTGTTATGATCTAAAAAAAAATTCATGCATTGCATAATTTTCATGTTTTTCCATCTCATCATAAAAATTCAAAAATCAAAAAATATCTTTCCTTTTTTCTCTCTCATAAATTCGAAAATGAGATTTGACTTTTTCAAAATTTTTTTTAAAAAAAATCTAGTTGTTTTCATGAGTCAAATCAAAATTTTCAATTTAAAAATCTCACCTTTTTCAAAATCTTTTTCAAAAATCAAATCTTTTTCAAATTTCTTAGTTATTTTCGAAAATTCCAAAAATATTTTTCAAAAATCTTTTTCTTATTTTTATATCAAATTTTCGAAAATAACATCACCAATTAATGTTTTGATTCAAAAATTTCAAGTTTGTTACTTGCTTGTTAAGAAAGATTCAAACTTTGAGTTCTAGAATCATATCTTGTGATTTCTTGTGAATCAAGTCATTAATTGTGATTTTAAAAATTCAAATTTTTTCAAAAACTAATTTCTATCATATCTTTTCAAAAATATCTTCTTATCTTATCTTTTTCAAAAAAAAAAATTTTTGATTTCAAAATATCTTTTCTAACTTCCTAACTTCTTATCTTTTCAAAATTGATTTTCAAAATTTGTTTCAACTAACTAACTAACTTTTTGTTTATTTCTTATCTTTTTCAAAACTACCTAACTAACTCTCTCTTTTTAATTTTCGAAATTATCTTCTCCCTTTTTCAAAAATTTCTTTTTAATTAACTAATTAATTTTTTTTATTTGAATTTTCGAAAAACTACTAACCTTTTTCAAAACTATTTTCGAAAATCACTAACTCTTTTTCAAAAATTATTTTCGAAAATCCTCTCCCTCTCTCATCTTCTTCTATTTAGTTATTCATCTACTAACATCTCTTTCGCACATCACCAAAAATCCGAACCCTCTCTCTCTCTCTGAGTTCAGATTTTCTTCTTCTTTTCTTCTACTAACACAAGGACCTCTATACTGTGATATAAAGGATCCATATTATTATTATTATTTTCTCTGTGCCCTCTTCTTTGTCATATGAGCAGAAGCAAGGACAAGAACATTCTTGTTGAAGCAGATCCAGAACCTGAAAGGACTCTGAAGAGAAAATTAAGAGAAGCTAAATTACAACAATCCAGAGATAACCTTTCAGAAATTTTCGAACAGGAAGAGGAGATGGCAGCCGAAAATAATAATAATGCAAGGAGGATGCTTGGTGACTTTACTGCACCTAATTCCAATTTACATGGAAGAAGCATCTCCATTCCTGCCATTGGAGCAAACAACTTTGAGCTGAAACCTCAATTAGTTTCTCTGATACAGCAGAACTACAAGTTTCATGGACTTCCATCTGAAGATCCTTTTCAGTTCTTAACTGAATTCTTGTAGATATGTGATACCGTTAAGACTAATGGAGTAGATCCTGAAGTCTACAGGCTCATGCTTTTCCCTTTTGCTGTAAGAGACAGAGCTAGAATATGGTTGGACTCTCAACCTAAGGATAGCCTGAACTCTTGGGATAAGCTGGTCAAGGCTTTCCTAGCCAAGTTCTTTCCTCCTCAAAAGCTGAGCAAGCTTAGAGTGGATGTTCAAACCTTCAGACAAAAAGAAGGTGAATCCCTCTATTAAGCTTGGGAGAGATACAAAGGACTGACTAAAAAGTGTCCTTCTGACATGCTTTCAGAATGGACCATCCTAGATATATTCTATGATGGTCTGTCTGAGTTATCAAAGATGTCATTGGATACATCTGCAGGTGGATCCATTCACCTAAAGAAAACGCCTGCAGAAGCTCAAGAACTCATTGACATGGTTGCTAATAACCAGTTCATGTACACCTCTGAAAGGAATCCTGTGAGTAATTGGACGCCTATGAAGAAGGGAGTTCTTGAAGTTGATACTCTGAATGCCATATTGGCTCAGAACAAAATATTAACTCAGCAAGTCAATATGATTTCTCAGAGTCTGAATGGAATGCAAGCTGCATCCAACAGTACTCAAGAGGCTTCTTATGCAGAAGAAGCTTATGATCCTGAAAACCCTGCAATAGCAGAGGTGAATTACTTAGGTGAACCTTATGGAAACACCGATAATCCATCATGGAGAAATCATCCAAATTTCTCATGGAAGGATCAAAAGCTTCAACAAGGCTTTAATAATGGTGGAAGAAACAGGTTTAACAATAATAAACCTTTTCCATCATCCACTCAGCAACAGACAGAGAACTCTAAACAAAATACTTCTAATTTAGCAAACTTAGTCTCTGATCTATCTAAGGCCACTGTGAGTTTCATGAATGAAACAAGGTCTTCCATTAGAAATTTGGAAGCACAAGTGGGCCAGCTGAGTAAGAGGATCACTGAAATCCCTCCTAGTACTCTCCCAAGCAATACAGAAGAGAATCTAAAAGGAGAGTGCAAGGCCATTGACATAAGCATCATGGCCGAACCTGTGAGGAGAGGAGAGGACGTGAATCCCAAGGAGGAAGACCTCCTGGGACGTCCAGTGATCAATAAGGAGCTTCTCTCTGAGGAACCAAAGGACTCTGAGGCTCGTCTAGAGACCATAGAGATTCCATTAAACCTCCTTATGCCCTTCATGAGCTCTGATGAGTATTCCTCTTCTGAAGAGAATGAGGATGTTACTGAAGAGCAAACTGCCAAGTTTCTTGGTGCAATCATGAAGCTGAATGCCAAATTATTTGGTATTAAAACTTGGGAAGATGAACCTCCCTTGTTCATCAATGAACTAAGTGATCTGGATCAACTGACATTGCCTCAGAAGAAACAGGATCCTGGAAAGTTCATAATACCTTGTACCATAGGCACCATGATCTTTAAGGCTCTGTGTGACCTTGGTTCAGGAATAAACCTCATGCCACTCTCTGTAATAGAGAAACTGGGAATCTATGGGGTGCAAGCTGCTAAAATCTCATTAGAGATGGCAGACAATTCAAGAAAACAGGCTTATGGACAAGTAGAGGACGTGCTAGTAAAGGTTGAAGGCCTTTACATCCCTGCTGATTTCATAGTCCTGGATACTGGAAAGGAAGAGGATGAATCCATCATCCTAGGAAGACCTTTCCTAGCCACAGCAAGAGCTGTGATTGATGTGGACAGAGGAGAATTAATCCTTCAATTGAATGAGGACAACCTTGTGTTTACAACTCAAGATCTCTCTCTGCACCCATGGAGAGGAAGCATAAAAAGCTTCTCTCAAAGCAGAGTCAAACAAAGCCCCCACAGTCAAACTCTAAGTTTGGTGTTGGGAGGCCACAACTAAACTCTAAGTTTGGTGTTGAACTCCCATATCCAAACTCTAAGTTTGGTGTTGGAGAGTCTCAACAAAGCTCTGTACATCTGTGAGGCTCCATGAGAGCCCACTGTCAAGCTATTGACATTAAAGAAGCGCTTATTGGGAAGCAACCCAATTTTTATTTATCTAACTATATTCTTCTTAGTTATATGTCTTTATAGGTTCATGATCATGTGGAGTCACAAAATAAACAAAAAAATCAAAAACGGAATCAAAAACAGCAGAAGAAAAATCACACCCTGGAGGAGCATCTGTCTGGCGTTCAACGCCAGAACAGAGCATGGTTCTGGTGCTGAACGCCCAAAATGGGCAGCATCCTGGCGCTGAACGCCCAGAACAAGCATGGTTCTGGCGTTCAACGCCAGAAATGGCAGCAAATGGGCGTTGAACGCCCAAAATGGGCACCACCCAGAGTTGTGTGCAAAGGCATTTTGCATGCCTACTTTGGTGCAAGGTTGTAAATCCTTGAACACCTCAGGATCTGTGGACCCCACAGGATCATCTCAAGATCTGTGGACCCCACAGGATCATCTCAGGATCTGTGGACACCACAGGATCCCCACCTACCTCCACTCACTTTTTCTCACCCCCCTTTCACACAATCCCATAAACACTCTTCCCCAAAACCCTTCACCTATCACCTCCATCCCTCTTCCCTATTAAATCTTCACCACTCACATCCATCCTCTCTTCCCCATAAACCTACCTCATAAACCCCACCTACCTCCACTCACTTCTTCTCATCCCTCACCACTCTCTTTCACACAATCCCATAAACACTTTTCCCCATCACCTCTTCACCACTCACATCCATCCACTCTTCCCCATAAACCTACCTCATAAACTCCACCTACCTTCAAAATTCAAAACCTATTTCCCACCCAAACCCACCCTAAATGGTCGAACCTTAACCCCCCTCCCTCCCCTATATATAGCCCTCCATTCTTCCTCATTTTCACACAACACAACCCTCTCCTCTCTACTTGGCCGAAACCCACTTCACCCCTCTTCTCCATATTTTATTCTTTTTTTTCCTCTATTCTTTCTTTTATTGCTCGAGGGCGAGCAATATTCTAAGTTTGGTGTGGTAAAAGCATAAGCTTTTTGTTTTTCCATTACCATTGATGGCACCTAAGACCGGAGAATCCTCTAGAAAGGGGAAAGGGAAGACAAAAGCTTCCACCTCCGAGTCATGGGAGATGGAAAGGTTCATCTCCAAAGCCCATCAAGACCACTTCTATGAGGTTGTGGCCAAGAAGAAGGTGATCCCTGAGGTCCCTTTCAAACTCAAAAGAAATGAGTATCCAGAGATCCGACATGAAATTCAAAGAAGAGGTTGGGAAGTTCTAACAAATCCCATCCAACAAGTCGGCATCCTAATGGTTCAAGAGTTCTATGCCAATGCATGGATCACCAAGAACCATGATCAAAGTAAGAACCCGGATCCAAAGAACTATGTTACAATGGTTCGGGGGAAATACTTGGATTTTAGCCCAGAAAATGTGAGGTTGGCATTTAACTTGCCCATGATGCAAGGAGATGAATGCCCCTACACTAGAAGGGTCAACTTTAATCAAAGGTTGGACCAAGTCCTTATGGACATATGTGTGGAAGGAGCTCAATGGAAGATTGACTCCAAAGGCAAGCCGGTTCAACTAAGAAGATTGGACCTCAATCCTGTGGCTAGAGGATGGTTGGAGTTCATTCAATGCTCAATCATTCCCACTAGCAACCGATCTGAAGTTACTGTGGATCGGGCCATCATGATTCATAGCATCATGATTGGAAAGGAAATAGAAGTTCATGAAGTCATCTCTAATGAACTCTACAAAATAGTCGAAAAGTCATCCCCCATGGCAAGGCTAGCTTTTCCTCATCTTATCTGCCATCTATGTTACTCAGCTGGAGCTTTCATAGAAGGAGACATTCCTATTAAGGAAGAGAAGCCCATCACTAAGAAAAAGATGGAGCAAGCAAGAGAGCCCATTCATGGAGCTCAAGAGGCGCAGGAAGCTCATCACCATGAGATCCCGGAGATGCCTCAAATGCATTTTGCTCCACAAAACTATTGGGAGCAAATCAACACCTTCCTAGGAGAATTAAGTGCCAACATGGGACAATTAAGGGTGGAACATCAAGAGCACTCCATCATGCTCCATGAAATAAGAGAAGATCAAAAAGCAATGAGGGAGGAGCAACAAAGACAAGGAAGAGACATAGAAGAGCTCAAGGTCATCATTGGTTCCTCAAGAAGGAAACGCCACCATCACTAAGGTGGATTCATTCCTTGTTCTTATTTCTTCTGTTTTTCGTTTTCTATGATATGTGCTTATCTATGTTTGTGTCTTCATTACATGATCATTAGTAATTAGTAACTCTGTCTTAAAGTTATGAATGTCCTATGAATCCATCACCTCTCTTAAATGAAAAATGTTTTAATTCAAAAGAACAAGAAGTACATGAGTTTCGAATTTATCCTTGAACTTAGCTTAACTATATTGATGTGGTGACAATGCTTCTTGTTTTCTGAATGTATGCTTGAACAGTGCATATGTCTTTTGAAGTTGTTGTTTAAGAATGTTAAATATGTTGGCTCTTGAAAGAATGATGACTAGGAGACATGTTATTTGATAATCTGAAAAATCATAAAAATGACTCTTGAAGCAAGAAAAAGCAGCAAAGAACAAAGCTTGCAGAAAAAAAAATAGGCGAAAAAAAAATAATAGAAAGAAGAAAAAGCAAGCAGAAAAAGCCAAAAGCTCTTAAAACCAAGAGGCAGGAGCAAAAAGCCAATAACCCTTAAAACCAAAAGGCAAGGGCAAATAAAAAGGATCCCAAGGCTTTGAGCATCAGTGGATAGGAGGGCCTAAAGGAATAAAATCCTGGTCTAAGCGGCTAAACCAAGCTATCCCTAACCATGTGCTTGTGGCGTGTAGGTGTCAAGTGAAAACTTGAGACTGAGCGGTTAAAGTCAAGGTCCAAAGCAAAAAAAAGAGTGTGCTTAAGAACCCTGGACACCTCTAATTGGGGACTTTAGCAAAGCTGAGTCACAATCTGAAAAGGTTCACCCAATTATGTGTCTGTGGCATTTATGTATCCGGTGGTAATACTGGAAAACAAAGTGCTTAGGGCCACGGCCAAGACTCATAAAGAAGCTGTGTTCAAGAATCATCATACTGAACTAGGAGAATTAATAACACTATCTGAACTCTGAGTTCCTATAGATGCCAATCATTCTGAACCTCAATGGATAGAGTGAGATGCCAAAACTATTCAAGAGGCAAAAAGCTATAAGTCCCGCTCATCTGATTGGAGCTATGTTTCATTGATAGTTTGGAATTTATAGTATATTCTCTTCTTTTTATCCTATTTGATTTTCAGTTGCTTGGGGACAAGCAACAATTTAAGTTTGGTGTTGTGATGAGCGGATAATTTATACGCTTTTTGGCATTGTTTTTAGTATGTTTTTAGTAGGATCTAGTTACTTTTAGGGATGTGTTCATTAGTTTTTATGTTAAATTCACATTTCTGGACTTTACTATGAGTTTGTGTGTTTTTTTGTGATTTCAGACATTTTCTGGCTGAAATTGAGGGACTTGAGCAAAAATCAGATTCAGAGGTTGAAGAAGGACTGCTGATGCTGTTGGATTCTGACCTCCCTGCACTCAAAGTGGATTTTCTTGAGCTACAGAACTCAAAATGGCGCTCTTCCAATTGCGTTGGAAAGTAGACATCCAGGGCTTTCCAGCAATGTATAATAGTCCATACTTTGGCCAAGTTTAGACGACACAAACTGGCATTCAACGCCAGCTCTCTACTCAAATCTGGCGTCCAGCGCCAGAAAAGGATCCAAAACCAGAGTTGAACGCCCAAACTGGCACAAAAGCTGGCGTTCAACTCCAAGAAGGACCTCTACACGTGCAACACTCAAGCTCAGCCCAAGCACACAACAAGCGGGCCCCAGAAGTGGATTTATGCATCAATTACTTACTTCTGTAAACCCTAGTAGCTAGTTTATTATAAATAGGACCTCTTACTATTGTATTAGACATCCTGGATCCTGGATCCTGGATTGTATTCTGATCCTGTGATCACGTTTTGGGGGCTGGCCATCTCGGCCATGCCTGGACCTTTCACTTATGTATTTTTAACGGTAGAGTTTCTGCACTCCATAGATTAAGGTGTGGAGCTCTGCTGTTTCTCAAAGATTAATGCAAAGTACTACTGTTTTCTATTCAATTCATCTTATTTCACTTCTAAGATATTCATTCGCACTTCAACCTGAATGTGATGAACGTGACAATCATCATCATTCCCTATGAACGCGTGCCTGACAACCACTTCCGTTCTACATTAGAATTGAATGAGTATCTCTTAGATCTCTTAATCGGAATCTTTGTGGTGTAAGCTAGAATGATGGCGGCATTCAAGAGAATCTGGAAGGTCTAAACCTTGTCTGTGGTATTCCGAGTAGGATTCAATGATTGAATGACTGTGACGAGCTCCAAACTCGCGATTACTGGGCGTAGTGACAGACGCAAAAGCATAGTAAATCCTATTCCAGCATGATCGAAAACCGACAGATGAATAGCCGTGCCGTGACAGGGTGCGTTGACCATTTTCACTGAGAGGATAGGATGAAACCATTGACAAGGGTGATGCCTCCAGACGATTAGCCGTGCCGTGACAGGGCATTTGGATCATTTTCCCGAGAGAAGACCGAAAGTAGCCATTGACAATGGTGATGTATCACATAAAGCTAGCCATGGAAAGGAGTAAGACTGATTGGATGAAGATAGCAGGAAAGCAGAGGTTCAGAGGAACGAAAGCATCTCTATTCGCTTATCTGAAATTCTCACCAATGAATTACATAAGTATTTCTATCCTTTATTATTAATCTTTTAATTATCTAATCCAATCACATTTAACCCTACCTGACTGAGATTTGCAAGGTGACCATAGCTTGCTTCATACCAACAATTTCCGTGGGATTAGACCCTTACTCACGTAAGGTATTACTTGGACGACCCAGTGCACTTGCTGGTTAGTTGTGCGAAGTTGTGAACCATGGTATTGGCATCATGTTTTTGGTGCCATTACCAGGGAAAGAAAGAGCGATGAATTTTACATAATTAAAGTGTAATCACAATTTCTGCGCACCAGCATCACTGTGTTCTTTCCCATGACCCAAGGGACAGTAGGATCAAGGGCTATTCTCTACTTGACAGCATCCCAGTCAAATCTCATAAAGCGCATGTCCTCTTCAACCTTTTGGAAACCGTCAGGCTGATCAGATTTAGGCTGAAGGTGGAGGATGTCCTTAATAGCTTCCTCAATGACCAAAATCTGTTTACCTCTGAGGTGCACTACATCTAGGGAAGTCTTGAAATAGTTGCAGTAAAACTCTCTCACCCAGGAAGCATTGACCTCTGTCAAGTTTCTCTCCAAGAAGAACCAGCCTCTCTGTTTTATCTGTTCGGAGGTGTACTGCTGTAGTTCTTCTGGAATTTTCAGATTTCTCTCCAGGTACAGGTTCCTGGAGGTGGCAAACACTAGATACTTCAGCTCACAGTATTTGTTTACAAATTTAACTAGATCATTGGCAGTGAGGAGCGGGTCAGCCTTTTCCTGTGGGGTAAAGTGCTTTTCCCGCCTGGAGTCGTTGTGCATAATGTCGAGGATGGACATAGAGGATTCGCCTCTTTTCCGTTTGCCAGTGGTTGCTTTGCCTTTTTCTTTGCGCTGAGGGTCAGACATCCTGAAAAGCAAAAATTTCAGGGTATAATTGAAGAACAAAGTAGGAAAACAAGTAGGCAAATAGAATAAAAATAATATAAGCACAAAGTGGCAAAAGAGCAATAGAATTATGAAATGAGTTAAGTATATGTGCATTATGGACTGTATTTGAGTTAGAAATCTGAGATGAAAAATTACAATCCAAAATGTAATATAAGTAGAACTCATGTTAATTAGGAAAGGCAATAATCATGCCTTGAGTTAGAAAGTTAAAGTAAATAGTTAAAAATCAAAAAGAGAAGTTTGAAAGTTAGATCGGTTAGGATTGAAAAAGAAGTTAGAAAGTGGAAATCAGTGAGTTAGAAGAAAGAAAGTTGAAGTAAGTGGCATGATAAATGTTTCCTAGGTAACAATAAATTCACAAATCTAAAGAATAATCAACTCATATTCAAGCAAAAATATCAGGTTATTGATGATAATTTAGAAAGATAGAAAAGTTGCAAAACTAACATGAAATCATCAATAGGGCAAGTTATTAACTAGGGGATCAAAAGAAAAAAGAATGTTAGCCCGGGCAGGCATGCATTGGTTTGGTGGTAGCCAAGTAAGGCAAAATAGTAAGATTCCAAACCCAATACATGAAAACAATTTGCAGAAAATTGGGCAGCATTCCGGCTAAACTTGGATGATCCCGAGTAATAAACAGCATGAAAAAGTAGTTCATAGAAATTAAAATAAAGCTGCAAATAGATACAGATAATATGAACATGAAAGAGCAATGTAACAGCAGCAAGAAACATGAAGGACGATGTATGAACAATATGAACAACACAGCAAAATCAGAATTGCAAAATAAATAAAACAGGTAGCAAGAATGGTGCAATCATCAGGCCTAAATCCACTAACCACATCCTAGCTACCTAACCACCTAGAATCCACTACAAACATGCATCTCTAATTAGCCTAATTCAAACATAATTGGAAAAATAAGCAAATAACTACAAGTAATAGAGAAATTGGCGTTCGGCAGAACCTGGTATGTGTAAGAGCAGAGGTGAGGGCAGAGAGATGGTGGTGGTGATGCGGCGGCGCTGGGGGAGGGGCACGGCGGCGCGGTGGCGGAGCAAGGGCGGTGGCAGGGGGCTTCGGGTTGGGGTTAATGGTGGAGAGGGGGGTAAAGAGGAAGGGGGTGAGGGTGGTGATGCTGTGGTGGTGGTCGGTGGTGGGAGGCTGCGGTCGGAGGTTAACCACCGTGGAGGGGGGCAGTGGCGGAGGGGAGAGAATATAAGGGAAGAGAAGGAGGGGAGAAGGAAGAGAGGGGGGTAGTGGCGGAGGGTCTGGGTGGTTGCGGTGGTGTGGTTGCAGAGGGGGGCGGTGGTGGTGATTGTTGCAGAGGAGGGAGTTGCAGAGAAGGGAAGAAAAAGGGGGGAGGGGGTATGGGGCGCGATGGGGTTAGGGTTTGCGTGACTTGGGGTTAGTGGATTTAAATTCACGCGAACGCGATCGCGTGGGTTGGGTAAAAGATGGATGACGTGGACGCGTGAGGCATGCGACCGCGTCGCTGTAAATTGTACTAAACGCACAATTTCAGCGTCGTTTCAGCGCAACTCTCTGTTTCCATTTAGGGGGCCATGGTATCCACGTGACGCGTCCGCGTCGCTCACGCTTCCGTGTGGGATGAATGTTTTGCAAGTGACGCATTCGCGTTAGGGACGCGAACGCGTGGGACGTTTGTGCTAAACGCACACCAGCCGCACGATTCCAGCCCAGATTTCTGGGCGTTGGATCTTTACGCCGATTTCCAGGTCAGGCATTCGCGTGAGGGACGTGGACGCGTGGGAGGTATGTGTTCGCAACTGACGCGAACACGTTAGCGACGCGGTCGGGTGGAACAATTTGTGCCAAAGGCACGCCTCCAGTGACGCTTTTGCGTGACTTTCTGTTCACTTTTTCTTCCTAATGCACTTGTGATGCAGACGCGTCAGCGATGCTTACGCGTCGCGTGCAAAAAAATTTTTTTTAAACAATTATGCAGTATGCAATGCTAATGCAAATGCTACGAATAATATCCAGGTTCAATGAGAATAAAACAATATAAAAAAAAACAAAACGAAATAAAATTAAAACAGGAACGATCATACCATGGTGGGTTGTCTCCCACCTAGCACTTTTAGTTAAAGTCCTTAAGTTGGACATTTGATGAGCTTCCTGTTATGGTGGCTTATGCTTAAATTCATCCAGAAATCTCCACCAACGTTTTGAGCAGCTTCAAACAGATTCTCAGGCTCCCAGGGTGACGAATGTCAGAATATTTTCCAGGATCCCAAACTTTGCTTTTAAATCCGCCTTCGTCTTGATCTATATTCTTCCATCCGGGTGGTTTAGAAATTGTATTCTCACCAAGATGACCAAACGTCTTCTGAGACCCATTCAATTGAACTTGGTACCAATCCGTGCACTTCGAATTGAAGCGTGGGACCTTATTGAATCTTGCACACCAGCTCTGAGCACGAGCTATTTCCCTCTTACTCTTAAAGCCGCAGAGAGCTCTAAACTGGCCATCTATTTCAAGCAAACCATATTCAAGTGGAAAAGTAAAAATAAAGGTTAAGGATTGTACCCACTTGAAGCTTGTATTAGGTGGTAATGGCCTTGGGATAGGTGTTTCCAGTGGTTCTGTAAGCTCTACTCCCTTGTATTCTTCTGTGAATTCCTCCACATCCTTACAAAATTCTTCAACTGCAACTGCGTCCTGATTAAAGTCTTCTATGTCTTCCTCGTCACTCAAGTCATATGTTGGAGGTTGAGAGAAATCTACCTCGACGTCATCTTCGTATTCACTTGGATAAGGTTCTTCAGGCTCATGGAGTTCAGTTGCGGATGTAAGTTCGTGACTAGGAGAGCTTGATTCATGATCATCACTGCCTATGGAATCAATTTCTTGGTCTGTTTTGTCCAATTTTTCACAAGGTATATGCTTTGGAGGTTGTGCACTATCCTCCTTGACATCAAATTCGAAGTTCTCAGTGGAATCCTTTACAGTTCTTGATTCCCATGGAGGTTCAGCATCTCCCAAATCTTCAACCTCTTCTTCTTCTACAACTATTATGGCTTCCTCAACTTGTTCCAATATAAAGTCATGCTCCTCATTGTCCACCGAAGTTTCTAGTGTCTCCTTCATGCTACGCTCTTTTTTTTTATTCTCCACATGCAGCCATAGGAGTACTTTGAGTGCTCAGATGTCGGAAAGCTATTATATTTACTACCTCGGTTAAGGCAGTAGTGAGTTCTAGTACGTCTTTTTACATCTTCGCTTGCCCTTGAAGAAGAACACGAAGTTTGTCATTCATTGGAGGTTGGGGTGGGTATGAGGGTTCATTGGTTGGGAGAGAGGGTTCATAATAAGAATCTGGTGGTTCTTGGGAGTAATTGGATTGGGATTGTGGTGAATAAGGGTCATACGGTGGTGAATGGTGAAAAGGAACTTGTGAGTGTGGTGGTTCAAAGCTACATTGAGATGATGGTCTATAAGCACAGGGTGGGGCTTGTTGGTAATTACAAGGTGGTCCACCATATCTATCAGCTTGGTATGCATTGTAGAGTGGTCCTTGCCCATGATATCTTGGAGGGTGTTGTTGCCTAAAGGGTTGATCAGATCCTCTTGGCTCCATCCATCTTTGATTGCTTAAACCTTGATGCACATTCCTGTTATAGCATTGTAGAGTGGTCCTTGCCCATGATATCTTGGAGGGTGTTGTTGCCTAAAGGGTTGATCAGATCCTCTTGGCTCCATCCATCTTTGATTGCTTAGACCTTGATGCACATTCCTGTTATAGCTTCCACTCCTTTCAACAAATTTAGAACCAAACTCAAAGCGAGAGGGGTGAGAATTCATGGTAGCTAATAGAAATAAAAGGGAAAAATAAAACAAATAAACAAGTAAAAGAAAAAAAATATTTACAATAACCAATAATAAGACACACGTTTACAACTCCCCAGCAACGGCACCATTTTTGAGGAACGAATGATTGACGGTTTAGAATTCAGAATAAATTCCCGTTGCAAGTATAGTTTCTAAACCAAGCAATCATCCTTTCTTACAAACGTTTTGGTTGTCACAAGTAACAAACCCAATAAAATTGTAGGGAGGTGTTCTTATTCTTAGTTATGGAAAATAGTATTTTTGGGTTTTGAAATGTTTGAACAAGGAAAATAAATTGCATGAATTAATAAATTAATATCTAATAAAACTCTTGACAAGGTATGAAAATTTGGAAGTCCTATCCTAGTTATTCTTATGAGAATTGAGTTTGATCCCACTTAGTTAACCTTTATGAAAGCAAGGGAAAGTCAAGTAGACTAATTAGTTAGATCCCCAAGTCCTAGCCAACTCCTAAGGAAAGACTAGAGTTAGTAGAATTCAATTCAATTAGCAAAAATAACAATTAACAATCACGATAAGTTTGATAACTCAAGAGCCTCCAGTTAATCAATTAAAACCAAGAATATAAAAAGCTAAATAAGAATCATAAATCTGAAATACCTCAATTTATATCAAATAAAGAAAATCCTAACATGAATGGTTCATAAGCCAATTTGGCAACATAAGTAATTAAATAAAAGCATTAAAGTATCTGAAAGTAAAAGAGAAATATAAAGTAAAAGGAATATTGAACCTGAGAGGAAGTTGAAATAATAAGTTGAAATAATAAGAAATCCTAATCCTAAAACCTAAGAGAGAGGAGAGAACCTCTCTCTCTAAAAACTACATCTAAACTATGAAAAGTGAATGATGATCGACCTCCTCTTTGAATGGATGCATTCCCCCACATTATAACCTTTAATCTGTGTTTTCTGGTCTTAGATCTGGGCCAAAAGGGCTTCAGAAGTCGCTGGGAGCGTTTTCTGCAGTTTCTCGTGCGTGGCGTCCCTCACGCGTCCGCGTGGGTCACGCGGTCGCATCATCTGGGAATTTTCCTTATCACGCATTCGCTTCGGTCACGCGTCTGCGTCATTTGTGTTCTGCTCAAGGCACGCGTCTGCGTCAATCACGCGCCCGCATCGCTGTCTTTTCGCACTGGGCACGCGGCCGCTTCGTCCATGCATTTGCATCGCTGCCCTTTTCTTCAAAACTCCCTTTTTGTATGTTTCCTTTCCATCCTTTAAGTCATTCTTACCCTATAAAGCCTGAAAGCACTCAACACACAAATCATGGCATCGAATGGTAATAAAGGATGATTAATTTTAATATTTCTAAAGCATAGAAAACATGTTTTTCACATACATCACATAATAAGGAAGGAAAAGTAAAACCATGCAAATTACATGAATAAGTGGGTGAAGGATTGAATAAATCACTTAAATTGAGCATAAAATACATCATATATGGGTTTATCATGGGGTGTCTCCCACCTAGCACTTTTGTTTATTGTCCTTAAGTTGGACTTATGGGGAGCTCCTCATCAAGGTGGCTTGTGCTTGAATTCATCCTTGAACATCCACCAATGCTTGGACATCCATTGTGCTTCATCATTCAAAATTAATAACTCCAAGCTTTGGTGGAGTTCTTCACAACCCATGGGCTCCCAAAGTTGATCCACGCCTTGTAAGCCGGGATCCCATAGTTTCTTTTCACACCTGTCTTCAATTTGATCACTTTGATTCTGTCCGGGTGGTAAGAAAGTTGAATTCTCATGAAGGCACCAAACTACCCTCCTAGACCCATTCAATTAAGCACTACACCAATCCATGCTCCTCAATTTCGAGCTTCCAACCATAATGAGCCTAGACTTACAACGCCAACCACTAAACATTCTCTTCTTACGCTTAATTCCACAAAGCGCCCTAAGTTGGCCATCCGTTTCAAGCAAGCCAAATTCAAGTGGGATGATAAAGCTAAGAGTTAGAAGTTTTACCCACTCAAATGAAGGATTAGATGGCAACCTAGGTAGAGGAGTTCCCAACGGTCTTGAAAAAGCACGCTCCACTCCCGTCCATCCTTTTCTAGAGGCTTCCACCACCTGGCAAGGTTCTTCAAGCTCTACCTTTTGCCAAGCTTCCTCAAGCTCACATTCTTCTTCACCAATTTCTTCTATCTTTTCCCCATCACTCAAATAAAAAATAAGAGGTTTAGTAAAGTCTACCTCATCATCAATTCCAAGCATTGTAGGGAAGGATTCATCGAGCTCAAAAGGATCATATGTTGATGCGGAATCATCATAGATAAGAGGGCTTGTTGCTTGGAACACTTCTTCCAATTCTCCAATCATATTGTGCCTTGGAGGTTGTGCACTCTCCTCCTCAACATCAACTTCAAATTCCATGGAAGAAGGCTCTATAATTTGTGATTCCTCTATGTACTCAACATATCCTAAATATCCAACCACTACTTCCTCTTGTTCAATCATCTCTACCTTCTCCTCTTGTTGCACTTCTCGCTTTGACTCTTATTCTCCACCTTGAAGCTCCAATTCCACTCCCTTACTAAGCTCTTTGGTTGCTTCTCCACATTTAACAATGTGAGTGCTTTGATCACGCAAGCTTAGACAGGATGAGACTATGTTGCCAATGGCTTCTACCCTGATAGTCGTCTTGGCTCTTAACTCCTCAAACTTCTTTTCATCCTTCACTTGTTTCCATAAGATATAAGATTCAAGATCTCTCAGTTCTAGCATGAGGGCTTCATTGGGAGGTGGTGGTGGAAGAGAGGGTTCATTGTTTGAGGGAAGATCATTGTAGTTGGAAGGTGGTTCATATTGGTGAAATTCTTGAGGTGGTGTGTATGGATTTTGTGGTCCATTGGAGTATTGGTATTGGAATGGTGGTGGGTCTAGATATGGTTCATATGGTGGTTGGTATGGTGGGTATGGGTTAGGGTCATATGGAGGTAAATGGTGGTATGAGGCTTGTGAATATAGTGGAGGGCTATGTTGAGGAGGGGGTTCATATGCATATGATAATTGTGGTTGACAACCATAATGAGGGTCGTCACATATATTAGATTGGTATGCATCAAGATTTGAATTGTACCCACAAGAAGCCGGAGGAGGTGGTTGCCAAGAAGGTTGTCCATAAGCTTG